>NC_061509.1:220781890-221123173 GCF_022539505.1 Lolium rigidum
GAGGGACGAAGAGATCATCGAGTCATTGTTCACAAACCCTAGTTTTCGTAATCGTCGAGTACTTTTCGGCTGAAACCTTCGAGATCTACTTGCCCTCTACTTCTAACTAAACCCTAGCCTATAACCCGTAGGCATTGACAAGTTAATCCCTTGTCAGGTGGTCTACCTCATTTAAATCATTTTCTTCAATAATGATGATGAATGGTTGACTTGGGTCAACATAAGTTCATGTATTATTGTTGAGAAATTAAATCTTAAGAAGATTTCAATGAGAGGAAATTATTCCTCAAGCACCATATGAAAATTACTTGTCACATATGAATGAGAGGAAATTATTTTCCTCAAGTCACCCAACCAATGCACCTACTTATTTTATGTGTGTGCTTAGTATAGTTTGTGTGAAGTAATGGTGTGTTTAGTATAGCTTTTGAGCTTGTTTAGTGATTATACCTCGTATTCAAATTTAGACGCTAGCACCGGAGATTACCAAGAGGAAGAAGGATTCTACCCAGAAGAAGAAGGGGAAAACCTAGAGAACTACCAAGGCAAGCTAATACTCTTGCAAAGTGCAAAGCCCTCCTTGGGCAAGGCACCATGACTCTTACCTTTCTTCATACAAGCCTATCTTATATTTACACCCTACAAGTCTTACTTGTTGTGATTTTTAAAGATTGTTTTCAAATGGTATAGGTGAATCAAACTACTAGAGTAGCAAAGTTAGTCTTATAGATAGCAAAGCAATGTCGCACCCCTCATGATTAGTGCTATTGCTAAAGTACTAAAATTTGACTACTTTAGATGGGAACATATGACTTGTTGAATTTTGAAACCTTGGAATGATGAAACATTCCATTGAATGATTTGAGGTTGTTTATGAACAAGAGAAGATGGTGATTTTTGATGAAAACCTGATATTGGTTTGAATGCGATACCTTTCCAATTTTTGAGTACCCCCACAATACCCGATTATGGGTAGGGCTTAACCGGAAGTTTATAGATCTTAGTATGGGTTCCCTCTGAACACACATCATAGGGGTTATGCCTGAGGCTGCCTCCGTTGTTGAGAAAGGATGTGAATTGAGGTGAAATTGTAAGGCCAAGCCCCGTGCGGTTCCCAGGTTAACGGTTGGTTTTCACTGGGAGGCCAAGCTCATGGGGAGAGGTGCTCATACTAGGATGTGTAAGTGAAAGGTTATGGTTGATGATCCGCGTATCGTGTTACGGTAACTCGGAGTTATTCCGACGGATGAAATCAAATGTTGTGGCACAAGTGTGCAACCTCTCGCAGAGTGTAAATCTATTCGAATAGCCGTGTCCACGGTTACGGACGGTTGGAAGGGCCATATAGTTTCCGGTGTCAGATTTTTGAAAACTTTAGTAAATGTGAATAGTGACTTGGTGACTTGGTGACTTGTTTGGAATTATACCAAATGTTGTGGGAATGACACTAATGTTCCCATTTAAGTTAGTTAGCACATGATCCAAGCTTGTGAACTAAAATTTGGCTTATGCAAGTTAAACTAGAGCTTAGTACCTTTAGTTGGCATTTTACATTAGTATTAGTTTGCAAGTACTTGAAGTACTTACGGCTTTGTCCCTGGCTATTCAAATGGCCAGAGTACGATGATGAACAGAACTATCACGAGGATGACCAGCAGGACGCCTACGACAACTAGGGGTTTCTGACGTCAAATGTTGGCATGTGGACTAGAGAGTCCATTTACTATTACGCTTCCGCTATGTATGAACTTGTGTATGTATGTTGATTGAAAGATCAACTATTTATGTAAGGTGAATCATGTGATTCAAGATTGTAAGACATTATGGCTTGTAATAAATAATGACTGTGATATTCGACTATTATGCCTCGCAATAACATTATCCTGGGATTGCGATGAATGACATAATAGGCATCTGGACTTAAAAATCCGGGTGTTGACACCATGGCTACTGCTGCGGCCTCCATCCTCCACGAGTACAATGACAGCCAGATGTCGGTGCGCCGGGGCTCTGTGAAATGCCGCACAAAAAAACCTGCCGCGCAACAGAGTGGAAGGGCACCTCCGGCTCCACAAGGACTACTTCCACCGCACCAATCCGGTGTTCCCAAAAAAAAATGTTCCGGCGCCGGTACATTATGTCAAGGGACCTGTTCGTGGTCATTCTACGGGGCGTCAGAGACTACGACCCCTAATTCCAATGCAGGCCCGATGCAACAGGTGCGCCAGGTTTCACCTCGTACCAAAAATGTTCCGCAGCTATTCACATGCTATCCTATGAAATGGATGCTGATATATTCGATGAGTATCTTCGAATGAGTGAGAGCACCTGCCTTGAGTCCATGTACAGGTTTTGCCGAGCTTCGATTGTCATGTTCGGATAACATTGCTGTACGGAGCCAACAGTTGAGGATACAAGGCGGCTGTTGTCTATCAACGACTCTAGAGGGTTCCCAGGAATGATCGGAAGCATAGACTGCATGCACTAGGAGTGGAAGAACTGTCCACTTGGATGGCAGAGTCAGTACAACAGCCATTCGGAGGGATGCACTATCATTCTTGAAGCAGTCATAACTCAAGATTTATGAATTTGGCATTCATTCTTTGGCATGACCGGTTCCAACAATGACATCAATGTGTTGCACCGATCACCGGTTTTCAACAGACTTATGCAAGGCAAAGCTTACCGGGTGAGCTACAAGATCAATGGAAATGAATATGACAAGCCATATTATCTTGTTGATGGCATCTACCCTAAGTGGGCCACACTGGTGAAGACTGTCCGTAATCCAAACACGGAAAAGACAAAGAGGTTTGCCAAGATGCAAGAGGCTTCCAGAAAAGATGTGGAGCGGGGATTTGGTGTGCTCCAAGCTCAGTGGGCAATTGTCCGTCACTCGGCAAGAACATTGTCGCTGAAGACCATGCATGGGGTGATGACCTGTTGCGTGATCATGCACAACATGATCGTTGAGAACAAGCATCTTGATGACCGCAATGAGCACCAATGGGATTTCCAAGGTGAGTTGGTTGTGATAATCCCTGTGGCATCATCCTGGCAGCAGTATCTGCATATGAATGTTGAAATCACTATGCATAGAAGTCAATTTCATGTTATGTTTATGTAGACTTTTAAGCATTTGGATGTAATAACTGAGACTACTTAGAACCTGTTTATTTTATTATTTAAAGCATCACAATTCATGCCGAGGCGCAAATGTGTCGCCTCACTGGAGGCACCCCAGAAGCAAACAGACGCGCGGTCAATAACGACCAATTTCGTGTCCGCTGCTCGACGCAAACGGACACGCGCGGCCATTTCACGCGTACGAAATGCGTTGTCCCATTGGATATGCTCTTAACAACATATCGTCCTTGATTCCTCGGCTCGCTTTCGAGTAAGTTTTGCCTTCCCAATCCGGTTTGCCGGTTGGATGAAGAAAACAAATCATGGCTAGCACCGAAATTAATATGTTTCTCCTTTTCCCTTTCATATATGTTTCTTTCACTCGGTTTTCCTTCTGTTTTCCTTCTCTAACATTTTTTTGTTCCCTTGATACAATTTTTATTTAATTATTTAATCCACTATTTCTTAACTTGAGGACACATTATTTTTGTTTCTTGGATAGACGAGGTTTGTTTCATATACAAGATATGTTATTAGGATGCAATATCTTGTTCCTCGGATTAGACGAGATGTGTTTTGCGGACACATTATTTTGTTCCCAATGAACGAGGTTAGTTATTCGGACGCAATATTCTTGTTCTCCTAGTAGACGACACACAAGTAGGAAAAACTTTATAGTGGACATACCAAATTTGGCTACCGTCGGCTCTGACAAAGGGTTAACATCGTCAATGCCATGATGATGGACTTGGGTTTCACGAAGGAGGACACTGGCGAATCAACAAACCGGCCAGCCAAACTAGGCAGCCGACGAATCTTATTATCAAGGCAAATCGCCGAGATTGTATTATGTGAAACTAGGGTGCCCGACCTCTAGCCCATCCTGGTTTTCTTGTTCGGGTTGACGAGCAGGTCCGCCGGTGCCGCGTTCACGTCCACCCGCGTATCCGCCTAGGTCTCGGCCACCTCCCGACTCTCCGTCCAGTTGCTCCTCCTTGGTGTGACGACACCCCCGGATCCGGGGGTGTTAGTGTTGCACCTGGTGGTGGTGACGTTCTTGACGAAAGAGTTCTTGGTGCCATCGACGTCGAGGTCGACATGGTACGTGATGTAGTGGTCGTGGTAGAGGCCGAGGGTGTTCTCCGCGAGCAGCGTGCCGTGCGCGTCCTGCCTGATATGGTCCGCGTGCGTGTAGTTCGTCCCCTTCAGCTCTAGGAGACATGTTAGAGAAACCTGCAAACCCCACTTATCAAACAACAAACATTATGTTTTACCGGTAATTGATACGTCTCCAACGTATCTATAATTTCTTATGTTCCATGCTAGTTTTATGCCAATAGCTACATGTTTTATATGCACTTTATATCATATTATGACATTTATTGGAGTAACCTATTAACAAGATGCCACAGTGCCAGTTTATTATGTCTGTTTATTGCAGAAAAGGTCCAAAAACCAAACTGCTCGGAAAAATCCAGAAAAATTACAGAAATTCTATTTCGCCAGAAGACCCACGGAGCCAGAAGGGCCAGGCCAAAGGAGGCCCACGGCCTCCTCCCCATCCACTGGCGCGACCAGGGGGGGCGGCGCCGCCCTATGGGGTGGGCCCCCGGGCACCCCCTCGCGCCGCCCTTTCGCCTATATTAAGCTCCTGCCCTGAAAACCCTAAAGGGATCGACGATTTCTCCAGAAGAGTTCCGTAGCTCCGCCGCCACCAAAAACCCTAATTCGGGGGACAGGAGTCTCTGTTTCGGCACCCTACCGGGACGGGGAATTGCCCCCGGAGCCATCCCCATCGACTCCATCGCCATCTTCATCGTTGTTGCTGTCTCCCATGATGAGGAGGGAGTAGTTCTCCCCCGAGGCTGAGGGCTCTACCGGTAGCTATGTGGTTCATCTCTCTCTCCCATGGTGTGATCTTTATGTGATCATGAGCTTTGTAATCTAGTTGAATATGTAGATGTTACTCTTGTCTATTATGCACTCTAGAGGTTACTTTAATATGAACTCCGGAGTCACTCTCCACGGTGTGATGGTGACAAGTGTGCGCATCGTGTGTGATTCCTTTATGACGTTGTGGAGCTTGTTTACTCCGGCTTGAGGTGTGCTTTTGCAGCCCTACACAATGAATGGTGTTTGTTATCCAACAAGAGAGTGTTTGAGAGTAGCATTTATTTATTCAATTATGTGATCATTGTTGAGAGTGTCCACTAGTGAAAGTATGATCCCTAGGCCTTGTTTCTAAGCATTGAAACACCGTTTCCAACAAGTTCTCGCTACATGTTCGCTTGCTGCCATTTTTATTTCAGATTGCAATTACTACTTATAATCATCCATATTACTTGTATTTCACTATCTCTTCGCCGAACTAGTGCACCTATACATCCGACAAGTGTATTAGGTGTGTTGGGGACACAAGAGACTTCTTGTATCTTAATTGCAGGGTTGCTTGAGAGGGATATCTTTGACCTCTACCTCCCTGAGTTCGATAAACCTTGGGTGATTCACTTAAGGGAAACTTGCTGCTGTTCTACGAACCTCTGCTCTTGGAGGCCCAACACTGTCTACAGGAATAGAAGCGTGCGTAGACATCAATAATCTTTGATGGTCGATTTGATAAGCTTCGAATCGATGAAAATGATTCATGCATACCATCTAAAGAAAATTGATGAAAACGATGCATGCATACCATCGACAAAAATCGATGGAAGACCATTTCTTGGAACTATTAAAGATCTAATCAATTTGCATGCAGTGAATGTGAGAATTGAACAACCGTCCAAAGAACCATTTGTAGTACACTTCCCTAGAAAGAAAAAGGCCAAGCATGTTGCTAATGGGATCATCACTTCGAAAGTTAATTACTTTGGAGTGGGTCTTCCACTTACAAAACCAAAATCATCACCATTTTGGGTCAAGCTAATTGACCTTAACTAGAAGCACTTCATGGGAGGCAACTGATGTCTACGCACGCTTCTATTCTTGTAGACAGTGTTGGGCCTCCAAGTGTAGAGGTTTGTAGAACAACAAAAAGTTTCCCTTAAGTGGATCACCCAAGGTTTATCGAACTCAGGGAGGTGAGGTCAAAGATATCCCTCTCAAGCAACCCTGCAGTTATGATACAAGAAGTCTCTTGTGTCCCCAACACACCCAATACACTTTTCGGGTGTATAGGTGCACTAGTTCGGCGAAGAGATAGTAAAATGCAAGTGATATGGATGAATATGAGTGGTAATAACAATCTGAAATAAATATGGTAGCAAGTAAACATGCAGTAAAGCAGTAAATAAATGGTGATTCGGTGTTTGGAAACAAGGCCTAGGGATCATACTTTCACCAGTGGTCACTCTCAACAATGATATCATAAAGGAATATAAATATAAGCACTTCACTATGTTATTCTGAACTACTCTCCGGTTGGATAACGAACACTAATTTACCGCGTAGGGCTGCAAAAGCAAACCTTAAAGATGTATTCTCAAGTACTAATCAACACCAAATGTTGTCACTTTGAGCATTCATAGGAGGTCTAACACACCACAATTTCATAGAGACATCCAACTCAAATCATAATTCAGTGAACAAGTATTCTGTGAAATATAGCCTAAGGGACCCACATGGTGCACACACTGTCACCTTTACACACGTGGGACAAGGAGTCTCCGGAGATCACATAAGTAAAATCCACTTGAATAGCATAACGTCATCTAGATTACAAAGCTCATGGTCACATAAAGATCACACCATGGGAGAGAGAGATAAACCGCATAGCTACCGGTAGAGCCCTCGGCCCCGGGGGAGAAATACTCACTCCTCGTAGGAGTCAGCAACGGCGATGGATATTGCGGTGGAGTCGATGGAGATGGCTCCAGGGGCGATTCCCCGTCCCGGCAGGGTGCCGGAACAGAGACTTTTGTCCCCCAGATCTTGCCTGCGATGGCGGCGGAGCTACGTAACTTTTCGTGCATGGAGGCTTATTGATTTAGGGCTTTTGCGTCGGGAGCTTTATATAGGCGGAAGGGCGATGTCGGTGGAGGCCTGATGGCCCCATACCACCCCTAGGCGCGGGCTAGGGCCAGGGCCAGGACGCGCCTAGGCATGGTCTGGCCACCCTATGTCCCCTCTTCGTTTCTCCTCCGGACTTCTTCTTCGTTACAGAAAAATAAGATCTCCGGCTTTTGTTTCGTCCAATTCCGAGAATATTTCATGTACAACTTTTTAAAAATACAAAGCAGCAGAAAACATGAAACTGACACTATTGCATCTTGTCAATAGGTTAGTGCCGGAAAGTGTATAAAAGTGCAAGAAAGTGTGAGCAAAACATATAGGAATTGGTGTAAAACAAGCATGGAGTATCAAAAAATTAAGATACATTTGCGACGTATCAACAACCCATGCTTAATAAAGTTTTCCTTCACTTTTTCTTTTCTTTTTATTCTAGTTTTATTTTTATTTTTGATTTTAATAAAGAGTGTTCATGAGATCCTTTGGAAAAGAGGAGAAGAAATAGGTTTCTATACATTTCGATTTGATATACTAACATATGGGCATTCTTCAATTTTATATACGGCTGTTTTTTCCTTAGTAATTATCGAGGTAACATTAGAATAGCGACCACTGGTACAGTGGGACGCGCCCGTACCACATCTCGACCAGAAGATGGAGATGAGCAAAATTTCGTCGAAAATTACAGAAAGAATGGCGACCATCGGTACGGGGGATTCGCCCATACCGGTCGTCCTTACCAACTTCATCGAAAAATTGCAATTTTTGGAAGAGTAAAAGAAAGAATAGCGACCGCCCGTACGGGGTAGTACGCCCGTACCGAATGCCTGTACCGATTGCACCGCCTCAGATCAGCCTTGATCCTGTAGCGACATCACCCAGTACGGGCAGGTTGTGCCCGTATCGTCCACCCGTACCACGCGCCGAATCACCATATGAAAAGACGAGATGTCGCCTGGAGGGGGGGTGAATAGGCGTTTAAAAACTCTTACGGATTTGGCTTGTAAGAATGCGGAATTAAACTATGTTTGTTCTACAAGCACAAACCCTAAATATGCTAGGCTCAACTAAGTGCAACAACAACTAGAGCTAAGCAAGATAGGCACAAGATATATGTAGCACAAGTGATAGCAAGATATATGTACTTCAAACACGATGGCTATCACAAGGAAAGTAAGCTCGGGAATAGAAATAACTGAGACACGCGGAGACGAGGATGTATTTCCGTGTTCCCTTCCTTTGCAAGAAGGTACGTCACGTTTGGAGGAGTGGAGGTCCCACGAAGGATTCCCCAACGGCACAAAGACTCGCCCTATTTTCTGAGCCAAACCCACAAAGAATAATGGCCCTTTCTTTATGGTTAGCTTTTCCTCCACTCCGGAGATGGCAAGCTCCAAAACCACTTCACAAGCTCCACGAAGGAGAAGCCCGGGCCTCTTCACAATCTTCCTTGAAGAGATCACCGAAGCACCAACCGCCAAGCCAACTAGGAGGTCTCCCTCCAAGAGTAACAAGCTCACGGTCTCTCACTCGAACTAATCATGGTGGAGAGCTCAACACTATGCAATGATGCAAAGCAAGAACACTAGAGGTGTTCAAATCCTTCATACTGAAATCTCACCAAAGCAACAAATGCTAGGATGAGATTAGAGAGGAAGAACAATGGAGGAAATCAACAAATGACTCCAAGATCTAGATCCCAATAGTTCCCCTCACTTAGAGGAGAAATGGATTGGTGGAGGTTGTAGATCTAGATCTCCTCTCTTAGATCCCTCAAGAATGAGCAAGAATCAAGGGAGGAAAGGGAGAGGAAGCAAGCTCAAGAGGTTCAACAATGGTGATCAAATACGTACTCAAGAACCCTAGAAAACTGTTGGGGAAGAAGCCCCTTTTATAGCCAAACGAAATATGACCGTTTGGGGCAGATCTGGGAGTTTTTTGTGCAGCCTGGTCAACCGGGCCATGCACTGGGACGCCTGGCGTGAGAACTGGTCGACCGGACCAGGCACCGGGATGCCTGGCGTGAGAGCTGGTCGACCGGGCCAGGCACCGCGATGTCTGGCGTGAGAGCCGGTCCGACTGGGCCACAGACCGGACCCGGCCGGTCCAAACCGGGCCTGTGACCGGGCCATGACCGGGACACTTCTGTGTCTTACAGTACATGGCCTCGGTTGGCACCAGTCCAGGGGCCGGTTGGAACCGGGCCATCCGGTGGGACGGCCGGTCACGCCGGGAGAGAAACCGGGCTAGCAGGAAAACATGTTATACAAAAACTGTGATAACTTTTGTGTCCGGACCCCGATTGACATGAAACCAATTTTGTTGGAAAGATAACGACGAATATAACCCCAACAATTTTGTTGGAAATATGGAGACTCCTCACAGGATATTTTTAGATGTTTTTAGACAGGGAGTCTCACCGTTAAGAAACGGTGAAGACGTCCAAACTCGAAAACGCAATAGAAGATGCATGCGGATTCTGTTTTCGATGAACTTGGGCCTGTTGTAAAGCTAGCAACGAGCTCAACAACCTCTCACAGAGAAACACCAAGAAGCAATACGGATATGCAAAGTATGCAAAGGATTGAGCTCCCTATGACGATGTGATCAAGTTACCCAACTGAAAGCCCTCTTGATAGTGCGGCTATCTATCCTATAATCCGGTCTCCCATCAACCTCCTTGAGACCGGTAAAAGGAAAACCTATCAAGACCATACCTTTGCCTTGCACATCCCGCTTGATCTTGATGATAACTCTTCAAGCTCCACTCAAGCCGGAATGCCTCACTTGATCATTGTTGCTTCGTGAAGACTCACAAATGCTCCCCCATACACCATGATGGGAAAACTCAATTGATGCACATCTTCACATGTCCATTATCACCAAATGGACGGCAAGCTTCAAGCATATGATCCTCTTGAGATGCTCAACTTGAACTTGCCCAACTCAACCTTGATGACGATCACCACTTGACGTCATCCTCTCATCGACTATATGAGATCTCACTTTTGATGCATGCCCATGGAAAGATACCTAACCAACATAGACAACACAAGGGAACATATATGATGGGTTAGTTCATAAATCATGATTGACACGGCTTACCACACCACATGACTTCTCGTGGCACATTCTTCATGCTTCATGTGTTGACCAAACTTGAATCTATTCTTCACTCTTTGTATTGGTCAACCTTGTATCTTCTCATGCTCTATCATACTATCTTGAGGTGTATAAAGAATTCTTCATTTGTTTGCATGCTCTAAATCTTAGTCAACCATTGCTCAACTTATGAAACAATCATGACACTGACTTAGAGCCATAACTTGAATTCTTCACTTGGAATCAAGCACTCAAGATCTTGATCATTAATGCTTATCACATAAGCTAGAGCATGGCTAATATTGAGTTCCACATAAGAACTCTATCTTCATTTCTTCTTCTTGATCATATCACATATATATCTTCAAATCGATGATCTTGATGCCAATACACAAGGTATATCTTCATCTTCATGGCATCCATACTTGAATCCAACAAATGGAATACAAGTAGTACCTATGGAATATTCCTTCATATAAACTCAATGAAAACATTAGTCCATAGGGGTTGTCATTAATTAACAAAACCACACATAGGGGCAATGTACCCTTACACCATATATGCCCAGGGAAGAGGTAAACCTAAACCAAATTCATTCATATTTTCTCTCTTCCTCCTCCAAACTCAAAATCAAGTCCATTGGATCTTCAAATATGTTCCTTTTTTAATTAGATTCCTCGCATTCCATCGAACCATGGTACGTTTCTCCTCCGATCCCCAACTTATTTCAGCAAATCCATGTCCTAGCTCTTGCCATTATCAATCTAGACTTAGATCTTATTATGAACTCCATCATCTTAATGGGCATGTTATACTTTAAAATTTTAGGAGATTCTTTTGTAGTATGTGTAGAGGATTATTCAATGTTTATTTCTATCGAATCTTTTTTATTTAATTAACGTTTTTAATTATTGAAAGGTACTTAATTAGTGATTAATTTTTAGATGAACACGAGGATCCGTGCACATGCCGTGGCTGCACAAGCCGCACCACCGGTTGAGAACACCCCTGCAGCATTTGGCATCGAGTTCGATGAGCCACGCCAACTCAACTGTTTCAACCACCTCAATAACCGCGAGATCAAGTCTACCAAATGGGTGTGTCCCCATATTCTGAGCCAATTTCGCTTACGCCATGATTTCAATAATCTTTGCAACCGTTTTGGCTTGCTTCACTTTGTTTTTCAGGAGGCCTCCACTTATCGTCGCTTGACACTTGAGTTCCTTAGCACCTAGAAGCACACGGTGGGACGGTATCATGTCCCGGAGGAAGAACAACCCAGAGTCGATCGGATATCCTTCCGTTTGATGAACCATGAGTATGACTTGACTCTGGATGAGTGGTGCCACCACTTTGGCTTTGACAATAGCACCACCGCCTACCTCATTACTTGCTTCACCATGAACCCTGCTCCTCTAAAATATTATAGTAGGATGAAAGTACCTAACACACTCCCTCAATGGAATAACATTTAGTGCCCTGATATTCGCTAATCATACTATGTTATTGCTAACACCTTGCAGGCATGTGGTGATTTCACAAGAGTCAATGAACATGACATGATTGTCTTTGCAAAGGCTGTTTTCCCAAACTGCAACATCAATCCACATTTGGGTGTTCTTCTTGTTATGTACTTAAAGCACCAAGCACTTGAAGCTCGGGGCCCCATATGCGGAGGGAGAGTCATTACCGTTCTAGCACGAGGACTTAACATTAATGTAAGTAATTTACAAGCATTGGAAGGACCTCGCTTTCTTGGTTTTTCTACTTTGAATGCATTTGCTATGGTTAGAAAAATTAATGGTCGATATTACTTCAACATACCGGGAGATGATCACTTGATCGTTGACCCTTTGCCTATCTATTCTCTATTGAGGATGGGCGTTTGCATTATGATGCGCAGGTTGAGGCGAATATACCACAACAACAATATGAACCCGAAGGAGAAGAATGTGTTTAAGGAGAACACGCAGGGCCCGAACAGGAGCAGTAGCCACATCACGACTTCACCACGTATGAGGACATGTACGCGCTCGAATGAAGCATTGAGAACATGAGAAACCTCTCCATCCACCTTCGAGACTCCATCGTGGGCCTCACGTTCCAGTTCACCCATTGGAGAAGCCAATGGAACTTTGGAAACTACCCTCCACCACCACAATGAGCATAATAAGGGTCTTTCAAAAGCCTAAGCTTGGGGATTGTTCCTCATGCAATTTAATTTGTGTTGAATAAATTAATACTCCAGATCTTTGAAGAGCTTTGAAACACTCGTATTGGTTTGTTACAACACTTTGCTTTTATTTGCTTTCATTTTTAGTTTGTTTTCCATTTTTTTAGTTCCTTACTTTGTCGTCAATCCTTTTATTTTTCCCTCTCAACCCTAAATTCACAAAAATAAAAAAATAGTTTTCCTTTTATCCTTGTTCGTGAAATAGTGGATTTTCATTTGCTTCTTTTCTTTGATATTATTAAGGAGAGTGATCTACTATGAGTTTTGAAGGAACACATCATAAGGAAGATAAATGTGAAGTCATCTCTACAAGAGGTATGTCCTATGTCTCCCGCTTTGGAAATTTGAAATGCTTATGCTACTTAGTAGTTTTTTAAGATATGGTATTAGTGGGAGTTATTTGAAACAACTGGAGTAGAGATTTTATTTTTGTGTTTAATTAATTGTGATAGCTCTTGCTCTAGTTCATTTCATTAACTGAGTTTTGCATTGGAAATAATATTGCCAAACAAGTGCAACAAGAAAAAGTCTACAAGTATGACTTTTAACTTTGAAGATACTTAATGTAATATTCTAGGTTTAGAGGCTACAAAAAGAGAGAATAGAGATGTGTGCATTGCATTCATGCATAGAAAATCCGGGAAATTTTTGCGCTTTCAAATAAAACTTGTCACAGTAACTGAAGTTTCACTTGACTTGGTGGAATTGAAGTAGATCACCAAGTCAAGCGCTATAAACTTCACTGTGATCTTTGCTAAAACCTTGTTTTGGATAGAGATGATTTGATCTATGGGTTAGATCAAATAGGAATAGCTTTACAATAACAACACCCTAAGTGAGGATCAAATACCAGATTTTATAAACGATTTCAACATGGTATTCCTTACAACAACACATGAATGTCTATTCAACTACAAACCATAGAATAGAAAGAATTGAGAAACTATTCTACACTTATCTTTTCCATTTCCTTTTTACATAATCAATATTCCTACCATGATTTACATGGTATATCTTCAACTACAAGATTGAACTCATGTCAAGGACACTCACACAAGTTTTTCATCAAACCTTGACTATTCCAATCTTGTTTAGATAAATATATTTCTACTAAACCTCAGAGAAAGGAGAGGATCATCTATATGTATATTTACATTATTCATTGAGTAGAACCCTTGGTTACCATTCAAGTTATATCCAAGTGAGATAAGTCATTGATAATAACTATTGCTATGAGAAATACAAGATAAGTACTTAACCCTACTTGATCTAGCCAATACTTGATGTAAGTGAGAACCTATTCACTAGTGATTCATTAGGAGACCCATTCCATGATCATCACAACTTGGTAATGATCATAAACCCTAAGAATCTAGGATGAGTGTGATGAGAGGATTTATAAAGAGAGAATAGTGAGGAATAAGTTGATCATGTCTAATGCATGACCATGCTTTGTAGATTTAGATGATAAGTTAAACTTATGTGATAAGCAGATATCATCCATTACATGAAATGATAGGTATACCACAAGTAATAAACCTTAGACCATTCTCAATATATTTAAGATAGAGACCAATGAATGACAACAAGACTTTGGCTATCCAAGTACTTGTGACAACCTTAATATTGTATCGATCCAAGAATCCTATCAATGGTGAGGAAGAGTAACCCTAACAAATTAAACATACCCATAGATTATGCCCATATCTCAACCCTAGTTGTGAATCACTTGTGATCATAAGTAGAACCATACCACACCTCATTTCCACTTATGCTTCAATCAGTGAAACATAAGTAAGACCCTAGACAACTCAACATGAGATCAACCACCCATGGAATACTATTCCTTAGCTTGTGTATCATGGATCACAAGTATAAACCCAAGCCATATATACCCTAAGCTTAAATACCATTTAGGTGAATGGTGTTAAACCAATATTAAATTCTATTTTGTTTTCCATGTGCCTTGATTAGTTGATCAAATGGAGTAGTGTTTTATAATTTGGACCACCATCTTAGCAAGTGCATTAACCATGATGAGCATAGGATCTACCCTAAGCATTTCAAGCTAAAGTTTACTAAAACAAGATTAGTTACTATAGAATGAACCTAACCACATTTCTAAATCCATAGAAAATATGAGCACGTACAATGTTAATGAATATATATAAATACTCTAACAAAGTATATTAAATAAACCTACAAAACAAGACCGAATTCAAATTTTAATTCAAACAACAATAATAGAAATTTAAAAAAAACATAAATAGAAAAGAGAAGAGAGAGGGGCTTACCTGTCAGGCCAAGCCCAGTACCGCAACAGCTCGAACCAACCCAGTAGCAGCCCAGCCCAGCCCAGAATACCGGTTCGGTATAAGAAAAGAACGAGACGAAGCGAATCATCTTCGTCTTCCTCTCCGGAATTGACAGCGCGATGGAGCTCTTCAGCCACGTCCCTCATCGTCGATAAGCTCCAGCCGGACGCAAACGACCAAGCTAGAGCATGATACACCTATTTCTGTTACTGAACTTGCTGAGTACGCTCGTACTCATCCGTTCCCTCTTGAACCCCCTGCTTAGATTGGGAACCATCCAAGGAGAAGCTACCGTGAAGTTCGAAGACGGAGGAGTTAACCAATACAAGGGCATGAGTGAGACAATAAAGTGGATGAAGTCAGCAGCTATATATTCCATGGTGGAACCTAGTCTAGAATTAGAAGGTAACTTATTCCCTAAACCTAGTACCTAAGTAGCTAGGGTTCTAGCTTAGTTCTCTAGCAAGCCAGTATCTCTGGATCTAGAGTTAGTAATTATTAATCTATGTAGTTTTATTTTTAGTTTTACCTTAATGTAAAGTAGGAGGCTGTGTTGATCTTCTGTAAACAGTTCGTGTATCCTTCTATTGACATGCCTTGGACTCACATATGTTTATGTTGTACCACTCTGATGGATGTAATACGAGTGGAACGATGTTTCTTGTATTATTGCAACGACTTGCGTACTACACCATGCAGTGGTATGTTGGGTTATCGCAGCTGGTATCAGAGCAAATGCTTGACCCTAGGATTAAAACCCTTTAAAGGAAACCTATAGGCTTGGTAGTGTTTATAGGAAGTTGATTAGTTAAACCAAATCATATTTTGACTTGAGATGGGTATTCACTTGAGAATAGTTCTGACACACTTGAGTCAACGTTTGTTATCTATGTTTCTTAAGTAAAGCCATTTTACCAAAAATTACATCATTTTGAAAATTTGGTCGAAATTTATGTTTATTTATTTTTATTACAATTAAATTTCATAGCATATAGACATCTCGAACCATTTTAATTTTTTATTTATATCATTTTATTTTATTTTTTCAAAATTGATGGCACACATTTGTTTCAACCTACCGTATGCTTTCTGCAAGCATCATATACGTTTTAGGGATTTCTATTTTCGTGCCCCTGCTTCGTTAGTTGTACTCAGTTTTCCCCAGCTCGTTAGTTTTTCCTCAGTTTTCCCCTCCCTCTAGTTTGAAACCCCTCGAAGACGCGGGTTGCCGTCAGGTCAGAGGCCTTACCGTTACCGTGAGGTCGGTTCCTCGCTGACCGTCTCGTGGCCGACGGGTGGATCCATCTACCGCCGACGCGTGGGCCGTTTTATTTCCCGATTGTATACGCGGTGCTGCCAATGACAAATGGGGCCGCTCTATGGGGCTGCCGCAGCCAATGACCAGTGGGTCGTCTATTTATTTATAGAAAATTATATATTGCCGCTCTGTGGGGCCTCCGCAGCCAATGACCGTTGTGGTCGTCTATTTTATTTAGAGAATATAATATAGAGCCGCTCGGTAGGGGCCGCCTCAGCCCATGGCACGTGACTATTTTCGCAGCTTAATCTAAAGTGACTCTTATGCTAAACATTGTGCATCCCGACGTTGACCTAGCAGTGGTGGCGAGCATAGCCGTTCGACCATGCCGATATCGGCATCGGCATCGGCATCGTTTGGAGGATGTGGTGCTCGAATAATAGTGGAAATGGGATGTTATTTTTTACATGCATAATATATAGAAAATAGCTAGATCTCTAAATCGATGCATATGAAGCTACATATATATTCTTGGTCATAATCCCCTTAATTATCTAAAGGGGATGGATGCATGGCTTCACGTCGTCGTCGCTTTCATCGTCGTATCTTCGTCGTCCGAGTAGTAGTACCTCCTGCACATTGTTCCGTCGAACACCTTCACTCGTGAGCACATCATCGCCTTCATATTTGAAGTGTACGAACCAGCCGAAATCCACACCGTGCGCGATGGCGAATTTCTCCCAGCCCTTGTCGAGGTACATCCGGCCTTGTCCGTCAAATAGGACCTCCACGGTCCGGAGACGAGGACCGCAGTCAGCTGCTCGCAGATACACCTTAGCCGGCTCCTTGCCGTCAAGATAGTCCGCAAATTTTTTTGGGAGTTCCTGCAAAGAGATCGAGCGCCGATCGTTTGAAATTAGGGAACCCTTGAAATTAAAGGTTTTTTAGAACATGCCCATAATTAATCACATGCATCATATATGTGGGAACGCGTACGTACCTTCTTGACCAAAGGGTCTTCATAGACGACGATGAAGAACTCCTCTATGATCAATGGCAGTGTTGACGGTGGTGGTGGCAATGATGATGATCCACTTCCCCTTCCCCTTCCCCTTCCCCTTCCCCTTCCCCTTCCGGTCCGCGTCCGAGACGTGGAAGCCATGGCAATGGATAAAGTGTATGTGAACGAAAAGAAGAGAGAGGCGGAACCTATTGACACAAGGGATGGCCGTGTGGGTGTTTATAAGGGAGAGATGACCGTTGTAGGGTTTACACAATAAAATAAGGAGGAGATGACCGTTGTGGGGGTTTATACACAATAAATTAAGGAGGAGACGACCGTTGTGGGGGTATAGTTTATCATTTTACCGTGAAAAGTAATGCCTAAAAGGAAAGTAATGGCTACAAGAAATCGGTGATGGTTTATCGTTTTTTGCGTGAAAAGTAATGGGTACAAGAAATGGGTGATGGTGTATCATTTTTTGCGTGAAAAGTAATGGCTACACGAAATGGGTGATGGTGTATCATTTTTGTGCGTGAAAAGTAATGGCTACAACAAATCGGTGATGGTTTATCATTTTTGTGCGTGAAAAGTAATGGCTACAACAAAATCGGTGATGGTTTATCATTTTTTTGCGTGAAAAGTAATGGGTACACGAAATGGGTGATGGTGTATCATTTTTGTGCGTGAAAAGTAATGGCTACAAGAAATCGGTGATGGTTTATCGTTTTTTGCGTGAAAAGTAATGGGTACAAGAAATGGGTGATGGTGTATCATTTTTTGCGTGAAAAGTAATGGCTACACGAAATGGGTGATGGTGTATCATTTTTGCGTGAAAAGTAATGGCTACACGAAATGGGTGATGGTGTATCATTTTTGTGCGTGAAAAGTAATGGCTACAACAAATCGGTGATGGTTTATCATTTTTGTGCGTGAAAAGTAATGGCTACAACAAAATCGGTGATGGTTTATCATTTTTGCGTGAAAAGTAATGGGTACACGAAATGGGTGATGGTGTATCATTTTTGTGCGTGAAAAGTAATGGCTACAACAAATCGGTGATGGTTTATCATTTTTTGCGTGAAAAGTAATGCCTAAAAAGAGTTTATAATTTAGCTCGTGAAAAATAATGCAGAAAACCAAACTTTGCGTGAAGCTAACCGACGACGAGAGAGAGAGAGGGTGGTGGCCCCGACCGCAGAGAGAGATAGGGGTTATCCTGCCCGTTAGATCATACGATCAACGGTCGTCGGGCACGATCCGCGTGACATGGGCTAGACCAATCAGGGCAATGTTGGGCGTCCGTGAGAGTTTGTGAAGGGAGAGGGCAAAACTGAGTAGTATCAAGAAACCAAGGGCAAGTGAGTAGTAAACGGACTAAGGGATTCAAATATGAGATTTAAAAAATGGAAAATGCGTGTTTTGTACAATGAAACCCATCTTGGCCTACCTCAAACTATTTGCAATACAAATCTACATGAGTGTGAAAATTATGGTCTCATTCGGACAAAGTATGTTTTGGGGAAAGCTGTTTTGGGTAGGGCTTATTATGGAAAACCATGCACCTTCATAGCTACTAGGTGATTTGAGAAGTGGCAATTTGTGGTGAAACTTGATTTATCTACGATTTATCTATGATTTGAGAAGTGGAAATTTGTGGTGAAGACTCCATGAGTAAGTGCCACTCCTTTTCGGAATTTTTTGCACATTAAATAACTCATTTAACTAGTTAATCCCATTTGTTGACTCTCCGTTGACCAGCCACTTGAGGGTAAAACTGAGTATATTGCACTAGCCAGTATTAGCACTCAAGGTGAAAACCGAGCATACAAAAAATGCTAGTATATGACTCGAGGGTATACATGAGTATATCTAAATTTCCGGGGTTAGACTCGAGGACGCGTGTTGCGGTGCGAAGTGGAAGAAGTGCCATTGTTGACGCGTGTCACGGTGCGGACGTGGAAGACGTGCCATTGTTGACTCGGGTCGCATTTAGGACGCGTAAGCCCCTCTCTCCCTCCCTCTCGCACACAGTACGTCTCATTATCGCTCACGCACGAAACCACCCCTCTCACGTCCCATCAACTTCTCCAAAAACCCCAACCGCCGTACGAGCCCTCCCCGCCGGCGATGGAGAAGAAGAATGCGCCGGCGGCCATCGCCCCGAGCCCGTCGCCTCCGAGCCCGTCGCCTCCGAGCCCGTCGCCGCCGAGCCCGTCGCCGCCGAGCCCGCCGCCGCCGAGCCCGTCGCCGCCGAGCCCGTCGCCTCCGAGGGCGGCGCATCCGAGGGCGGCGCATCCAAGCGCGGCGCCTCCGTGAACCGGGCCGGTCTCACCGCCGACGGACCACTTCACAAGATCGGCGAATGCTTATTGGCCAAAGAGGAGTACGTGGACAGCTACTCGCTATGAGGCAAGTCTCGTAGAAATTGGCGCTCAGGTTTACCTCGATCCCGACGTGCACCCGCACGAATGGATCATGCTACACCACGCCCTTCCACGCGCCGCTGAGTTCACCTTCCTCCATCTCGGCACATCCCGCTACGTCACCATAGATCTATCTCGCAGTTCGTGCAAGGTTCAAATTCCTCGGCTTTTCCCGTGGCGTCACCATAGATCTTATTTTCAATCTTAGTGCTGAATGTTATCTTTTCAATATATTTTAGATTCTACTTCCTCGGCTTTTCCCGTGGCGTCATCGTGCTTGCCCGGAAGAACCCACCGCACAAGATACGGCTGCTGAACCCACTCACAAAGAAATCGAACACGATGTTTGAGGCGCAGATGCCATCCGTTTTTCCGAAATCGATCGCCGTTATCAAATCCCCGACTATGGTCTTCGTTGCCACACATTACCCGCCGGAAATTGGTTGGGTCGATGAGAGCACTCCAACTAAGGATATAAATGAAGATGGGGATTGGGGAGAAGGAAGATTTTCGATCAAGAACCATGGTTTCCGTTCCATTACCCCGTTCAATGGTGAACTCGTATGCGTAGGCCGCGGACAATTTTGAGATCGGAAGAATAGTGTGCACCAATATACGAGTTGCAGCAGCACGCGAGCACCGTCAAGATGGAGACACTAATTTCATTTCCAGAACTTGGACGTCGAAGTTCTACCTTGTGGAGTCGGATGGTGAGCTGCTCGCTTGTGTTGTTGGTCGGCGCGGCTTTGGCGGGCAGACCATTGGTGTACCGTGTGGACACTCGTAGCCGCTCTCTCCATCCGGTCACTAACATTGGCAGTAATGCCTTCTTCGTGAATTATATCCGGTGTATCTCCGTCGACACCGAGTGTACCCGACACTTCAACCCGGCAGCATCTACTACACGGATTTGGGTTATATCGAGCGTACTCTCATGATACAAATGCTCGGGATGAGTGGCCACTACGTGTGGATAGAATAGGATTCTACGGTTTGAGAAATGAACACAGGCCATACCGTTTGGAGGATGTATTGGCCTCACACTCGCAGACGGAAGGAGTTCAATGAATATTTCCTTGGGGAATTGCACGAATGGAGCGACGGAGAAATATATGAGGAGGAATGAAGAACAAATTCATTCATCCTAATCTTCTTGTTGTCCATACATTGCGTGCGTGATCTTGTATATTTTTGCAGCTTAGTTTGTCGTGAACATTAACAATGTTATTGGCTGCTTTTGGCTGCTCGTATGCAGTTTACCTATGTATTATACTTAGTTTTCCGATTATGCTCGCTGTGAATTTATCATATAATAGCTTCTAGATTTGCTACTAGATTTGCTGCCATATTGGGCAAAAAACGAGGGCCAAAAGGCATAAATAACCCCGGAGATTTGCTACTAGATTTGCTGCCATATTGAAGAAAGACAGAAATAGAAGCTTCTCTAGATTTGATACTAATTTGGTGAAAAAGACAGAGAGAGAAAGAGGGGAAAAGGTGCTCTTAAAAATGCCAATTTGGGCCGAGAGAGACAAAACCCAGCTCCCGCTCACGTGCAACCAAACGCTTCTCGTCCTGTCCCACGCGGTCCCTTTCTACCAGCCCCACGCGACGCGGCCCCACACGACGCGGCCCCACGGACGACGCGGCGCAACACGTCAGCACGAACGTCCAAATAAACGGATTCCTTCCGTCTGAGCTCCTTCTGCGGGTCTTCAGACAAAGGCTAGGGTAAAACTGAGGAAAAACTAAGGGGCTGGGGAAAACTGAGCACAACTAAGGAACCGAGGGCACGAAAATAGAAATCCCTAAAGTAAAAGACAGGCCCTTCGCAGAGGGAAGCAGTGATTAAATCATGTGCTAGAGCTTTTTCAGTTTTGAAATCATATAGAGATAATAAAAGTAACATTTTGAGAGGTGTTTGTTGTTGTCAACGATTGGTAGCGGGTACTCTAACCCCCTTGCCAAACAAACCTTCAAAGAGCGGCTCCCATATTATTTTCATTTTGTGTGGCACTCCTTCCCACCTTTCTTTCACAAACCATGGCTAACCGAATCCTTGGGTGCCTGCCAACAATCTCATACCATGAAGGAGTGCCTTTTTATTTTGGTTTTATTATGATGATGACACTCCCCCCAACATTTGTTTACACAAGCCATGGCTAACCGAATCCTTAGGGTGCCATCCATCAATCACATACCATGGAGGAGTGTCTATTTAGTTTAATTAATTTGGGACTGGGAATCCCATTGCCAGCTCTTTTTGCAAAATTATTGGATAAGCGGATGAAGCCACTTTATCGCGGTCCATTGGTGAAAGTTCCCCAACAAGATTGAAAGATAAAACACCACATACTTCCTCATGAGCTATAAAACATTGACACAAATAAGAGATACTAAGTTTTGAATTGTTTAAAGGTAGCACATGAAGTATTTGCTTAGAATGGCAGAAATTACCATGTAGTAGGTAGGTATGGTGGACACAAATGGCATAGGTTTGGGTTAAGGTTTGGATGCACGAGAAGTATTCCCTCTCAGTACAGGTCTTTGGCTAGCAAGGTTAATTAGCAAGCATGAGAGTCGAGGGAAACAAACAAATATACATGTGATAGAAAAAATCATGCATCTTCCTTGTAAGCACAAACAATTTTAACTTCAGAATAATAAGCTATGAGCTAACAAGAAAGAAAGATATGAAACAACTACATGTATTTCTCTTTTCTACTTAAACCTCAAAGTGTTGTTGCTATTGACCAATGCTAAGTTTGAAAAAACCAAATAGATTTATTCAATGCTCCCAAAGTGATACCAATACTAACAACAAGGTAAATCATATAGTAGAGATTGCAAACTAAAATAAGATATGCAATATGTAAATGATAAGACTTCTCATTAATATTCCATAACGATAACTCACACCAAGGGATACATAGTTAACCAACTAAAGGGGAGATACTTCCACACTGCAACCCATCTTATATGATAACTTCCCTACTCATGATATGACACTACTTGACAATAAAAAGTAAAAGGTAGTGATAATGTGATACCGCGGCACTCCCCCAAGCTTGGAACAAACCAAGGGGATGCCAATACCGATGATGAATTACTCCTTCGGCGATGGTGATGATGAATTCCTGATAAGCTTCTCAACGAGCTCCTTTAGCTTCAGTTTCTCAGCTTGGCAATTCTGCACTAAAACTCGAAGATATTCATTGTTATCTGAAGTTGGCGATGATGACCTTGTGATGTGAATCGAATGGTATTCCAGTATTCTTCGGAGACGGCAATTCTCCTCCTGGAGTATCTCCACTTCTCTTCTTAGAGCCCGATATTGATCACAAAACTCATCGGTAGTCCGTAAATCTTCTTCCAACACAGGGAAGGAGTCGAGGCTAAGAGCGGGTGGTAAAGGTCCCTGCAGGTTATGAGAAAAAGAACGTCGAGTGTCAACAGATCCCACCAAGATTTGCTTGCTCCCTCCGGCTTGCTGCTCTTGTCTTGATGGCACCCTCTTCACTTCTTCCTCCGAAAGCCCCTTGCCCTTGTTGTTGGAGGCCATGGTGCTTCTAGACCGAAAACATATCCTGGCAGAAACAGCTCGAAACAAAACACGTCGAGAAAACGATATACGGACCTCCAGGGGTCCGGGGGATTATATAGCAAAAATTTTCGCGACATACGGAAAGTACCAGATCGAACCAGAGTCGGAAAGGGGCAACGAGGCGGCCAAACCATAGGGCGGCGCGGGCCCTGGCCAGGCCGCGCCGGCCTATGGTGGCAGCCCCTCGTGCGTCCTTTCCACTCCGTTTCGAACTCGTAATTTTTCATATTTTCCAAAAACAGCAAAAATATTGTTCGGAAAGTAAATTGCGAACTTTTCATTACCAGTACTGTTACCTATTCAAAGTCGGGTTCTGGCGGACTGTCAATTTGCCTTTTGATGAAAGCCTCCGGTGTTTCCACTTGAATAATATCAACATCAACATTATAGGAATCACCCGAGATATAATGCTCCTGAACGATACACCTCCTCGACAACAATAGGACTTGCGTGGCATTGCCTTGGAGAGAGCTAATTTTAATTGCTCCTGAACGACTTGCGTGGCATTCACCACTTGCGTGGCATTGCCTTGGAGAGAGCTAATTTTAATTGCTCCTGAACGATACACCTCCTCGACAACATATGGTCCTTCCCATTTCGAGAGTAATTTCCCTGCAAAGAATCTGAGACGAGACCGATACAATAGGACTTTATCCCCAATATTAAATTCTCTTTTAATAATCCTTCTATCATGCCATTTTTTAACTTTCTCTTTAAAGAGTTTAGCATTTTCATAGGCTTCACTTCTCCATTCATCTAGAGAACTTAATTGCAACAACCTCTTATCACCGGCAAGTTTAGGATCTTTATTTAACTCTCTAACTGCCCAATAAGCTTTGTGCTCTAGTTCTAAAGGTAAATGACAAGCTTTCCCATAAACCATTTTATAAGGTGACATTCCCATGGAATTTTTATAAGCAGTTCTATAAGCCCATAGTGCATCCTTCAATTTACTAGCCCAATTCTTTCTAGTTTTATTAACGGTCTTTCCTAAAATAGATTTAATCTCTCTATTTGATAATTCTACTTGACCACTAGTTTGAGGATGATAAGCGGAAGCAATTCTTTGATTAATACCATACCTAGCAAGAGTTTTTCTAAAACCTCCATGAATAAAATGAGAACCTCCATCAGTCATAATATATCTAGGCACTCCAAATCTAGGAAAAATAATATCCAAAAGCATTCTTAAAGAGGTCTCACCATCAGCACTTTTTGTAGGTATGGCTTCCACCCATTTGGTAACATAATCAACAGCAAAAAGTATATGAGTGTTACCTTCTGAAGACGGAAAAGGTCCCATGAAGTCAAATCCCCAACAATCAAATGGTTCAATAACAAGAGTATAATTCATAGGCACTTCATTACGTCTGGAGATATTACCAACCCTTTGGCATTCATCACAAGATAAAATAAACTTTCTCGCATCCTTGAAGAGAGTTGGCCAATAAAAACCTGATTGTAAAACCTTTTGTGCGGTTCTTTCTCCGGCGTGATGTCCTCCATAAGCACTACCATGACATTTACTCAATATCTCTTGTTGTTCGTATTCGGGAACACATCTTCGCATAATACCATCCACTCCTTCTTTATATAAGTGTGGGTCATCCCGAAATAATGCCTCAAGTCATAAAAGAATTTCCTCCTTTGCTTGAGCTGAAAAGGTTGGAGGCAAGTACTTGGAAACAATAAAGTTAGCATAATCAGCATACCAAGGACTGTCTCGCGAGCTCACCTTTATTACAGCTAATTGTTCATTTGGAAAACTATCATTAACAAGAACAGGATCATAAGCAATATTTTCCAATCTAGACAAATTATCGACAACAGGATTATCAAGCACCTTTCCTATCTACAATATGTAAATCAAATTCTTGCAAAAGAAGTACCCATCTAATAAGCCTCGGCTTAGCATCTTTCTTTGTCATAAGGTATCTAATTGCAGGCATGATCAGTATGAATAGTAACTTTTGAATCAACAATATAAGATCTAAATTTATCACAAGCAAAGACTACAGCTAATAATTCTTTTTCAGTTGTAGCATAATTTCTTTGAGCAGACATCAAGAGTTTTACTAGCATAATGAATAACATTCAGTTTTTTATCTACTCGCTGTCCAAGAACAGCGCCTACAGCAAAATCACTAGCATCACACATAATTTCAAATGGTAAGTTCCAATCAGGAGGTTCAACTATAGGAGCGATTGTTAAGGCTTTCTTTAGAGTTTCAAAAGCTTCCTTACAATCATCATCAAAAACAAATGGTACATCTTTTTGAAGAAGATTAGTAAGAGGCTTTGAAATCTTGGAGAAATCTTTAATAAACCTCCTATAAAACCCAAGCATGACCAAGAACACTACGAATACCTTTAACATCCCTCGGATAGGGCATCTTCTCAATTGCTTCAACTTTAGCTCTATCAACTTCAATACCTCTCTCAAAAATTTTATGTCCCAATACAATTCCTTCATTAACCATAAAGTGGCATTTCTCCCAATTAAGAACAAGGTTAGTTTCTTCACATCTCTGCAAAACTTTATCAAGGTTTCGCAAGCAACTATCAAAAGAATTCCCGTAGACGGAAAAATCATCCATGAATACCTCTACAATACTCTCGCAAAAACCATGAAAAATAGCAGACATGCATCTTTGAAAAGTAGCAGGAGCATTACATAAACCAAAAGGCATACGCCTATAAGCATAAGTTCCATAGGGACAAGTAAAAGTGGTTTTCTCTTGATCTTTAGCTTTAACAGCAATTTGTGAAAACCCAGAATAACCATCAAGAAAGCAAAAATGAGTATTTTTAGACAATCTTTCTAACATTTGATCAATAAATGGTAAAGGGTAATGATCTTTTTTAGTAACTTTATTAACTTTTCGAAAATCAATGCACATTCTATACCCTACAACTACTCTTTGAGGGATGAGCTCATCATTATCATTAGGCACAACAGTCATTCCTCCTTTCTTGGGAACGCAATGCACAGGACTAACCCATCTACTATCAGCAATAGGATATATAATACCAGCTTCAAGAAGTCTCAATACCTCATTCCTTACCACTTCCTTCATCTTCGGAATCAGACGACGCTGAGGTTCAACAACAGGCTTTGCATCATCTTCCATATTAATAGCATGTTGGCAAATAGAAGGAGAAATCCCCTTCAAATCATCAAGAGTGTAGCCAATAGCGCCGCGGTGTTTCTTCAATATTTCCAATAACCTTTCTTCCTCAATCTCTGAAAGCTTAGAACTAATAATAACAGGATATATTTTCTTATCATCAATATGAGCATATTTAAGATTATCAGGTAAAGGCTTTAAATCAAAAACAGGATCTTCCTTTGGTGGCGGTGTTGTACCCAAATCTTCCACCGGTAAATCATGCTTGAGAATAGGTTGGCGAAGAAAAATTTCCTCAAGCTCATCTCTTTCTTTCCTAAAAACTTCACTCTCGCTATCCTCCAAATATTGCTGCAAAGGATTGTTAGGAACAAGAATAATAGATGCACATTGCTCCATTTTAAAATCATCACTAGGCAAATCAGCTTTATAAGGAGTTTTGGTAAATTTAGAGAAGTTAAACTCATAAGATTCACCAGCAAATTTAGTCAAAATTTTCTCTTTCTTGCAATCTATAATAGCTCCACAAGTATTTAGAAAAGGTCTACCAAAAATGATAGGACAATAATCACTAGCAGCAGAACCAAGTACCAAAAAGTCAGCAGGATATTTAATCTTACCGCATAGAACTTCCACATCTCGAACAATACCAATTGGAGAAATAGTTTCTCTATTAGCCAGCTGAATAACCACATCAATATCCTCAAGTTCACAAGAATCAATTTCGTGCATAATCTCTGTGTAAAGCTCATAAGGAATAGCACTAACACTTGCACCAATATCACATAATCCATAATAGCAATGATCACCAATTTTAACAGATAGCATAGGAACACTAGCTTGTTTGGGTTTATTAGGATGTGAAACAATATTAGAAGCATCTTCACAGAAAATAATATGACCATCCTCCACATTTTCGAGTCACAAGATCTTTAACTATTGCAACAGCGAGGTTCAACTTTTATTTGTTCTTCGGGTTCTACAGGTTTCTTTTCACTTTTATGAACCGCACTATTTATAACGGAGTACTCCTTCATTTTAGCAGGGAAAGGAGTTTTTTCAATATAAGCTTCAGGAATAACATGATCAGCAGTTTCAACTACAACGCATTTATTAATAGATGAATCAATTTTATCTTTATACGGTTCATCATACTTATCAAAATTCTTCTTTGGCAATTCATAATGAGAGGCAAAAGCTTTATAAAGATTTTCAGCAACTTGAGAATCAAGACCATATGTAGCACTCATATTACGAAATGTATCAGTATCCATAAAAGCTTCAATGCATTTATAATCATAAATTATACCTGATTCTCTATCCTTGTCATTCTCCCAACCTTCAGTATTTTCTTGGATCCGATCAAGAAGGTCCCTTTTAAACTCTTCTTTGTTGCGTGTAAATGATCCAGAACAAGAAGTATCCAGCAGGGTCTTGTCTTGAAAAGAAAGTCTTGCATAGAAATTATCAATAATAACATTACCAGGAAGCTCATGAATGGGGCATTTGAGCATTAAAGACTTCAATCTCCCCCAAGCTTGGGCAATACTCTCTCCATCATGAGGCCAAAAATTATATATGCGATTCCGATCTTTGTGAATTTCACTTGGAGGATAGAACTTAGAATAAAACCGGGGCACAATATCATTCCATTCAAGAGAATCCCCATTATCCAGTAATTTATACCAATGCGCCGCCTTACCAGACAACGATAAAGAGAATAGTTTCTTCCTCACTTCATCCATAGCAATACCGGCACACTTGAATAAACCGCATAATTCATGTAAGAACAATAAATGATCTCCAGGGTGGACAGTTCCATCCCCTTCATAGCGGTTATCCATAACACGTTCAATAATTTTCATAGGTATTTTATATGGTATTACTTCCTCACTCGGCGCCTCATCCACTACCGTTGCGGTAGTAGTAGATTTCCCAAATAAAAATTGAAGAGAAGATCTCTCCATAATGACTTATAGCGACGAGCAGAAATAAAATCAGCACAAATAGTAAAGGTTTTCCTTACCAATTCCACTTACCAATAGCGCTTCACTCCCCGGCAACGGCGCCAGAAAATAGTCTTGATGACCCACAAGTATAGGGGGTGTATCGTAGTATTTTCGATAAGTAAGAATGTCGATCCCAACGAGGAGCAGAAGGTGTTGACAAGCAGTTTCGATGAAGGATTCACTGTAAATGCTCACAGACAAGTATTCAGGGGGTTTTGATGTAACAGTTGAATACAGTACGAGTAAGTAAAGTGCGAGAGTAACAATTGAGCGAGTGGCCCAATCCTTTTTAGCACAAAGGACAAGCCGGTTTGTTTACTTATAATGACCAAACGTTCTCGAGGACACACGGGATTTTAGTCTAGTGCTTTCGCTACATACGGCTAAATAATCTTCATTGTTATGATAAGTGTTGTGTGGGTGAACCTATGCTAATGTACCGCCCTTCCTAGGACTAATACATACTTGTGATTATACCCCTTGCAAGCATCCGCAACTACAAGAAAGTAATTAAGAATAAATCTAACCACGAGCCTTAAACTCTGAGATCCTGCTATCCCTCCTGCATCGATATACCAACGGGAGTTTAGGTTTCTGTCACTCCGGCAACCCCGCAATTGGCAAACGAATACAAGATGCATTCCCCTAGGCCCATAAACGGTGAAGTGTCATGTAGTCGACGTTCATATGACACCACTAGAAGAATAACACCACAACTTAAATATCATACCATTGAATATTACTCATCCATAGTTCACTACTAACATTTAGACTTCACCCATGTCCTCAAGAACTAAACGAACTACTCACTAGACATCATATGGAACATGATCAGAGGTGATATGATGATGAATAACAATCTGAACATAAACTTGGTTCAATGGTTTCACTCAATAGCATCAACAACAAGTAGGAATAGATACCGGGAGAGTTTCCCCTATCAAACAATCAAGATCAAACCCAAATAGCTACAGTGGTGACGAGGTGCTGCGGAGGAGAATGCGGTGATGATGATGGAGATGATGATGATGGTGATGGAGATGATGTCCAGCTTGATGACGGTGACGATGGCGTCGATTTCCCCCTCCCGGAGGGAATTTCCCCGGCGGATTCCTGCCCGCCGGAGAGCTCTTTTCTCTCTGGTGTTCTCCGCCCCGCAGAGGCGGCTGTAACTCTTCGTGAGGAACCCTCTGTGGCTTAGGTCTTCGGGACGAAGGGTTTCGCGAAGAAAAGGAGGCGAAAGGGGCTGTGGGGCCCCCACACCACCTGGTGGCGCGGCCAGGCCATGGGCCGCGCCGCCCTATGGTGTGGGCCCACCCTGGGTCCAGCTGGCTCCTCCTTCTGGCTTCCTTCGTCATCTTGAAAAATAGGATTTTTGGTATAATTTCCTCCCACAGTTGATCTTCCGAAATATCGCGTTCTGACGGTGCTTTTTCCAGCAGAATCCTGGCTCCGGTGCTTGACCCTCCAATAGTGATGAAACATGCAAAATAGATGAAATAACATAAGTATTGTGTCCAAATATGAAATATATCAATGAGTAACAGCAAATTATGATATAAAATAGTGATGCAAATTGGACGTATCAGCGCCGCCTTCGCTTCGTCCATCGCGCACCAAGGCATAACCCGCCCGCTCTGCACTGGCCGGTTGTTCAGCCCGCGGCGCTGGCCGTGGAGCCCCTCGCCAGCCGCTTCCCGTGCGGGCCGATGGATGCAGAGGCAGGGATCTCCCACGCAACCCCGCATGCGACGCCCGCTCGGCCCTGGCCGGCTTTTCCGCCCGCGCATGCCGCATGGTTTTCTTTGCCAGCGGTGGAGATCCCCTTCCCGGCCGGCGCGAACGATGCGGAGGCAGGGAGCTCCCGTGGCCAGCCGCCTAATCCGACCGCACTTCAGGCGGTGCCTGCCGTGGAGCCAGGCCATTCTTTCGAAGCGCATCACGGCGACGCCCTTTGTAAGAGCAACACCGCCAAGGAGCTCGTATATAACGTGATGTTCCCAGCACTCTATAGATGCCAGGATGCTCTGCAAGCTTTCGTGCAGCCAAAGAATGCGGCGGCGGCAAATCCCAGGGACGCAGCATTGCAGCAGCGCGCCGATGAGGCTAAGGTGGCGCACGCTTTCCACCAGGCGTGCCTCGACAGGCTTAACATCCAGCACGGCTTCGTGCAACCGCCAAACGCCGCTCCAGCTAAGATCCAAAAATACTCCGGTGAGCATATCACTCCGGAGTAGAACAATCCAATTTCTAGTACTGTAGGAGTACTTTATTAGTGCACAAACCTGGTGAAATAAAAGGTGTGTTCTTTATGTGTGATGTAAATCTAAAATTTTGAAGGTTCTAGCAAAAATATTTCTTCACAAATATTCGATGTGTTTGCTTGGCCTTATCTATATATCCGGTGAGCATATATGGATGCCAAATCCTTTACAAACTTATATTTAACATATATGACCACATTTTTTAAGAGATCGATTTGCATGCATCTATCTCGCCATGGTAAATTAATGAAACAAGTTGCATATTTGCCAGAATTCCAAACTTTGTGAGCAGTATAGAGATCGAGACCTTAATTAATTATTATGGGTAGGATGCATGCATGCATGACCATCAATTTTGTAGATATAGGTTCAAAGATTTGTTGATCTTAATCTGCAACTATATATGGATTTTTTAAGCTTTTGCCTAGTAATTAAACTCATAATTGAAATAATGTAGGATATGTAACTACATACATGCCATAAATTCTGACAGGAAATACTTGGACGTGCCTTGCGAGGGTGGTAACAAACAAGAACACAATGACCAAACTTCAAATGCCAATCCACCCACCGAGCTATACGATTGGCGTGTACAATCGATCGACTCCTTCTAATCAAATTTGAATACAATAGAAGAAGTTTAAAAAAAGTTCAAAATGAGATCAACTTGTGCATTGAGTCATCCTTTGTTATTTATTTGCTTGTAAAAATAGAAACATAGGCATATGAATGTATTCGAATAGAACACTTCACTTTTCAATGGGGAAGGGACCCGAAGGTCCCAGAAAAACAAAACAAAAAATTATTTACAATAGTAGTACTCCTTTGAGAAGGTAGTAGAAGAAGGATCCTCGAAGAACCAAATGCTTTTATTATCCACAGCTGTTCGGCTCTTTTCCTTCTCGTGTAAGCTATCGCGCAATGATTATACTAATGGTCGGATGGTAGTACAACCATTCACGCAAACTTCTGCGCCCTTCGTCATGTCAGCATCGTATCCCAGTGTGCAAGCAGTCTGCTCGGATGAAATACTCCTAAGTACGTACGTTATTCCCTCCAAAGACACACCACACGGTATTCCCTCCAAAGACGCACCGTCGCCCCGATCTTCTCGAATGAAATACTCCAAAATACTTCTGCGCCCTTCGTCATGTCGGCATCGTATCCCGAGTGTGCAAGCGATCTGCTATGAAATGGAGACGACATTTTGTTGAAAAGTGTCGGTGCATGCTATATATAAGAGTTTTTACAGCATTATTCCGATTTCCACAGAATGCATTAAATTTGGACGTGATGACACACTGACAAGAGTCGTTTAAACAAGGCCATTATTTTTATTATGTTATATTACTACAGTACTCCAAGGTAGCACTAGTAGCCTTCGGTTGTACTCTGCCGGTCGCGCTGCCTCATTCGACCAGACTTTATTCTTCTTCTCATATATATATATATACAAAATACTGTCTGCCGAGGTTCGATGACCGCACCGTCGCCCCTCTCCGCGCCGCCGTCTTGGGCCGCGCCACCATTCTCCCCGCCGAGTTCTCCCCCGTCCCCGACGCACCACCGTCAAGCACCACCGGACCGATCTTCGCAGGTATGTACATCTCCAACCTCCGGCGAGTAGAGAGGTTCATCGGTCATTTTGTTCGATATAACCTTAATTTTGGGATTGCAATGTGAGTAACTTACTGGGTTTTCTAGGAAATGAAAACGGCGTCGCTCGATGCCTACACTGCGTCGGCAGATACATGGAAAGCGGAGACGGATGCTCTGCATGCATCGGCGGAGACATGTAAAGCGGATGCGGAGGCGGAGGCAAAGGCGAAGGTGGTGGCTAGGATGGGCCCGGGCGCTGACAAATGCTCGTATCGAAGCGGCATTTTGTTGGAAAGTCTTGGCGCGTGCTTCGAGAGTTTTGGCGGCGCAGCCGGGAGAACCGTCGGAGGCTTCGAAGCTGGCTGCTTTGAACGCGTCGAGAGCTTGGATGGAGACTTCATCTAAGGCGGCGCTTTTTGCATATGATCATGACTCGTCAACCCCTTTGTAAGTTCTACCTTCCCCAACTGCAATGCGGTTAGATCTGGTGGATTGGTTTTTTTTGCCCAAACCAGACGTGATGTGCATTGCGATGTTTTTGTATTTTTGATGATGCATTCTGCTTCTTTTGTAATTTGGGTGATTCATTATGCTTTTTAGGTAGTATTTTTTCTGATGCACTGTCCTCTTCAGGAATTTTTCATGGTGATTTTTTTTTCTGTCAACCTAGCTAATGCTCTCTGCTGTTTAGCCAAAAGTTGGATGATGCATTGTACTGTTTACATATATTTTACTCTGATGATGCATTTTGCTCTTTTAGCCTTTTAGGTAATTTTTCTGATTCCTTGAGCAGTGTGGGAAATTTCGATGAAGAATTTTGCTGTCAACTTAGATGATGCATTGTGCTGTTTACATTTTATTACCTATATCAAAGCTAACCCCATCTGATGTTACCACAGCATTTTGGGTCCTGTAGATGTCTCCTTTTCCTCCAATCGTGTTGACACGTTAGCAAATTATTACTGTAGATGCGAGATTGCCTTCCGTTGGTGCGTCCTATTTTTGTGGTGTTTTTGCATTGTCCTGTTTACATTATTTTGATTTTGCTGATGCATTGTGCTGTTCACATTATTTTGATTTTGCTGATGCATTGTCCTGTTTACATTATTTTGATTTTGCTGATGCATTGTGCTGTTTACACTATTTTGATTTTGCTGATGCACCGTGCAGTTTAGGAAACTTTGATGATGAATTAGATGATGCATTTTGCTGTTTAGTCAAATTAGATGTTGCATTTTGTTTAAAAAATTAGATGATGCAATGTGCTGTTTACATAATTTTGATGATGCATCGTGCGATTTGCGTAATCCTACCAGCTTCAGTCGAAGGACACCCACAACAATCAACAATCTGCCTGAAGATGTAGTCTCTCAGATTCTTGTAAGGCTTCCTCCCCATCCAACCTGCTTACTAGCTGCATCAGGCACCAAGAAAGCATGGAGGCAATGTTTGGGAAGCAATTATTTCAGAAAGCTAACTGTGTCACACAACGAAGGAAACCCATTGCTAGGATTTTTCACCAACAACTCCGAGGACAATCGATTCATCACAGAGCATGATCTTCACCCGGCCATCTTGCAGATGCTGGCAATCCCGTCTGAAGTGAACGGTCCCAAAATCTATGTCCTGGGATGCTGAGATGGTATGGTGCTTCTCCATTCTAATGTATCCGGTGGGTATATATCAGTCTGGGATCCAATTAGGCAAGTTCTCACAGCGATACCAGAACCACCATTGTGGCGCAATCACATAATTGAAAGCAGCGGCTCAATTCTCTGTTCGAGAAACAACTCTGAACCGTTTACACATTGTTGCAAGTTCTCGGTTGTTTGGATAACAACTAAAAGTTACGATGCACATGCTCATATCTACTCACCAGATTCAAAAGAATGGGAGTTTCTAGCTCGATCAACTCCGATGCTGTCAGAGATTGACCGTAGACCGGCAACTCTCATAGGGGTATTTTGTACTGGCCAACGAAGTCTAGATATATCATTGAGCTTGACCATGCAAAGAAGGCTCGAAATATATTCGGTGCCCTCATGAGACGCATGATATATTCATGCTTAACATTCACATCTTCAAGGGACATAATGGAGATGTTGCCCTTGCTTGTTATAAGAGACTTCACCCTACAAACATGGGCCAGTACAAGATCATCAACAGAGCGATCACGAGTCATGGACATGTCATATAAATTTTGAATTGGATACTTTTCTTGGCCTTGACACATCATTTCCATACAATTGGAAACATGCAGTAAGGTTACTCTGCGTATTTGAGGACAAAAATGAGCTGGTTGTAAGGGCAAAGGAGGGAGTATTCCAATTAGATATGAGCAACTAGCAGTGGAGAAAGTACAATTCTGCTAGACGTTGGTGCACTTTACATCCCTACTTAGTTAGACCGGGTTAGTCATTCATATGTAACCTTTGCATTCATTTACATATGACTTTTGCTGATCAATTTGTTCATTTCCTGACAGTAACCGACCTGATCCAGAGTGCAACATCAAGGACACGGAAAAGAACGCGCTGTCGGGAACCCATCTAATTCAAAGTTCAACATCCATAAGAGAAAAGGAAGTCGCATATGAAGGAGCAAGGCTTGTTTGGGCAAGAAGTGATAGCCCAGCTTTTGTTTGGTCTGATGTCTTTTAGTTTTCGTTCTGGTGGAAATGTCGCTGCACCATTTGTTTGTACTGCAGCTCCATAGTGGTAGCTGCTAGTACGTTGGCGCTGTCCGACGTCTGCTTGTTTTGGGGGCATAAATATGCCACGAAACCTTTGTTTTATGTGATCAAATGGTCATCTCTGCATGTATATGTTCGGGTTCTGATGAAACCTTTTTTGTGATCTGTACATATATTTGAGTCAGTCTGTGTTTTGTTATATGATGGACAGGAGTATTTGATTTACTACACCATTGTTTATCCGAATTGTATTACTCACTCTATTCAAAAAGTTAGCGGCTCACCTTTTTCCTTTAAGATACGGATGTATCTACACACTAAAAACAAATATAGATGAAACCATCTCTAGACAAAGTTTAGTCACTTATGTATGGACGGGGGTAGTATTATTTATGTTGTGCTCCCAAAACAAGCAGACGTCGGACAGCGCCTGTTTAAAGTTCATATGTGTAATCTTATTCCCTTTGGGAGTTAAGCATTAAACTCTACTAGTAAAACCGTGGTGGTCTTGTGATGTAGTACTCTTTTGATGCATTTGTGATGTAGTAGTACTTTTTTTTTGAAATGGTATAGTACTATCTAAGAAGAGTAATCCCTCTGATTCACATTCATTTTACACCAAGAAATATGGATCGAAGCGAGGGAGTAAATTAAACATGGCATCCCGTGCATGAAGCTTGATAGATCGATCAGGTTGGCTAGAATGGCAATACAATGCTCCTCATTAGGCAAATGCATGTCATGTACAATAGTATACATCCAGTAAAGAAGTCTATACTGACATAAAAAAGACTACATTGGGGATGAGAGTCAATTGGGGCATCTACAATACATAAAATCTTGCTCGTAGCTGATTTTGGCTAAGAGGGTTTTACTCACATTAGACGTGCCACTTTCCTTGTCTGCAAAACAAGTTCCAATAAAGGAAGAGGAAAGAAGAGGATATTGTGGGCGAGATTGAACACCTTTTTTATGTGTTAAGTTGAGGCCTTGTTTAGCTGAGGATTTCGACTTAGGCCTAACAGCTCAGCACACCCATAAATAAATTTCCTTGCGCGCACCACTGTCAGCAACAATAACAAAATTAGCACGCAAGATTAAGAACAAAGTGAATTTAAATAACTTGGTTAGCTTTTCAAGCAATATATTCAGAGAAAGAGCACACATGTTCGGCTATAAATAATCATAAGAGAAGAACAATAAATCTAAGGCACCCCACTTCATATGCAGAAGGGGCGCGACAATGCATGGATTCATACCTTGAGTCGACTCTGGCTCGTAGAAGGGCGGCCGCACCTCGAGGATGCCGGTGACGTCTCCACCTCGATCTCACATGTGACTGCTTCTCGGTGGGTGGTGCGCCACACCATGTAGAAGATCTATCAAAAGAGGAGAGCCTGATGACGCTACCAACGCCTCAACCTTGATAGCACCGGCATGTTCCTCCGCACCGAGATGCGCCACATGCAAGATTTAGCGGGTGCACCAATTTTAGAGATATGTCATAATCGTTGTAACAAATTTCAATGTGATGATGATTTGATCCTGCACTCGGCCTTGAACATAAGTACTAGTACAGTCTCACAATTTTTTTATCATTATACTTTGCGAGATTTAGCGGATGCGCCAAATTCAGAGATAGATCATGATCATGGTAACACAATTTTCAATGTAATGATGATTTGATGTTGCACTCGACCTTGAACATAAGTACTAGTACGGTCTCACAATTTTGTATCATTATACTTTGCAAGTTTTAGCGGATGCGCCCATTTTCAGAGGATCATGGTAACAAATTTTCAACGTGATGATGATTTGATGTTGCACTCAACCTTGAACAGAAGTACTACTACTGTCTTACAATTTCTTTATCATTATACGTTGCAAGATTTAGCGGATGCGCCAAATTCAGAGATAGATTAAGAACTTTACAAGTGGTTTTGGGTTTCAAACATGAAAATTTCAATAACCTCCCAAAAACTTCATTTTACAGTGATTAAGAAGGATACATGCTTCCCTTTTCATTTCATGTTTTAAACTTGTTTAAATTATCTTGGTCAAACCTAGGATTTGACAAGATTCAAATGGGCATCAAAATTAAAAAAAAAGAAAAATGAAAAACAAAAGCAAATAGTTTTCTTATGTCATATAGTAAGAATTAAAGTTGATAAACAAGGTCTAGACATAATCAAACCAGACAAATCATGTATATGTCTACCCTAACCCTAAACTCTGTCTTATGAAGTCAACCATGGAAATTTTAAGAACATCCCAAAAGCTTCATTTTAGAGTGACTAAGAAGGATACAGACTTCCCATTTCATTTTCATGTTTTAAACTTCTTTAAATCTTGGTCAAACCTAGGATTTGACCAAGATTCAAATAAGTTAAAAACATGACAATGAAAAGGTAAGCATCGATCCTTCTTAGTCGCTCTGAAATGAAGCTTTTGGGAGGTTTTTGAAATTTCCATGTTTAAAACCCAAAACCACTTCTCTTCATGCTTGACTTCATAAGACATAGTTTAGGGTTAGGGCTTAGCGGTAGATACATGATTTTTCTGGTTTGAATATGTCTAGACCTTGTTTATCAATTTGAATGCTTACTATATGACATATGAAGGCTATGTGCTTTGGTTTTTCATTCTTTCGATTTTTTTCTGAATTTTTATGCCCATTTGAATCTTGGTCAAATCCCAGGTTTGACCAAGATTTAAACAAGTTTAAAACATGACAATGAAAAGGTAATTAATCATGGATCCTTCTTAATTAATCGAGTAAGTCTAATTAAAATGAAGCTTTTGGGAGGTTTTTGAAAATTACATGTTTGAAACCCAAAACCACACTTCTCTTCATGCTTGACTTCATATATGAGATAGAGTTTAGGGTTAGGGGTACATGATTTGTGTGGTTTGAATATGTCAAGACCTTGTTTATGAACTTGAATGGTTAATTACTATATGACATAAGAAGACTATGTGCTTTGGTTTTTTATTTTTTATTTTATGCCCATTTGAATATTGGTCAAATCCTAGGTTTGACCAAGATTTAAACAAGTTTAAAACATGAAAATGAAAAGGTAAGACTGGATCCTTCTTAGTCACTCTAAAATGAAGCTTTTGGGAGGTTTTTGAAATTTCCGTGTTTGAAACCAAAAACCACTTGTCTTCATGCTTGACTTCATAAGACAAAGTTTATGGTTACGGGTAGATACATGATTTGTATTATTTGAATATGTCTAGACCTTGTTTATCAACTTTTAAATGCTTACTATATATATGACATAAGAAGACTATATGCTTTTGTTTTTCATTTTTCTGATCTTTTTAATTTTATGCCCATTTGAATCTTGGTCAAATCCTAGGTTTGATAATGATTTAAATAAGTTTAAAATATGAAAATGAAAAGGTAAGCATGGATCCTTCTTAGTCACTCTAAAATAAAGCTTTTGGGAGGTTTTTGAAATTTCCGTGTTTGAAACCCAAAACCACTTCTCTTCATGCTTAACTACATAAGACAAAGTTTAGGGGTAGGGGTAGATACATGATTTTTCTTGTTTGAATATGTCTAGGCCTTGTTTAACAACTTTAATCCTTACTATATGACATAAGAAAACTATGTGCTTTGGTTTTTCATTTTTCTGTTTTTTTTTGGAATTTTGATGCACATTTGAATCTTGTAAAATCCTAGGTTTGAGCAAGATTTAAACAAGTAAAAAACATCAAAATGAAAAGGGAAGAATGTATCCTTCTTAGTCACTCTAAAATGAAGTTTTTGGGAGTTTTTTGAAATTTCCATGTTTGAAACCCAAAACCATGCACTTCTCTTCATGCTTGACTTCATAAGACAAAGTTTAGGGGTTAGGGGGTAGATACATGATTTGTCTAGTTTGAATATGTCTAGACCTTGTTTATCGACGTTAATGTTTACTATATGACATAAGAAGACTATGTGCTTTGGTTTTTCATTTTTCATTTTATGCCCATTTGAATCTTGGTCAAATCCTAGATTTGACCAGGATTTAAACAAGTTTAAAACATCAAAATGAAAACGTAAGCCTTGATCCTTCTTAGTCACTCTAAAATGAAGCTTTTGCGATGTTCTTGAAATTTCCATGTTTGAAACCCAAAGCGACTTCTCTTCATGCTAGACTTCATAAGATCGATAGGGGGTAGATATACATGATTTGTCTGGTTTGGATATATCTAGACCTTGTTTATCAACTTGAATGCTTACGATATGACACAAGAAGACTATGTGCTTTTGTTTTTTATTTTTCTGATTTTTTTAAATTTGTGCCCATTTGTATCTGGGAAAAATCCTAGGTTTGACAAGGATTTAAACAAGTTTAAAATATGAAAAATGCAAAGGTCGTAAGCATGGATCCTTCTTAGTCACTCTAAAATGAAGCTTTTGGGAGGTTTTTGAATTTCCATGTTTGAAACCCAAAACCACTTCTCTTCATGCTTGTCTTCATAAGACAGAGTTTAGGGGTTAGGGGTATAGATACATGATTTGTCTGGTTTGATTATGTATAGACCTTGTTTATCAACTTGAATGCTTACTATATGACATAAGAAAACTATGTGCCTTGGTTTTTCATTTTTCTGATTTTTTTTTAATTTTGATGCCCATTTGAATCTTGGTCAAATCCTAGGATTGACCAAGATTTAAAGAAGTTTAAAACATGAAAATGAAAAGGGAAGCATGTATCCTTCTTAGTCACTCTAAAATGAAGTTTTTGGGAGGTTTTTGAAATTTCCATGTTTGAAACCCAAAACCACTTCTCTTCGTGCTTGACTTCATAAGACATAGTTTAGGGGTTAGAGGGTAGATACATGATTTGTATGGTTTGAATATGTCTAGACCTTGTTTATCAACTGTAATGATTACTATATGACATAACAATACTATGTGCTTTGGTTTTTCATTTTTCTATTTTTTTTGAATTTTCTGTCCGTTTGAATCTTGGTCAAATCCTAGGTTTGACCAAGATTTAGACAAGTTTAAAACGTGAAAACGAATAAGTAAGCCTGATAATCCCATTTGTTGACTCATTTAACTAGTTAATCCCATTTGCTGACTCTCTGTTGACCATCCACTTGAGGTAAAACTGAGTATATTGCACTAGCCAGTATTAGTACTCAAGGGGAAAACTGAGCACACAAAAAATGCTAAATTTCCAGGGTTAGACTTGAGTACGCGTGTTGCGGTGCAGAAGTGGAAGACGTGCAGTTGTTGACGCGTAGACGCGGGTCGCGGTGCAGAAGTCGAAGACGTGCAATCGTGGACGCGTGTCGCGTTGCTTGCCCAAGACGTGCAAACGTTCAATGGTGGACGCGTAGGACGCGGGTTGCATTAACCACCCCTCGCCTTTATAGACGCCTCCTCGCACTATCTCGGTCACTCTCACTAGCTCATGCAACGCCTCCTCTCACGTCCCATCATCTTCTCCAAAGCAAAAAACCCTCTCCCTCTCTGCCGGCGAGATGGCCAAGGAGAATGCGAATCCCATCGTCCATGACGCCGTCGGCTCCAAGCGCGACGCCTCCCTCTTCGACGCCGTCCCCTCAACGGCCGTCGCCGCCGCCGGTGGCGGTCGGATCCCGCCGGGATGGGACCCCTATGAGGAGGTGCCGTAAATCTCGCCTCCGAACCCCTACGACACCTGCATGGACGACCCATGGAACGAGGTAACTATGGTTTGCTCCCTTTTTTGTTCCCCAATCCTCTTTGAACCCTATTTTTGCTGGTTCCCATAGTAACTATTAGTGCCGATCTGTAGATGGATGAGTATTGGGTTAATATTTGCGCCGATTTTATTCCATTTTGCTTCGATCCCTTCTTGATTTCGCTTAAGATTTGGAGTTCGGCCGTTCGGTTAATTTATGCAAGTAATAATAAGATCTCAATCAGTTAATTTATGCAAGTAATCATGGGTTCTCAATCGGTTACTTTATGCACGAATCAAAAGATATCAACCGTTTAATTTTGCAAATAATCTGGAATCTGTTCAAATTCAGATCCGGAATCTGTTTCTTTGCCTATGATGAATCGTTGGGCACAAATTTTCACAGGGAGGTTTCAGTGAACCATTGCTGTGTACAAATCTGTTGTGCATGAGCTTTGGTTCACTGACTCCATCCCTGTAGACATATAATAGTGTCTACTCTAACTGAGGCTGGCTCTGTTTTTTCCTTACTTTGTTATCATGCACGTTAGTCATCGTTTCAACTCATTCACTCATAATTCCCGTTTGATATGGATCAGCTGTCTGGCAGCGACGTTGGCACCGACGAAGAGGACCAGCACGTCAAGACTCGCCAGGTGCTGCGGAGGCTGCATGTCGTCCAGTACGTCTCCTACTTCGCCAAGGGTGTCTACAGGTGCCCCTTCTGCACTAGGAGACTCGGCGGCACTGACTTCAACTGCCTCCTCATGCATGCCGAGAACATCGGCAACACCTTCCCCAAGGTCGGCATGACGGTGAACCCCTACTCCTTCCGCGCCAAGCACAAGGCGCTCGGCATGCACCTCCGCAGCGTCCAGCGGGTGGAGATCTCCGCCGGGCGCATGCCTCCGCTCAAGCCCAAGGCTCCCAAGGGGAGCAACAAGTGGAGGCAGAGGCAAATGGGGTAGGCGGAGTCCTGTACGTGTGCTGCTGCTGCTGCAAAGCAGCTTCTATTTTGTTGTTAGCTAGGGATCCCTTGTTGTTATGTTGTTAGTATGATGGTGTTGTGAAGAACCTCGAACTCGTTACTATGTTGGCTGCTGTGTATGCAGCTTATTATCTAGGGAGGGATCCCTATTATCTATCCCTATTCTACTATATTTTGTTGGCCCTACTTTGTTTTCTCGATTTACTATGACCGTGAATTTGTCGTACATTACCCTGGAGATTTGCTTCTAGATTTAACTAGAGTACATACATATGAAGCAGAGGGAGTACTCCTACTAGATTTGCTGCCACATTGGGCAAACAACGAGGGCCAAAAGGCACAAATAATTATTGAAGAAAGACAGAAATGCAAGCTTCTCTAGATTTCATACTAATTTGGTGAAAAAAGACAAAGAGAGAAGGGGAAAAGGTGCTCTTAAAAATGCCAATTTGCGCCGAGAGAGACAGAACCTAGCTCCTGCTCACGTACAACCAAACGCGGTCACGTCCTGTCCCACGCGGTTCCTTTCTACTAGCCCCACGCGACGCGACACCACACGACGCAGCCCCACACGTCAACTAAACGGGAAACCTCCCGTTTGAGCTCCTTCTGCGGGTTACAAATAAGGGCTTGGGGAAAACTGAGGAAAAACATAAGAGCAACTCCAATAGTATAGCGGTTGTTGGCTATAAGCAAGATGCCATATCATCTATAGCCAACAAGTACAATAGTTGGCTATAAGAATGTACAGTACTACTTTTTCAATGGATGGCCCACCTTTCATTCACACACCTTGCCTAGGAGCACGTGCTAGAGCTAGCTCTTGCATAAGAGCCCATTCACATTCTCTCTCCTCTTCTCTCTCCTCCAACTAGACACAAATATATTATTTTAATCCTTGCAGCCAGCTGACTAGACCTTATTGTACTTGCTCTAAGGCAATCTTATTGACTAATATAGCTGCTTAATTAATAAAAGGATTAGCTACAACGTGCTCAGTTTGCCCATTTATTAAGGTATAAGACTGGCGAGTTTGCAAAACAAGTTCCAATAAAGGAAGAGGAAAGAAGAGGACATTGTGGGCGAGATTGAACACCTTTTTTATGTGTTAAGCTGAGGCCTCGTTTAGCTGAGGATTTCGACTTAGGCCTAATAGCTCAACACACCCACAAATAAATCTCATTGCGCGCACCACTGTCAGCAAAAAAAACAAAATTAGCACGCAAGATTAAGAACAAAGTGAATTTAAGTAACTTGGTTAGCTTTTCAAGCAATATATTCAAAGAAAGAGCACACATGTTCAGCTCGAAATAATTGTCAGAGAAGAACAATAAATCTAAGGCACCCCACTTCATCGGCAGAAGGGCGCGACAACGCATGGATTCATACCTTGAGTCGACGCTGGCTCGTAGAAGGGCGGTCGCGCCTCGAGGATGCCGGTGACGTCTCCACCTCGGTCTCACATGTGACTACTTCTCGGCAGGCGGTGCGCCGCGCTATGTAGAAGATCTATCAAGAGAAGAGAGCCCGATGACGCTACCGACGCCTCAACCTTGATAACACCGACCTGTTGCTCCGCACCGAGATGCGCCATGTGGAAGATTTAGCGGATGCGCCAATTTTAGAGATATGGCATGATCGTTGTAACAAATTTCAACGTGATGATGATTTGATCCTGCACTCGGCCTTGAACATAAGTACTAGTACCGTCTCACAATTTTTTTATCATTATACTTTGCGAGATTTAGCGGATGCGCCAAATTCAGAGATAGATCATGATCATGGTAACACAATATTCATTGTAATGATGATTTGATGTTGCACTCGACCTTGAACATAAGTACTAGTACGGTCTCACAATTTTGTATCATTATACTTTGCAAGTTTTAGCGGATGCGCCCATTTTCGAGAGGATCATGGTTACAAATTTTCAACGTGATGATGATTTGATGTTGCACTCGACCTTGAACAGAAGTACTACTACTGTCTTACAATTTCTATATCATTATACTTTGCAAGATTTAGCGGATGCGCCAAATTTAGAGATAGATCATGATCATGGTAACAAATTTTCAATGTGATGATGATTTGATGTTGCACTCGGGCTTGAACAGAAGTACCGTCTCACAAATTCTTTATCATTATACTTTGCAAGATATAGCGGATGCGCCTATTTCAGAGATAGATCATGATCATGGTAACAAATTTTCAACGTGATGATGATTTGCTATTGCACTCGGCCTAGAAGAGAAGTACTAGTACGGTCTCACAATTCTTTTTATCATTATACTTTGCAAGATCTAGCGGATACACTAATTTCAGAGATAGATCATGATCATGGTAGTGACCGGTATTTAATGTGATGATGATTTTATTTTGCACTCGGCCTTGAACAGAGGTACTAGTACGGTGTCACAATTTTTTATCATTATACTTGGACCTTAGCCAAATTAAAAATCTCATAGCGGCAAAACTTCCCGCCCACAAAATACAAAAATTTCACACGCTTCCAAATTCCCATTCTACCCCTGTGGAGATGGAAGCAAAGTCGGTTGGTGGGGGATATGCCCGTCATTTTTTGGATCACCACCTCCCTAGCCCGGAAACCCTCCCAAAAAGATTCATTTCCCTCAGACCACCCACCGGAACTTCCCAAGTCCCTCTCTCCCACCTCCACGACCACCGCACCGGAACATCCCCGCCGGACTTCCATGGCCTACCCGAGGCCTCGCGATCCTCGTCATCCGGCTGCCTGCCGGAGCCGCTTCATCGACGCCGTCATCAACCGGACCGGATCATCCCCGCCGAACCTCGAAACCATATGCTCATCCAGCAGTCTACCGCAGTCGCTTCAGCTGCGGTATCGTCCACCCCACCGGAGCCGCTTCGCCGGATCCGTCTTCCACTGCATCGGATCTTGCTCACCGACACCGCTGTGCATGAACCGGATCTGCTTCACCGGCGCCGTGCATGATCTAAACTCTTCTACTGTCGCTTTTCTATTGCTTGTTGATACGTCTCCGACGTATCGATAATTTCTTATGTTCCATGCCACATTATTGATGTTATCTACATGTTTTATGCACACTTTATGTCATATTCGTGCATTTTCTGGAACTAACCTATTAACAAGATGCCGAAGTGCCGATTCGCTGTTTTCTGCTGTTTTTGGTTTCAGAAATCCTAGTAAGGAAATATTCTCGGAATTGGACGAAATCAACGCCCAGGGGCCTATTTTTCCATGAAGCTTCCAGAAGTCCGAAGACGAAACGAAGTGGGACCACAGGGGAGCCAAACCCTAGGGTGGCGCGGCCCCCCCTTGGCCGCGCCGCCCTGTCATCTGGGGCCCCTGTGCCCCCTCTCGACTTGCCCTTTCGCCTACTTAAAGCCTCCGTGACGAAACCCCCAGTACCGAGAGCCACGATACGGAAAACCTTCCAGAGACGCCGCCAACGCCGATCCCATCTCGGGGGATCCAGGAGATCGCCTCCGGCACCCTGCCGGAGAGGGGAATCATCTCCCGGAGGACTCTACACCGCCATGGTCGCCTCCGGTGTGATGTGTGAGTAGTCTACCCCTGGACTATGGGTCCATAGCGGTAGCTAGATGGTTGTCTTCTCCCCATTGTGCTATCATTGTCGGATCTTGTGAGCTGCCTATCATGATCAAGATCATCTATCCGTAATTCTATATGTTGCGTTTGTTGGGATCCGATGAATAGAGAATACTTGTTATGTTGATTATCAAAGTTATACTTATGTGTTGTTTATGATCTTGCATGCTTTCCGTTACTAGTAGATGCTCTGGCCAAGTAGATGCTTGTAACTCCAAGAGGGAGTACTTATGCTCGATAGTGGGTTCATGCCTGCATTGACACCTGGGATAGTGACAGAAAGTTCTAAGGTTGTGTTGTGCTGTTGCCACTAGGGATAAAACATTGATGCTATGTCTAAGGATGTAGTTGTTGATTACATTACGCACCATACTTAATGCAATTGTCCGTTGCTTTGCAACTTAATACTTGGAGGGGTTCGGATGATAACTTCGAAGGTGGACTTTTTAGGCATAGATGCGGTTGGATGGCGGTCTATGTACTTTGTCGTAATGCCCAATTAAATCTCACTATACTCATCATGATATGTATGTGCATTGTCATGCTCTCTTTATTTGTCAATTGCCCAAGCTGTAATTTGTTCACCCAACATGCTTGTTTGTCTTATGGGAGAGACACCTCTAGTGAACTGTGGACCCCGGTCCAATTCTCTTTACTTGAAATACAATCTACTTGCAATACTTGTTTTACTTGTTTTACGCAAACAATCATCTTCCACACAATACGGTTAATCCTTTGTTACAGCAAGCCGGTGAGATTGACAACCTCATCTGTTTCGTTGGGGCAAAGTACTTTGGTTGTGTTGTGCGGGTTCCACGTTGGCGCCGGAATCCCTGGTGTTGCGCCGCACTACATCCCGCCGCCATCAACCTTCAACGTGCTTCTTGGCTCCTCCTGGTTCGATAAACCTTGGTTTCTTTCTGAGGGAAAACTTGCTGCTGTGCGCATCATACCTTTCTCTTGGGGTTCCCAACGAACGTGTGAGTTACACGCCATCAAGCTCTTTTTCTGGCGCCGTTGCCGGGGAGATCAAGACACGCTGCAAGGGGAGTCTCCACTTCTCAATCTCTTTACTTTGTTTTTGTCTTGCTTAGTTTTATTTACTACTTTGTTTGCTGCACTAAATCAAAATACAAAAAAATTAGTTGCTAGTTTTACTTTATTTGTTATCTTGTTTGCTATATCAAAAACACAAAAAAATTAGTTACTTGTTTTACTTTACTTAATATCATGCATGTTTTTATTTCACTAGTTAAGCATAATGGAAAACAACAAAAATATGAGAGATCTTTATGAACTTTATCTTGAATTAGGACATGATGTGTTTGAAGAGAGAATTAAAAAACCCATGGAACTTTATATGCATGCTAATGAGAATCTTATTACTATGGATGCTTTGAACACCATTGTTGCTAATGCTATGGAAAATTCTAAGCTTGGGGAAGCTGGCTCTGATGAGCATGATCTTTTTAGTCCCCCAAGCATTGAGGAGAAAATTTTCTTTTATGATTACAATATGCCTCCTATATATGATGATAGCCACTTTGTTGAATTTGCTCCCACTACAACTAATAAAATTGATTATGCTTCTGTGGAGAGTAATAATTTTATGCATGAGACTCATGATAAGAATGCTTTATGTGATAGTTATATTGTTGAGTTTGCTCATGATACTACTGGAAATTATTATGAGAGAGAAAAATATGGTTGTAGAAATTTTCATGTTACTAAAATACCTCTCTATATGCTGAAATTTTTGAAGTTACACTTGTTTTGTCTTCCTATGCTATTCACTTTGTTCTTCATTGACTTGTTTATTTACAAGATTCCTTTTCATAGGAAGCATGTTAGGTTTAAATTTGTTTTGAATTTGCCTCTTGATGCTCTCTTTTGCTTCAAATACTATTTCTTGCGAGTGCATCATTAAAACTGCTGAGCCCATCTTAATGGCTATAAAGAAAGAACTTCTTGGGAGATAACCCATGTGTTTTTACCTACAGTACTTTGTTTTTATTTTGTGTCTTTGAAGTTGTTTACTACTGTAGCAACCTCTCCTTATCTTAGTTTTGTGTTTTGTTGTGCCAAGTTAAGCCGTTGATAGAAAAGTAAGTACTAGATTTGGATTACTGCACAGTTCCAGATTTCTTTGCTGTCACGAATCTGGGTCCACCTCCCTGTAGGTAACTCAGAAAATTAAGCCAATTTACGTGCATGATCCTCAGATATGTATGCAACTTTCATTCAATTTGGGCATTTTCATTTGAGCAAGTCTGGTGCCATTTTAAAATTCGTCAATACGAACTGTTCTGTTTTGACAGATTCTGCCTTTTATTTCGCATTGCCTCTTTCGCTATGTTGGATGAATTTCTTTGATCCACTAATGTCCAGTAGCATTATGCAATGTCCAGAAGTGTTAAGAATGATTGTGTCACCTCTGAATATGTTAATTTTTATTGTGCACTAACCCTCTAATGAGTTGTTTCGAGTTTGGTGTGGAGGAAGTTTTCAAGGATCAAGAGAGGAGTATGATGCAACATGATCAAGGAGAGTGAAAGCTCTAAGCTTGGGGATGCCCCGGTGGTTCACCCCTGCATATATCAAGAAGACTCAAGCGTCTAAGCTTGGGGATGCCCAAGGCATCCCCTTCTTCATCGACAACATTATCGGGTTCCTCCCCTGAAACTATATTTTTATTCCATCACATCTTATGTGCTTTTTCTTGGAGCGTCGGTTTGTTTTTGTTTTTTGTTTTGTTTGAATAAAATGGATCCTAGCATTCACTTTATGGGAGAGAGACACGCTCCGCTGTAGCATATGGACAAGTATGTCCTTGGTTTCTACTCATAGTATTCATGGCGAAGTTTCTTCTTCGTTAAATTGTTATATGGTTGGAATTGGAAAATGATACATGTAGTAATTGCTATAATGTCTTGGGTAATGTGATACTTGGCAATTGTTGTGCTCATGTTTAAGCTCTTGCATCATATGCTTTGCACCCATTAATGAAGAAATACATAGAGCATGCTAAAATTTGGTTTGCATATTTTCTCTAAGGTCTAGATAATTTCTAGTATTGAGTTTGAACAACAAGGAAGACGGTGTAGAGTCTTATAATGTTTTCAATATGTCTTTTATGTGAGTTTTGCTGCACCGGTTCATCCTTGTGTTTGTTTCAAATAAGCCTTGCTAGCCTAAACCTTGTATCGAGAGGGAATACTTCTCATGCATCCAAAATACTTGAGCCAACCACTATGCCATTTGTGTCCACCATACCTACCTACTACATGGTATTTTCCGCCATTCCAAAGTAAATTGCTTGAGTGCTACCTTTAAAATTCCATCATTCACCTTTGCAATATATAGCTCATGGGACAAATAGCTTAAAAACTATTGTGGTATTGAATATGTAATTATGCACTTTATCTCTTATTAAGTTGCTTGTTGTGCGATAACCATGTTTACTGGGGACGCCATCAACTTTTCATTGTTGAATTTCATGTGAGTTGCTATGCATGTTCGTCTTGTCTGAAGTAAGGGCGATCTACGCTGAGTTGAATGGTTTGAGCATGCATATTGTTAGAGAAGAACATTGGGCCGCTAACTAAAGCCATGATCCATGGTGGAAGTTTCAGTTTTGGACAAATATCCTCAAATCTCTAATGAGAAAAGAATTAATTGTTGTTGAATGCTTAAGCATTAAAAGAGGAGTCCATTATCTGTTGTCTATGTTGTCCCGGTATGGATGTCTAAGTTGAGAATAATCAAAAGCGAGAAATCCAAATGCGAGCTTTCTCCTTAGACCTTTGTACGAGGCGGCATAGAGGTACCCCTTTGTGATACTTGGTGAAAGCATATGTATTGCGGTGATAATCCAGGTAGTCCAAGCTAATTAGGACAAGGTGCGGGCACTATTGGTACACTATGCATGAGGCTTGCAACTTATAAGATATAATTTACATGATGCATATGCTTTATTACTACCGTTGACAAAATTGTTTCATGTTTTCAAAATCAAAGCTCTAGCACAAATATAGCAATCGATGCTTTTCCTCTATGGAGGACCATTCTTTTACTTTCAATGTTGAGTCGGTTCACCTATTTCTCTCCACCTCAAGAAGCAAACACTTGTGTGAACTGTGCATTGATTCCTACATATTTGCATATTGCACTTATTATATTACTCTATGTTGACAATATCCATGAGATATACATGTTACAAGTTGAAAGCAACCGCTGAAACTTAATCTTCTTTTGTGTTGCTTCAATGCCTTTACTTTGAATTATTGCTTTATGAGTTAACTCTTATGCAAGACTTATTGATGCTTGTCTTGAAGTGCTATTCATGAAAAGTCTTTGCTTTATGATTCACTTGTTTACTCATGTCATATACATTGTTTTGATCGCTGCATTCACTACATATGCTTTACAAATAGTATGATCAAGATTATGATGGCATGTCACTCCGAAATTATCCGTGTTATCGTTTTACCTGCTCGGGACGAGCGAGAACTAAGCTTGGGGATGCTGATACGTCTCCGACGTATCGATAATTTCTTATGTTCCATGCCACATTATTGATGTTATCTACATGTTTTATGCACACTTTATGTCATATTCGTGCATTTTACGGAACTAACCTATTAACAAGATGCCGAAGTGCCGATTCGTTGTTTTCTGCTATTTTTGGTTTCAGAAATCCTAGTAAGGAAATATTCTCGGAATTGGACGAAATCAACGCCCAGGGGCCTATTTTTCCACGAAGCTTCCAGAAGTCCGAAGACGAAATGAAGTGGGACCACAGGGGAGCCAAACCCTAGGGCGGCGCGGCCCCCCCCTTGGCCGCGCCGCCCTGTCATCTGGGGCCCCTGTGCCCCCTCTCGACTTGCCCTTTCGCCTACTTAAAGCCTCCGTGACGAAACCCCCAGTACCGAGAGCCACGATACGGAAAACCTTCCAGAGACGCCGCCAACGCCGATCCCATCTCGGGGGATCCGAGAGATCGCCTCCGGCACCCTGCCGGAGAGGGGAATCATCTCCCGGAGGACTCTACACCGCCATGGTCGCCTCCGGTGTGATGTGTGAGTAGTCTACCCCTGGACTATGGGTCCATAGCAGTAGCTAGATGGTTGTCTTCTCCCCATTGTGCTATCATTGTCGGATCTTGTGAGCTGCCTATCATGATCAAGATCATCTATCTGTAATTCTATATGTTGAGTTTGTTGGGATCCGATGAATAGAGAATACTTGTTATGTTGATTATCAAAGTTATACTTATGTGTTGTTTATGATCTTGCATGCTTTCCGTTACTAGTAGATGCTCTGGCCATGTAGATGCTTGTAACTCCAAGAGGGAGTACTTATGCTCGATAGTGGGTTCATGCCTGCATTGACACCGGGACAGGTGACGAAAGTTCTAAGGTTGTGTTGTGCTTGTTGCCACTAGGGATAAAACATTGATGCTATGTCTAAGGATGTAGTTGTTGATTACATTACGCACCATACTTAATGCAATTGTACTGTTGCTTTGCAACTTAATACTGGAGGGGTTCGGATGATAACCCGAAGGTGGACTTTTTAGGCATAGATGCGGTTGGATGGCGGTCTATGTACTTTGTCGTAATGCCCAATTAAATCTCACTATACTCATCATGATATGTATGTGCATTGTCATGCTCTCTTTATTTGTCAATTGCCCAACTCGTAATTTGTTCACCCAACATGCTTGTTTGTCTTATGGGAGAGACACCTCTAGTGAGCTGTGGACCCCGGTCCAATTCTCTTTACTTGAAATACAATCTCTTGCAATACTTGTTTTACTTGTTTTCTGCAAACAATCATCTTCCACACAATACGGTTAATCCTTTGTTACAGCAAGCCGGTGAGATTGACAACCTCACTTGTTTCGTTGGGGCAAAGTACTTTGGTTGTGTTGTGCGGGTTCCACGTTGGCGCCGGAATCCCCGGTGTTGCGCCGCACTACATCCCGCCGCCATCAACCTTCAACGTGCTTCTTGGCTCCTCCTGGTTCGATAAACCTTGGTTTCTTTCTGAGGGAAAACTTGCTGCTGTGCGCATCATACCTTCCTCTTGGGGTTCCCAACGAATGTGTGAGTTACACGCCATCACTTGTCTGCAAGTTCTTGTTTAATCTTGGGGTAACCTGTTTGTGCTAACGACGCGCCGTTACGTTTTTGCAGATGAGATGAGTAACCATGAAGTGTAATGGCCGTCTCTCCAACCCCAAGTAGCACATGTAGCGTACTTCATCACCGGATCTATCAACCCCAGGAAGATCTGCTGTGACTCCCACAGAGTGCTTCTCCTAATGTAAGTCCCTTGTTTTAGCGCCATGTTCTGGGTTCAGATGCTTGTTTGTCTGAAGCTCTTTTAGTTAATCCCTAGATATGACCGTAACACCTTTCTATTTTCTAGTTCATTGCTAACTTTAAGTGATTGAACATTTTGGTATGCATTCCCTGCTCTATAGATGTAGCCATCATAACTTCTATCTTGCTCAGTCGTTGTTAAAAAAATTATAGGCTGCTACTATTTTGTTCATGCCCATATTGTTCTCCCTGAACATGTTGGTTTGCATTCCCTGTACTACAGGTGATGCCATTGTTATTTCTATCTACTTTATCGTAAGCTAACAAAGTAACTGCCTATATGTGTTGCTCATTACAACTTTATATCCCGAAACAAATTGATTTGTTTCCCTTATCTACAAGTTTATGAGTGATGCCATTATAACTCCTATATGTTTTATTCCTAGCTATTATAGTAACATCCTGCTATTATTTAGTTCATGGCCAATTTTAAGTAATTGCACATGTTGGTTTGCATTCCCTGCTCTATAGCTTTTGGCATCGTAACTTCTATATTTGGTTTACATTCCCTGCTCTGTAGATCTAGCCATCATAACTTTATCTTGATCAGTCGTTGTTACAAAAATTATGGCCTGCTACTATGTTGTTTGTGCCAATTTTTTACTCCATTAACATGTTGGCTTGCATTCCCTGTACTACAGGTGATGCTATTGTTTTGTATCTAGTTCATTGTAAGCTAACAAAGTAATGACTTAGTTTGGCATGCTATCACTCTGCTATCTAGCCTGTAGTACAAATAAACTTGTCATACTACTAGATAATAATTTTGTGTGCCATCTTGTTCTTCAGAAGCTGCATTATTGATGACCCACAAGTATAGGGGATCGCAACAGTCTTCGAGGGAAGTAAAACCCAATTTATTGATTCGACACAAGGGGAGACAAAGAACACTTGGAAGCCTTAACAGCGGAGTTGTCAATTCAGCTGCACACGGAAACGGACTTGCTCGCAAGAGTTTATCGATAGTAACGAGTTTTATAGCAGTAGTAGTAGTGAAATAACGACAACGGAGTAACAAAAACAGCAGTAGTGATTTTAGTAAACAGCGAGGATTAAAATACTGTAGGCACGGGGACGGATGACGGGCGTTGCATTGATGAGAGAAACTCATGTAACAATCATAGCGGGGCATTTGCGAGATAATAATAAAACGGTGTCCAAGTACAAAGCAATCAATAGGCATGTGTTCCATATATAGTCGTGCGTGCTCGCAATGAGAAACTTGCACAACATCTTTTGTCCTACCAGCCGGTGGCAGCCGGGCCTCAAGGGAAACTACTAGATATTAAGGTACTCCTTTTAATAAAGTACCGGAGCAAAGCATTAACACTCCGTGAACACATGTGATCCTCACATCGCTACCATTCCCTCCGGTTGTCCCGATTTACGTCACTTCGGGGCCATCGGTTACGGACGACGACATGTGTATACAACTTATAGGTAAGACCATAAACAATGATTATCTTGATGAAGCAATAACATGTTCAGATCTGAGATCATGGCACTCGGGCCCTAGTGACAAGCATTAAGCATAACAAGTTGCAACAATATCATCAAAGTACCAATTACGGACACTAGGCACTATGCCCTAACAATCTTATGCTATTACATGACCAATCTCATCCAATCCCTACCATCCCCTTCAGCCTACAGCGGGGGAATTACTCACACATGGATGGGGGAAACATGGCTGGTTGATGTAGAGGCGTTGGCGGTGATGGCGGTGATGATCTCCTCCAATTCCCCGTCCCGGCGGAGTGCCAGAACGGAGACTTCTGGCTCCCGCGACGGAGTTTCGCGATGTGGCGGCGTTCTGGAGGGTTTCTGGTGACTTCGACTTCTCTCCAGGCGTTTTTAGGTCGAGGCCGATAAGTAGTCCGAAGGAGGGCGTCGGAGGCCGGCCGAGGGGGCCACACCATAGGGCCGTGCGGGCCCCCCCCCCTGGGCCGCGCCGCCCTATGGTGTGGCGCCCTCGGGCCTCCACCTCAATTGTCCTTCTGGCTCCGTCATTATTCTGGGAAAATAGGGCCTTCTGCATAAATTCCGAGGATTTTCCCGAAAGTTGGATTTACGCACAAAAACGAGACACCGGAGCGATTCTGCTGAAAACAGCGTTAGTCCGTGTTAGTTGCATCCAAAATACACAGATTAGAGGCAAAACAATAGCAAAAGTGTTCGGGAAAGTAGATACGTTTTGGACGTATCAACTCCCCCAAGCTTAGCTTATTGCTTGTCCTCAAGCAATTCAGTTAACAACTGAGCGATAAAAGAACTTTCACGAACACATTTGCTCATATGATGTATATATTCTCATGCTATGGCTAATACTTAAACAGTTCATAATGAGATACATGCAAATAAGATCATCTAACAGCTATGTCAATCATGGAGAGGTACCAACAATTAATAATAAGCATCATGAATCATGTATATAAGCAGGATTGCAATGTTCATAAGAGAGTATGATAAAGTGGTATCTCGCTTGCACGTATTTGATTGGCAAAACATAAATGCCCGGGCACCTCCGGAGTTCATAGAAAGACTAGAAGTAGTGATTGTCAAAAGATAAATGCATCAAAGTTATACCACAATCAATCATATTTTGAGACAAGCATATTATACTAAGAATGACAGTTGTGCTCTCAAGATAGTGCTCAAAGAAATAATGGAGACACGACATAAAAGTAAAAGATTGACCCTTCGCAGAGGGAAGCAGGGATTAACATGCGCTAGAGCTTTTCATTTTTATAAAGACAGGAGTAAAATTATTTTGAGAGGTGTTTGTTGTTGTCAACGAATGGTAATGGGTACACTAACTACCTCACCAACCGGACTTTCAAGAGAGGCTCCCATGAATTATTGCATATTTATGTGGCACTCCTTCCAACCTTTCTTTCACAAACCATGGCTAACCGAATCCTCGGGTGCCTGCCAACAATCTCATACCACGAAGGAGCGCCCTTTTATTTTAGTTTTATTATGATGATGACACTCCCCCCAACCTTTGCTTACACAAGCCATGGCTAACCGAATCCTTCGGGTGCCGTCCAACAATCACAAACCATGGAGGAGTGTCTATTTAAGTTAATTAATTCGGGATCGGGAATCCCATTGCCGGCTCTTTTTGCAAAATTATTGGATAAGCGGATGTGCCACTAGTCCATATGAGAGTCCGTCAAAAGTAAATGACAAGGTTGAAAGCTAAACACCACATACTTCCTCATGAGCTATGAAACATAAACACAAATTGAGAAGCATTTTGAAGGTTTTAAAAGTAGCGCATGAGAATTTACTTGGAATGGTTTGAAATGCCATGCATAGGTATTTATGGTGGACACGCTGGAACAACTTGGTTTTCAGGTGTTTGGAAGCACGAGCAGCGTTCCCGCTCAGTACAAGTGAAGGTTAGCAATAGACTAGGGAGCGACAAATCAAGAGAGCGGTAACTGTCATAATCATGCTTGCGGCAAAATAAATTAACGGAGGCATAAAAGTGATACAAGAACTCTGAAACAATATAGATCATCGAGGCTTAATTGACTTTTTGTTCAGTCATATGCATGCGTGAGCATGTGCCAAGTCGATATAAATGAATTATTCAGAGGAGGATACCACAATGCCATATTTACTTATGAATAAAACAATGCAAGCAAACATCCATGACATGCTACTCTTATTAATAGATTGGAAATAAACATGAGAGATCATAAACTACTAGACTTTCTCAAATAACATATACCTCACATGAACCAACTAAGCATGCTCACATGGATGAGTATATGTACAAAAAATGAAAACAAATAGAGTTCATACCAGCCTCTCACCACAATCCAATTGTCGTAGATCGTCATTATTGCCTTTTTCACTTGTGCAGCTTGGATAATATGAAATGAAAACCACGCTCCAGCCACCAAAGACCATTGAACTCATAAAGAACTTTACAAAACAAAGAAGAACAGCAAATATTTTTGGTGTTTTCGAATTGCAAATAAGAACAAGAGGAAACAAACAAACAAAGCAAAATCTTTTTGGGTTTTCTTATAACAAACTAGCAATAGCAAATAGAGTGAAACAAATGCAAGAAACCAAAGCAAACAAATGGTGAAGAGAAACAACAGAAATATTTTTGGTCTTTTTGTGTTTTGGGAAAGAAACAAGGCGAAAACAAGAAATAGCAAACTAAAAGAAACACAGAAAAGCGAGATGGCAGAAATCTGCCAAAACCTGACAGCAGTACAGAAATCGATTTTTACAAAAATCTTACGTTGCTCAGATCGAAAAGTGCTCAACTAATGAAAGTTAGATAACAACCTGGGGAACCTGCACAAAAATTGGCAGCTCAAAATGACGCTCTGGCTATTTTTAAGAATTTTTACGGTAACGTTCCAGAATCTGTTTTCAGGCAGCACTTCCCCAAATATTATCTTCCTCTCATTAGAAAACCACTCAAACGAACAAAACAAGTATGTACAAGTATCCAGCAATCATAATATGCAAAGAATGAGTGATGCCGGTATACCTCCCCCCAAGCTTAGGCTTTTGGCCTAAGTGGAGTTCAACCCCAACGAGGGTCGTTGTTCCTCGCCGGTGGGTAGTCCATGGAGTAGTCATAGTAAAGTTCCTGTGCAGAAGAAAAGCGTGGAGGCTCCGCATATCCACCATGTTGATGCGAGGAACTTGCTGCATCGGATGATGAGTCGAGGTGCTCCTCGACCTCTATGTCGTCTCTTGCATGATGGCCTCCTCTCTCTATGTGTGCATCCAGTGCACCTTCCGTGACCGACCAATCTCCCCTGGAATCAAGGTTAGACAGAACAGGCGCGAGCAATCTTACTAATTTCTCAGTTTTCTTAGTTATTCTCCGGACTTTCTTATAAAATATCATCTTGTAATACAGAGTTACCCAAGTTGGAGGAATCAGAAACAAATTCATGTTTAATCATAGAGGCTATGTCAAGTTTTTCTATGGGAAATGGAATATCAAAATGATGAGGTTCTACATTATGAAGAGCTAGTAAACGAGAGGCGATGAGACCTCCACAAATTCCACCTTTCTCACGGTTAGTAGCAAGTCTATAAGCTATCAATGCCCCCAAATTATAAGTCCTACTATTTTGCAGTGCCGCAGCTAGAAAAGCCAAATTCGGGATAGAAAGTTTACCACCAATCCTTTTAGCAAGAACGCATTTGGTAATAAAATAGGCAAAGTAGCGGATAGCCGGGAGCTGAATACTAGTGATTTTACCACTATCACCTGAGAAACTCCTTCCATCGCAAATCATCTTGTAGAGATCCGAGAGTTCTTGCGGCGATCCCCTTATCTTCTCGCATGACCCCCATTGCGGTACTCTAATTGCTGCACAAAAAACACTAAATGGCAAGTTGACAGCTTTATTGTAAATTTTATACTGGACCGTGGGGTTAGATCGCGACCAATTGAACTTGAAGTCCTGCACAAAAGACATAGTTAATTTTACATATTATCTTGGCTCTCCTTCAACAAAGTCACTCAGCCCTGCACGAGAAATTAGAGTTTGAACATCTTCAAATATCCCCGCGCTTCTCATGAAATCCGCGCACGGGTAGTAAGAGGGGTATACTCCCTCTTCATGATTGACTATCATAACTTGTTGGACTTCCAATTCTTGCTGGTTCAAGTGATATCTATTCCACTCCATTTTCTGAAATTTCAACAAACAATATAAAAATTTGATTTGGTGACATATAATCAAGGGGGAACTACCATAGGAACTTGCTAGAGTACTAATCATGCATCAAAACTAGTTTCTACCACTTAGAACAAGCATGCAAGCTCACTAAACATGTTACCTACAGCAGCAAAATATTCAAGATATATTCAACCAAACAAAATTCTACTTGGATGGGTGGAGGAGTCACATACCGAAGAGCAAATGTGCCAAATTTCAGAGAAAAGTCTGGGCTGAGCAAAGAGATCGAGAAATCTGGAGCTCTGGAGCAAAAACGCGAGTGAGAGGAACTTGGTACGAGTTTTTTCGGGAGAGAGAAGGTGCTGGGAGAAAGAGATGACAAGGTGGGGCAAAGAGGGGCCCACACCACATGGTGGCGCGGCCACCTCCTTGGCCGCGCCGGCCTGTGGTTTGGCGCCCTGCGGTGCCCCACAGGTCATCCTCTGGTGCTCCCAGGTGCCTCGTCGAAAAATAGGACCAACGATATAATTTTTGTGAATTTTTGAAAACTTTGAAAAACGCACATTTCTGGGTATTTAGTTTATTATTATTAGCCAGGAAAATTTTTGAAATCTTCAATTAACTAAGGAACTTTGCAAATTAAAAATGCTACAGCAACTAGAGCAAGTGGAGGAAGAAAGAGATGTTGTTTACCTCCTCTATGCATATAAAAGGTATTCGTTAACAAGGTTGATCAGGTCTTGCCACCAAATAAATTTTACATAACATAAGAAGAAATAAACCTCAAATCAATCATGTTACCTTGAATTGTATTGATATGGATCCAATCACGAGAGTTTGATATTCTTCCTTAGGCTCATATATAGGGCAATCAATAGTTCCAACCTTGATAGTTCTCACATTAAAAATAGTATTGACTCCACATACTTTATCAATCTTCTTGGGGAAATAAACGGTATGCTCCTTATCATCAACATTGAAAGTAACCTTCCCTTTATTGCAATCAATAACAGCCCCTGCGGTGTTAAGAAAAGGTCTCCCAAGAATAATAGACATATTATCATCTTCAGGCATTTCCAACACAACAAAATCGAGTTAATATCAAGCGGTTAGTAGTAACTTGAACAGGAACATTCTCACATATACCAACAGGAATAGCGGTAGATTTATAAGCCATTTGCAAAGATATATCGGTAGGTATCAACTTATCTAAGTAAAGTCTCTTATAAAGAGAAAAAGGCATAACACTAACACCGGCTCCCAAGTCACATAGAGCGAGTTTTAACATAATTATTCTTGATAGAACAAGGAATAGTAGGTATACCGGGTCGCCCAACTTCTTTGGAACTTTGCCATTGAAAGAGTAATTAGCAAGCATAGTGGAAATTTCCTCATTGGGGATTTTCCTTTTGTTAGTAACAATATCTTTCATATACTTTGAATAAGGAGACAATTTAATAGCATCAGTCAAAGGGATTTGCAAGAATAAAGGTTTCATCCAATCACAAAATTTATTATAGTGTTCTTCTTCCTTTGATTTTAGTTTCTTAGCAGGAAAAGGCATTTGCTTTTGCACCCAAGGTTCTCTTTCATTACCATGTTTCTCAGCAATAAAATCTTCTTTAGTATACTTTTTATTTTTAGCATGCTTTTCGGGTTCATCTTCTACCTCTTCTTTATCGGGAGTATCATTCTTATCATTATCTTTATCATGTTCATTACCACTTTCGGTTTCAGCATCGAAATAGAAATACTATTAGGATCATTAACGAGGTTCGGAGGATTCTACAACATTTTTATGTTTCTTTTTCTTTTTCTTCTTAGAATGAGCACTAGGTTCAATGCGTTGAGAATCTTGTTCAATTCTTTTGGGATGCCCTTCAGGATATAGAGGATCCTGGGTAGAGACACCACCTCTAGTTGTTACTTCATAAGCATGTTTCTCTTTAGAATTATTCCCTAACAAGTCATTTTGCACTTTAGTGAGTTGATCAATTTGAGTTTGAATCATATGGAAATGTTTAACAAGCATCTTAACATCATTGGAGGTTCTCTCCACAATACCATGCAATTCACTAATAGCTCGGGAATTTTCCATTAAATGATTCTCTACTCTCATATTAAAATTTTCTTGCTTAACAATATAATTATCAAACTCATCTAAGCATTGTGCAGGGAGGTTTCGAATACGGAATATCTTCCCTAGTAAAGCGTTGAAGGGAGTTTACCTCAATCATGGATGAAGGGGGAATTATCTCACATATATCTTCTATGGGAGGAAGATTCTTCACATCTTCGGATTTAATACCTTTCTCCTTGAGAGACTTCTTGGCTTCCCTCATATCTTCATCATTCAATTTAATCATACCCCTCTTCTTCAATATTGGCGTTGGAGTTGGTTCGGGCGTAGTCCAATCATCATGATTCCGGCCTATTTTAGCCAATAATTCTTCGAGCGTCGTCCGGAGTCCTTTCCTGAAAACACAACCAGCACAACTATCCAGGTATGCCCTAGACTCAATGGTTAGTCCACTATAAAATATATCAAGTAAATCATGCTTTTCCAGATCATGATCAGGCAGAGCTCTAATGAGAGAGCAAAATCTCGCCCAAGCCTCAGGCAATTTCTCTTCATCTCCCTGGTCAAAATTATAAATTCTCTGCAAAGCAATATGTTGAGCACTAGCAGGAAAGTATTTGCGGAAGAAAACATCAAGCAATTCTTTCGGACTTTTAATAGAATTAGGTGGCAAATTATTATACCAAGTTTTAGCGTCATCCTTTAATGAGAATGGAAATATTTTAGCAACAAAGTAAGTACGCATCTTGACATCATCGAGAAAACAAGCTACTTAGAGTAGATAACTCGGTCATGTGTTCAACGAGCACTTTCTTTTTCGAGTACCACAAAAGGGTGTTTTCTCAACAATAGCTATATGAGATAGATCAAGAGAAAAATCATAATCTTTATCCTTAATGTTTATAGGAGATGTGGCAAACTTAGGATCGGGAGACAGTTTATATCTAACGAGCATGTTACGCAAGCAACTTTTTAATTTTTCTTGCATCGGTAGTAGCATTGCATTTTTCAATAAAATCATCATTAAGCTCCACATAATCTTCATCAGGATCATCACTAAAATAATCAAGTTCAGGTGAACTAACAGGTGTAGTAGCATTAGGAGTTTCAGTATTTTCAATTTGTCTAGACCTAGCAATTGTAGCATCTAGAAAGGATCCCAATGAACCACTATCATCAAGCACAGCAGAAATATTATCAATATTATGAGAGTTTTCAGATTCAGCAGAAGTACCCGCATGTGAAGCATGCGGCGGTGAAACAAGTTTATCAATCACAGATGGTGAATCAAGAGCAGCAGAGGTATTCAGAATTGTACCTTTTCTTGTAGTGGATGGTAATATGGCGATCATAGTATCACGAGGTTTACCCATGATGGAGAATTTGCAGCGAACAATATTAATCCAAGTGAACTTCCAAATAAAGCTATGCTCCCCGGCAACGGCGCCAGAAAATAGTCTTGATGACCCACAAGTATAGGGGATCGCAACAGTCTTCGAGGGAAGTAAAACCCAATTTATTGATTCGACACAAGGGGAGACAAAGAACACTTGGAAGCCTTAACAGCGGAGTTGTCAATTCAGCTGCACACTGGAAACAGACTTGCTCGCAAGAGTTTATCGAGTAGTAACAGTTTTATAGCGGTAGTAGTAGTGAAATAACAGACAACGGAGTAACAAAAACAGCAGTAGTGATTTTAGTAAACAGCAGGATTAAAATACCGTAGGCACGGGGACGGATGACGGGCGTTGCATGGATGAGAGAAACTCATGTAACAATCATAGCAGGGCATTTGCAGATAATAATAAAACGGTGTCCAAGTACAAAGCAATCAATAGGCATGTGTTCCATATATAGTCGTGCGTGCTCGCAATGAGAAACTTGCACAACATCTTTTGTTCTACCAGCCGGTGGCAGCCGGGCCTCAAGGGAAACTATTGGATATTAAGGTACTCCTTTTAATAAAGTACCGGAGCAAAGCATTAACACTCCGTGAACACATGTGATCCTCACATCGCTACCATTCCCTCCGGTTGTCCCGATTTACGTCACTTCGGGGCCATCGGTTCCGGACGACGACATGTGTATACAACTTATAGGTAAGACCATAAACAATGATTATCTTGATGAAGCAATAACATGTTCAGATCTGAGATCATGGCACTCGGGCCCTAGTGACAAGCATTAAGCATAACAAGTTGCAACAATATCATCAAAGTACCAATTACGGACACTAGGCACTATGCCCTAACAATCTTATGCTATTACATGACCAATCTCATCCAATCCCTACCATCCCCTTCAGCCTACAGCGGGGGAATTACTCACACATGGATGGGGGAAACATGGCTGGTTGATGTAGAGGCGTTGGCGGTGATGGCGGTGATGATCTCCTCCAATTCCCCGTCCCGGCGGAGTGCCAGAACGGAGACTTCTGGCTCCCGCGACGGAGTTTCGCGATGTGGCGGCGTTCTGAGGGTTTCTGGCGACTTCGACTTCTCTCCAGGCGTTTTTAGGTCGAGGCCGATAAGTAGTCCGAAGGAGGGCGTCGGAGGCCGGCCGAGGGGGCCACACCACTGGGCCGCGCGGGCCCCCCCTGGGCCGCGCCGCCCTATGGTGTGGGGCCCTCGGGCCTCCACCTCAATTGTCCTTCTGGCTCCGTCATTATTCTGGGAAAATAGGGCCTTCTGCATAAATTCCGAGGATTTTCCCGAAAGTTGAATTTCTGCACAAAAACGAGACACCAGAGCAGTTCTGCTGAAAACAGCGTTAGTCCGTGTTAGTTGCATCCAAAATACACAGATTAGAGGCAAAACAATAGCAAAAGTGTTCGGGAAAGTAGATACGTTTTGGACGTATCAATTATTGACTTGTTTCTCTGACTTGGCATGACGCTCACATATGAATGCTAAACATATTGGTTTGCATTCCCTCTTATACAAGTTCACAGGTGATCCCACTATATTCTGTATCTGGTCCATCCTAAGCTCCAGCATTAACTATCCTCTATGTGTTGCTCATTACAAGTTTATATCCCGAAACATCTTGATTTGCATCCCCTTCACTATAAGTTCAGGAGTATTATTTAGTTCACGGCCAATTTGAAGTAATTGCACTTGGCACATGTTGGTTCACATTCCCTCCTCTTTAGCTTTTGCCATCGTAACTTCTATTTTTGGTTTACATTCCCTGCTCTCGTAGATGTAGCCATCATAACTTCATCTTGCTCAGTCAGTTGTTACAAAATTTATAGCCTGCTACTATGTTGTTCATGCCAATTTTGTACTCCCTGAACATGTTGGTTTGCATGGGACTCGACAGTAGTAAGTCAGCTGTTTCATTTTAACGTGCTCTGTTATATTGGTTGTTGGTATGCGACATGCACTCTTTGTTTGCTTATTGTGCGCATTACAATGATCTTCTTATAACGACGAAATGATGAGTTCCAAATTCTTTGGCAAACAATATTGTAGTGTCTTTGCCTTTCCATTGTTGCTGTCTTAACTTGTAATGTCTTTGTTTCGGATATAGGTGGTGCATGGACAACTTAAAAGATTGCCGAATCGCTTCATTGTATTGCTAGGTTTAATTACCATTCAATTTCTCCGGGTTCCGTAATATTTTTTCAAAGCCTTGCAAATCGATGTAATATTTAGTTAGTTTTTATAGTTCTTTCGCGCATTTTTTCTATGGTGCTTGTGGTAAGTGAGGCTATCCGACAGAAATCATTTGCTCCGTAAATATTCTCAGTATCTAAATCACAAATTCCCATCCCTTAAACGGCCCAATTAAGCGAAATCACAAATGTGCCGGCCCGCAAAATCCTAAAGCGATATTATGCCGGCATATAAGCAGCAACTAAATGGGCTGGCCCACTTACTTATTGGGCCAGCCCACTTGATTTATTGTGGACCCCACCCTCTAATTGGGCCGGCCCACTTGCTTTAAGGTGGACCCCACACACTACTGGGCCGGCCCGGTAACAGAAAAGTGGGCCCCGCAAGCTTATTGGGCCGGCCCACTAGCGTGTTGGGCCAGCCCAATTGCTTTTGTGGTGGACCCCGCACACTAAATGGGCCGGCTCTTTAAGAGGAAAGTGGGACCCACCTGTGTTTTTGGCCCGGCCCACTATCTTGTTGGGCCGGCCCACTTGCTATATGGTGGACCCCACATACTAAATGGGCCGACCCTTTAACAGGAAAGTGGGTCCCACCTGTGTTTTTGGCCCGGCCCACTATCTTGTTGGGCCGGCCCACTTGGTATATGGTGGACCCCACTTACTAAATGGGCCGGCCCATTAACAGTTGAATAGCATAAAGGAAGCAAAACTGGAGGATATGGTCGAGATGGCTCTCCCTCCCACCCACGTCCCCAAGCCCTAAACACCTTCTTCTCCGGCGATCTCACTGATCTCTGGTGATTCACAAGTTTCACTCCATACATTCTCTCCGGCGGCCTTTCCTCTCTCTTTTGATCCCTAATTCTTGGTGTGATCTACACTACATGGCGGATCCTGATGGCGTTTGGAAGGTCAAGTATTCCACTGTGAAAGATCAAGATCATCGCCGTCCCAATTCCTATGATGGTACGATTCATTTCTGGTCGGATCAGGAACGGATTGTTCTATTAAATGCAAAAGGTGAATGCCTTGTTGGTAGATCTCTTGAAAATGGGGACTCCCTTCTGATTGGATCAAATGTGAGGTTCCCCTCTCACACGGCAACGCTCTCTCAATGCATTTCTGCCCCTAAGGTACGTGTCCAAGCGCCAGACAAGTTGAGTGATGAACCCTCTAGCCTCTCTATGCATGATGCAGTGGATCTGGGAATGGACTTTTCATTTGGATCTGGTTTCCAGTTGGATGTCATGCGTAGGTTTAGATCTACTGTTCATCCTTTAGGCAAGGCTAATCATTTTATTATGGTGGTCTCTTTTGGACGTGCCAAATTCAAACTGGATGATTTCTCTGTTGGTTTAGCCCTAAAATCCTGCATTGGAGGTATCTGCCATGAGCTGCATGTCATACATCTTGGAGATAGGGTTTACAGATTCTCTGTGGCCTCAAAGCATATAGGGTTCTTGATTTATTCTCTTAAATCTTTTGCCTGCCCTGCTTTCAAATGTTTCTTTCACCTTTGGGGTAATGGTGGACCCTCTTGGAAATATGAATTCAAGTTATGGCGTAAAGAGTGTGTTGAAGAATGGACTCCGGTTAGCCCAAATAAAAAGCGTACCGATCATGCTCTCGGGGTTCTTAAACGAGAGGCCATCTCGTCTCAGCCTTAAAGAAAAATGTTTCCGGTGTGCAAAGATGTTTATCTTTTGCTGCTATTCTAGAGTACCCTGCATGTCCAGGCTATGAGTATCCTGCTGCCCAGTTGTTAAAGGAAGATCTCGTTGAGGCAGGTTATGTATGCACACAGCTGGGGAATAAGTCTAAGGTGGTTTTTGCTGAATCACTGACGCCCCCTCCTCTGGAAATTCAGTTCGGCAGCATGTCGACTCCTCCAAGGGTTCAGTCAGTCGATCAACGTAATGAGCGGGAGAATCCTGATTTTGTCAGTCCAAGTTTGGATAGTCCGGGTTTGTCGGGCCCAATTGATTCTGCCCCTTCTAGCCCAGCCCAAGATGATGCTTTTCAATCAATGATCGATGATATGGTGGATAGTGTCTGGACTTGCCAACGTTGTCTCAGTTTTTCGCACAGTACAAAGGAATGTGTGGGGAAAATTCGCTGCAAATCGTGTTACCGATATGGACATAAGAAAAAAGATTGTTGAAAAAAACCGCCATCAATGCGATGGGTAGCCAAAATTTTGTCCAAAACTGGCAACCTCGTTGCGCGCGACGATGGACAGAAGGCAATTATTCCTGTGCTTAACCCGTCGGACGCTCCGCCTCTTACTGTTCATTCCAAACAATCCCTCTGCAACTGCTCTGTTGCTTCACCTTCCTGCAACGAGGCGATGGCGAACTTCCCGGTGGATCCTCATCGATTCACACCGGCGGGGTTCCAGGTCCTCCAGCCTTGGGGTGCCGATGAGAGGCCGGCGCGCATGTACGTCACTGCTGCGACCCCACCACCTCGCCGCCATGAGTCTTGGGCCATTGCTCAAGTTCTTCCGCGGCCAGAGGGAGCAGAGATTGATGAAGTCCTCAATCAGGTACACGATCACATTGAAGGAAATCTGCATTTGGAAGTAGTGAACTTTGCGGAGAGTGCTGTTGGTTTGGGTTTGTACCGCATGCGAGATAGTATTGTCAGAGATCTGCTAGTTAGTCAGCCTGCTCATCAGCTTGGGAATGGCCGTACAGTGACCTTTGTTAGGCATGATGAGGGAGAAAATTTCCGATCAACTGTTTATACTCGTCTTAGTTGGTTAATGATGCTCAACTTGCCTATGGACTACCGCAATGAGGAGTTCTTGCGGGACTCTGTCGCCAAGTTTGGTAAGATGAGGGGATGGATTAGGGAAGATCCTACCCCTGCCCGTACTCTGATTAGAGTTGCATATGGAGGAACTAGAGATGTGCCTAAATCTTTGGTTATCAGGGAAACACAGAGATATGGGGGAACAGTTGTTTCATGGACAGTTCCAATATACATACTGACTAGTGAACTAGAGGATGTCCTGCCACCTGATGAATCTCCTGAGCCAGAAAATGGTAACCCTCATCCTCAATTTTTTGTTGGTCCTGTTCCACCACAGGATCACTGGGCTCCTCCAATGGACCAGGGCTGGGGTGATTGGAATGCAGAAGGCTAGGCTGGCAATGACAATGTCAATGTTAATCATGGATGGGATTTACCTGGACCAGATTTTATGCAGCAGCTCCCTTCCTCCATGTCTATTCAATTCACTGATCAGACGAATTCTTCTATTCATCTTGTCCCTGGAGAAGGGCCAGTGCTTGTACAACAAGGAAGCATTGAACTTATTGAAATAGAGGACATCACTGAAGATTTGGAGGAAGAATACCCACAGATTGCAGTGGTACATGATACACAGGAGTATATGGAGAATGCTCACCTTGCCCTGGTTTCATACAAGTATTCTGCTTGGCACTATGTTTGGTCTCAGTTTGGATCGAATACAAATGAAAACACTGCCCATCATGCTCTGACCTCTGATCAAGAGCAAGGAGCTGCACTGGGAATGCCTGCCTCTCTGATGCTCCCTATCAATGTTGATCCTGCTGTACCTGGTGATAGTTCAGGTTCAGATGCATCTGTGCAAGATACTGCAGATATGCTGCTTGATCAGTTTGTGGTGCCTCCTGCAGAGGGTACAAGGAAGAGGGGGCGCGGGAAAAAGGTTGTGCCTGTTTCAGAAGAAGGGGTCAGGAGGAGTACTAGGCAGGCTGCCATCAAACAGGGATATAAAGCTGAGCCCATCAATGATCAGTTGGAGCCCAAGAAGGAGACAAAGAAGAAGCCCAAGTCCAAGCCCAGTAAGGAGAATGTTGCACCTTTCACTCCTATCAAGGTGATTCAGCAGGTTGGTGCAGCTCTGGAGATACCAGCAGACAAGCTGACTGAGGAGAAGCTTATGGCTTCTTCTGTGCAAGACTCTACTTCAGGGGTTTAAATGATAGCTCAGTTTTATGTGTTGCTTTTGTGCCCAAGTGTGGGTTTATTTTGTTGCTTTAGCTACATCTATGATGCCTATATGCAAGACTATTCATCACAGTACTATATATATATGAACTGCAATGATATGTTGCTTGGACCTTATTTATTGTCTTGTGTGATGTGTGAGCTGTTGGTTATCCAGTGGCTGTGTGCTATTTTTGCTCAGTTACTTAATGGATAGCACAAAACAATGGCTAATGGATTGGTTGGTTCTGGATTGGAATGTGAGAGGTTTAAATGATAAAGATAAGAGATTGGCAGTCTATAATAAAATTGATGAGAGTAACTGCTCAGTTATATGTCTGCAAGAAACTAAGTGTGAAAATTTTGATCACTCTTTTATAAGAAGCTTTTGCCCCAAAAGATTTGATCAATTTGTTTTTTCTCCTTCTGTGGGAGCATCTGGAGGCATTATTGTCTTATGGAATAGTTCTATTTTTGATGGCACTCTCTTGGAAATTCATAGATCTGCAGTGAGGGTCCTTTTCACCTCAAAGCACACAAAAGAGTCTTGGACTTTGGTTAGTGTCTATGGCCCCTGTAGAGGCATGGAGAGGGATATTTTTGTTCAGTGGCTGCATGATCTTCAAATTCCTTTTGATGAACACTGGCTGATAGTGGGAGATTTCAATTTTATGAGGTCTGTTGATAATAGAAACAAGCCTGGAGCTGATATGAATGACATTTTCATTTTTAATGAAATTATCAGTTATCTTGGTTTAGTGGAAATTCCATTAAAGGGGAGGAAGTTCACTTGGTCCAATATGCAAGATCAGCCCCTGCTTGAGCAACTAGATTGGTTCTTTACTAGTTGTCAATGGACTCTTAAATATCCAAATACTTTAGTCCATCCCTTGGCTAAACCAGTATCTGACCATACTCCCTGTGTGATTCAAATTGCCACACATATCCCTAAGGCACATATCTTTAGGTTTGAAAATCATTGGGTTGAGCAGCCTGGTTTTATTGATTTGGTGAAGGAGGTATGGGCATGGCCAGTTAGATCTTCTTCTGCTGCAGGTATTCTTTCAGCCAAGTTAAAGAATTTGAGGTATGAGCTTAAAAGATGGGGGAAAAGTTTATCTGCTCTTAAACAGTTAATTCAGAAGTGCAATCAAGCTATTTTGATTCTTGATCAATTGGAGGATGATAGGGAATTGAGCAGGCCTGAATTTAATTTCAGGAATATAGTTAAAGAGCATTTGAAGGTTTTGATGCAGTCTCAATCTGATTACTGGAAGAAGAGATGCACTATAAGATGGATCAAACTTGGGGGTGAAAACACTAAATTTTTTCACTCCAAGGCCACAGAGAGATATAGGCATAATGTGATTGCAGATATCATGGATGATGATGGGAATACTCTATCTACCCATAGTGAAAAGGCTAATGCTTTTCTTCATAGTTTCAAAAATAGAATGGGAGTTTGCAGGGCAACTAGTCCTATGGATCTTGGAGTTGTCATTCAGAGAGTGGATAATCTTGATTCTTTGATAGCTCCTTTTTCTGATGAAGAGATTGATAAGATTGTTCAGCATATGAAACCAGATAGAGCCCCTGGTCCTGATGGTTTCAATGGCTTATTTTTAAAGAAATGTTGGGGTATTGTCAGAGCAGATTTTATTAAATTATGTCATGACTTTCATTGTGGTCAAGCCTCTCTGCAGAGTATAAATGGATCCTTCATTACTCTAGTGCCTAAAAAGCACAGTCCTGAGACTATAAATGATTTTAGACCAATTTCTTTGACTAACACTTGTCTCAAATTCTTGACTAAGTTGGCTGCTAATAAGATGCAAAGGGAGATTAAAAGAACCATTCATGCCAATCAGTATGGGTTTATTCAGAGCAGAACAATCCAGGATTGTCTAGCATGGTCCTTTGAATTTCTATATCAATGTCAGCAGTCCAAGAGAAAGATTGTAGTCCTAAAAATTGACTTTGAGAAGGCTTTTGACACTCTGGATCATGAAGCCATCATTCAGATAATGAGGGCCAAAGGATACCCTGAATTATTTCTGACCTGGGTCAAGGAAGTGCTGTCCTCAGGATCTTCCTCTATCTTGGTTAATGGAGTTCCTGGTAAATCTTTTTCATGTAAAAGAGGAGTAAGGCAAGGGGATCCCTTATCTCCTTTGCTTTTTGTGCAAGGTGCTGATCTATTGCAGACTTTGGTCAATCTTGCATATATGGAAGGAATTCTGGTTGCTCCTATACCTGTTAGAAATGATTTTCCTATAATTCAGTATGCTGATGATACTATTATTGTATTACCTGCTGATAAAGTGCAATTGGCTGCCTTCAAAAATATTCTAGATCAGTATGCTGCTTTCACAGGTCTTAAGGTTAACCATAATAAATCCTCTATGATCCCTATAAACTTGTCACATGATGAAGCTGTTGAGCTTGCCAGGGAGTTTGATTGCCAGTTGGGCAGCATGCCTTTCACTTATTTAGGCCTCCCAATGGGTACCACTAAACCAACAATCAGGGACATGTCTCCTCTTATTGATAGGGTGGAAAGGAGATTATCTGCCACCACATCTTTTTTATCCTATGGAGATAGATTGGTTCTGGTCAACTCAGTATTGTCTTCTCTGCCCACTTTTTTCATGCTCTCTTTAAGGATCCCTGTGGGAGTGGTAGAAGTAGTGGATAGAGCAAGAAGGCATTGTTTGTGGAGAAGGAAAGATAAGGAGAAAATTCATTCTTTGGCTGCTTGGAATATGATATGCAAACCCAAGAAAAAGGGTCGTCTAGGAATCATTGATCTACGAATTCAGAATGTAGCACTTCTGTTGAAATATCTTCATAAATTTTATAATAATGATGATACTCCATGGGTACAATTAGTGAGGGACTCTTATTATTTTGAAGCAGTCCCTCATGCCACAATTCTTGTTGGATCCTTCTGGTGGAGAGATGTATTCAGTTTGGTGGACCAGTACAGAGCTGTTACTAATTGTAAGATAGGAAATGGTGAATCTATCTTATTTTGGGCTGATAAGTGGAAGGAAGGAACACTAGATGTCAAGTTTCCTAGGCTTTTTTCCTTTGCTAAGGATAAGCTTCAGTCAGTCAAGGAATTTTGTATTATGGAGGACATTACAGATGGTTTTAATCTTCCTTTATCCACTCAAGCTCATGGGGAACTGTTGCAACTGAGAACTCTCATGCAAAGTGTAGATTTAACAAATGAGACAAAGGACACCTGGTTGGTAGAAAAGGGGAATGGACAATATAAGCCAAGTTTGATATACAGGTTGCATTTTGGATCAGTGTTAAATCATACTCCCTCTGTTTGGTTGTGGAAGAGCAAGTGTACTTCAAAGCACAAATTCTTTGCTTGGCTTATTCTTCATGACAGAATAAATACTAAGGATATGCTACTAAGGAGACATTGGAATGTTTCGAATAATCATAGTTGTGTGTTGTGCCATAATGATTCATATGAGGATTGGAGGCATCTATTCTTTAACTGCATGTATAGCACACGCATATGGAATTACTTGCAAATACCTTGGCAGCCGGGAGATACTTTGGCATCACTCCTTATGGCTAAGAGAACTTACCAGGGGCCATGTTTTGTGGAAGTTGTGATCATTACATGTTGGAACATTTGGTAACAGAGGAATGCGTGTATTTTTGAACATATTAGACCGACTTTCAGAGGTTGGAAGGCAGGATTTTTTCATGACATCACCATGCTTATGCATAGGGTGAGGACTGCTGATGTGGATCTTTTGTCATTATGGCTAAAGTCTCTTCCTTAGTTTCCTTTTGTTTTTAGTTTGTTTTCTTTCTTCCTGCTTTGTAAATATTGTAACTCTTTTGTTTGGTGGTTGGGTTTAATAAAGTGAGGCTGTGGGGGGCTCCCCCACAGTAGAAGGTTTCAAAAAAGTTTTATCCATGAGATATACATGTTGAAGTTGAAAGCAACTGTTGAAACTTATATCTTCCTTTGTGTTGCTTCCAAACTTTCTAATAAGAACTTATTGCTTTATGAGTTAACTCCTATGCAAGTCTTATTGATGCTTGTCTTGAAAGTACTATTCATGAAAAGTCTTTGCTATATGATTCAGTTGGAAGCAACACAAAGGAAGATATAAGTTTCAGCAGTTGCTTTCAACTTCAACATGTATATCTCATGGATAATTGTCAACACAAAGTAATATGATGAATGCAAATAAGCAAGTACGTAGGAATCAATGCACACAATTGACACAAGTGTTTGCTTCTAAGATAGAAAGAAGTAGGTAAACTGACTCAACATAAAGTAGAAGAATGACCCTTCGCAGAGGGAAGCATGGATTACTATTTTTGTGCTAGAACTTTTATTTTGAAAACATAGAAACAATTTTGTCAACGGTAGTAATAATTCATATGTCTTATGCATAAGACATCCTATAAGTTGCAAGCCTCATGCATAGAATACCAATAATGCTCGCACCTTGTCCTAATTAGCTAGCTTGGATTTACATGGATTATCATTACATAACATATGTTTCAACGAGGTGTCACAAAGGGGTACCTCTATGCCGCTTGTACAAAGGTCCCATCCATACCGGGACAACATAGAAAACATATAATGGACTCATCTTTAATGCATAAGCATTCAACAACAGATAATATTCTCATAAGAGATTGAGGATTAGTGTCCAAACTGAAACTTCCACCATGATTCATGGCTTTAGTTAGCGGCCCAATGTTCTTCTCTAACAATATGCATACTCAAACCATTTGATCATAATAAATCACCCTTACTTCAGACAAGACGAACATGCATAGCAACTCACATGATATTCAACAAAGGTGTAATAGTTGATGGCGTCCCCGAAACATGGTTACCGCTCAACAAGCAACTTATAAGAAATAAGATACATAAGCTACATATTCTTTACCACAATAGTTTTTAAGGCTATTTTCCCATGAGCTATGTATTGCAAAGACAAGGAATGAAATTTTAAAGGTAGCACTCAAGTAATTTACTTTGGAATGGCAGAGGAATACCATATAGTAGGTAGGTATGGTGGACACAAATGGCATGGGTTTTGGCTCAAGGTTTTGGATGCACGAGAAGTATTCCCTCTCAGTACAAGGCTTGGGCTAGCAAGGTTGTTTGAAGCAAACACAAGTATGAACCGGTACAACAAAACTTACATAAGAACATATTGCAAGCATTATAAGACTCTACACTGTCTTCCTTGTTGTTCAAACACTTCACCATAAAATATCTAGACTTTAGAGAGACCAATCATGCAAACCAAATTTTAACAAGCTCTATGGTAGTTCTTCATTAATAGGTGCAAAGTACATGATGCAAGAGCTTAAACATGATCTATTTCAGCACAACAATTGCCAAGTATCAAATTATTCAATACAATATACCAATTACCACATGAAGCATTTTCTGTTTCCAACCATATAACAACGAACGAAGCAATTTCAACCTTCGCCATGAACATTAAAAGTAATGCTAAGAACACCAGTGTTCATATGAAACAGCGGAGCGTGTCTTTCTCCAATACAAGGAATGCTAGGATCCGAGTTTATTCAAACAAAAACAAAAACAAAAACAAAAAGACGCTGAAAGAACATTTCCCGCCCTTTTGGGTTTTGTGTGTTTGACGTCAACACTAGTTATAATTTTATGTGTGTTGATGTAGACAGGTACAAGATTTCAAGATATATACTTGGCTGATGAATTGGAACGACAAAAATGATGCTTTGCTGGTTTTTCTCTTCCGGCGGAAGTTCCGGCCACTGCCAGCGGAACTTCCGCCCAGGGGCGGAAGGTCCGGCCACCGCCAGCGGAACTTCCGCCCAGATTCTCCCCTCAGAGCACCTCTCAGTTGAAGCTTTTGTTTAGCTGGCCGGAAGTTCCGGTGCAGTTGGCCGGAAGTTCCGGCCAGCGGAACTTCCGCCCAACTTGCGGGCTAGTTCCAGAAATCGGCAAATTGTGGCTCAGTATGTCCAGTAAGGTTTTCTCGAAATTCCGGAACTTGGCCGGAACTTCCGGTCGCCGGAAGTTCCGCCCTAGTTCCGCCCCAATCTCTTTCTGACCAAGTCGTCTGCGCGGAATTTACCTGGCGGAAGTTCCGGCCCACTTGGCCGGTACTTCCGGTGCCAGCCGGAACTTTCGGCCCTCCTGGCCGGAACTTCCGGTGTTACTGGAAAGCGTACAAACGGTCAGATCTAAGAGCTCCAATCATATAAATAGCTCTCTTCTCCAATGGGACAAGTTGCTCAATCGTTGCACAAAAATCTGCCAAGCTTCACCACCATTAGAGCCACCTCAAGAACTCAAGATTTGCAAGATCTCCTTCATCCCCCAACCAAAGCTCTTGATCTTGGAGATTCGAAGGAGAAGACACCGATCTACATCCTCACCGAAGTGATTTACATTTCCCCCTCATTTGTTTGAGGGCCCCCTTGCTAGTGTTCCTCTTTGGATCCCTAGTTGTTTTGTGTTGATGTATTGTTGTTGATTGTTGTGTTGTTACAGATTTGGGAGCCTCCAATTCGGTTGTGGATGTGTGCCCCAAGAACTTTGTAAAGGCCCGGTTTCCGCCTCGAGGAAATCCCTTAGTGGAAGTGGGCTAGGCCTTCGTGGCGTTGCTCACGGGAGATCCGAGTGAAGCCTTCGTGGCCGTTGGTTTGGCTTTCGTAGCAACCACACTCCTCCAAACGTAGACGTACCTTCTTGCAAAGGAAGGGAACTACGGGAATCATCTCCGTGTCATCGCGTGCTCCACTCTCGGTTACCTCTATCCTATTCTATCTCCTATATATTGCGTAGCTATATCTTGCTTAGTTGGTAACCTTGTCATATAGATAAATTCACTTAGTTGCATATCTAGAGAATTTACCTTTGTGTCAAGCCTAAATTGAAAAAGAACTAAAATTTGGTTAGCACCTATTCCCCCCCCCCCCCTCTAGGTGCGACATACGATCCTTCCAATTGGTATTAGAGCCTCGGCTCTTATTTCGGGCTTAACCGCCTAAGAGTATGCCGGACGATGGGCCTGCGGAAGGGGCCGCTAAGATGGTCTCCATGGATGACTTCAATTCGTTGAGGTCCTCCATGGAAGCTCAAATGGAAAGCATGAGAAAAATGATTTCCGAGCTTTTGACTCCGGTCCCTCCCATGGCTCCCGCCGTAGAGGTAAAGGACACGGGTGTGTTAGAAGAGGGAGGTGCTTCGGCATTGATACGTCCAAAACGTATCTACTTTCCCGAACACTTTTGCTATTGTTTTGCCTCTAATTTGTGTATTTTGGATACAACTAACACGGACTAACGCTGTTTTCAGCAGAACTGCTCTGGTGTCTCGTTTTTGTGCAGAAATCCAACTTTCGGGAAAATCCTCGGAATTTATGCAGAAGGCCCTATTTTCCTAGAAAACTGACGGAGCCAGAAGGACAAGTCAGGTGGAGGCCCGAGGGCCCCACACCATAGGGCGGCGCGGCCCAGGGGGGCCCACGCGGCCATGTGGTGTGGCCCCCTCGGCCGGCCTCCGACGCCCTCCTTCGGACTACTTATTGGCCTCGACCTAAAAACGCACGGGGAGAAGTCGAAGTCGCCAGAAACCCTCCAGAACGCCGCCACATCGCGAAACTCATTCGCGGGAGCCAGAAGTCTCCGTTCTGGCACTCCGCCGGGACGGGGAATTGGAGGAGATCATCGCCGCCATCACCGCCAACGCCTCTACATCAACCAGCCATGTTTCCCCCATCCATGTGTGAGTAATTCCCCCGCTGTAGGCCGAAGGGGATGGTAGGGATTGGATGAGATTGGTCATGTAATAGCATAAGATTGTTAGGGCATAGTGCCTAGTGTCCGTAATTGGTACTTTGATGATATTGTTGCAACTTGTTATGCTTAATGCTTGTCACTAGGGCCCGAGTGCCATGATCTCAGATCTGAACATGTTATTGTTTCATCATGATATTCATTGTTTATTGATCTTACCTACAAGTTGTATACACATATCACTGTCCGGAACCAATGGCCCCGAAGTGACAGAAATCGGGACAACCGGAGGGAATGGTAGCGATGTGAGGATCACATGTGTTCACGGAGTGTTAATGCTTTGCTCCGGTACTCTATTAAAAGGAGTACCTTAATATCCGAGTAGTTTCCCTTGAGGCCCGTGCTGCCACCGACTGGTAGGACAAAAGATGTTGTGCAAGTTTCTCATTGCGAGCACGTACGACTATATATGGAACACATGCCTATTGATTGCTTTGTGCTTGGACACCGTTTTATTATTATCTGCAAATGCCCTGCTATGATTGTTACATGAGTTTCTCTCATCCATGCAACGCCCGTCATCCGTCCCCGTGCCTACAGTATTTTAATCCTGCTGTTTACTAAAATCACTACTGCTGTCTTTGTTACTCTGCTGCTCGTTATTTCATTATCGCTATCTGCTATAAAGCTGTTACTATCGATAAACTCTTGCGAGCAAGTCTGTTTCCAGTGCAGCTGAATTGACAACTCCGCCGTTAAGGCTTCCAAGTGTTCTTTGTCTCCCCTTGTGTCGAATCAATAAATTGGGTTTTACTTCCCTCGAAGACCGTTGCGATCCCCTATACTTGTGGGTCATCAAGACTATTTTCTGGCGCCGTTGCCGGGGAGCATAGCTTTATTTGGAAGTTCACTTGGATTGATATTGTTTGCTGCAAATTCTCCATCATGGGTAAACCTCGCGATTCTAAAATCGCCATATTGCCATCCACTACAAGAAAAGGTACAATTCTGAGTACCTCCGCTACACTTGATTCACCATCTGTGATTGATAAACTTGTTTCACCGCCACATGCTTCACATGCGGGTACTTCTGCTGAATCTGAAAACTCTCATAATATTGATAATATTTCTGCTGTGCTTGATGATAGTGGTTCATTGGGATCCTTTCTAGATTCTACAATTGCTAGGTCTAGACAAATTGAAAATGCTGAAACTCCTAATGAAAATGCTACTACACCTGTTAATTCACCTGAACTTGATTATTTTAGTGATGATCCTGATGAAGATTATGTGGAGCTTAATGATGATTTTATTGAAAAATGCAATGCTACTACTGATGCGAGAAAAATTAAAAAGTTGCTTGCGTAACATGCTCGTTAGATATAAACTGTCTCCGATCCTAAATTTGCCACATCTCCTATAAACATTAAGGATAAAGATTATGATTTTTCTCTTGATCTATCTCATATAGCTATTGTTGAGAAAACACCCTTTTGTGGTACTCGAAAAAGAAAGTGCTGTTGAACATATGACTGAGTTGTCTACTCTAAGTAGCTTGTTTTCTGATGATGTCAAGATGCGTACTTACTTTGTTGCTAAAATCTTTCCATTCTCATTAAAGGATGACGCTAAAACTTGGTATAATAGTTTGCCACCTAACTCTATTAAAAGTCCAAAAGAATTGCTTGATGTTTTCTTCCGTAAATACTTTCCTGCTAGTGCTCAACATATTGCTTTGCAGAGAATCTATAATTTTGACCAGGGAGATGGAGAGAAATTGCCTGAGGCTTGGGCGAGATTCTGCTCTCTTATTAGAGCTCGGCCTGATCATGATTTGGAAAAGCATGATTTACTTGATATATTTATAGTGGACTAACCATTGAGTCTAGGGCATACCTGGATAGTTGTGCTGGTTGTGTTTTCAGGAAAAGATCTCCAGACGACGCTGAAGAATTATTGGCTAAAATAGGCCGGAATCATGATGATTGGACTACGCCTGAACCAACTCCGACACCGATACTCGAAGAAGAGGGGTATGATTAAATTAAATGATGAAGATATGAGGGAAGCCAAGAAGTCTCTCAAGGAGAAAGGTATTAAATCTGAAGATGTGAAGAATCTTCCCCCATAGAAGATATATGTGAGATAATTCCCCTTCATCCATGATTGAGGTAAACTCTCTTCAACGCTTTACTAGGGAAGATATTTCGTATTCGAAACCTCCCGCACAATGCTTAGATGAGTTTGATAATTATATTGTTAAGCAAGAAAATTTTAATATGAGAGTAGAGAATCATTTAATGGAAAATTCTCGAGCTATTAGTGAATTGCATGATATTGTAGAGAGAACCTCCAATGATGTTAAGATGCTTGTTAAACATTTTCATATGGTTCAAACTCAAATTGATCAACTCACTAAAGTGCAAAATGACTTGTTGGGAAGTAATTCTAAAGAGAAACATGCTTATGAAGTAACAACTAGAGGTGGTGTCTCTACCCAGGATCCTCTATATCCTGAAGGGCATCCCAAAAGAATTGAACAAGATTCTCAATGCATTGAACCTAGTGCTCCTTCTAAGAAGAAAAAGAAGAAGAAACATAAAAATGTTGTAGAATCCTCTGAACCCGCTAATGATCCTAATAGTATTTCTATTTCTGATGCTGAAACTGAAAGTGGTAATGAACATGATAAAGATAATGATAAGAAGGATGCTTCTGATAAAGAAGAGGTAGAAGAAGAACCTGAAAATCATGCTAAAAATAAAAAGTACACTAAAGAAGATTTTATTGCTGAGAAACATGGTAATGAAAGAGAACCTTGGGTTCAAAAGCAAATGCCTTTTCCTGCTAAGAAACTAAAATCAAAGGAAGAAGAACACTATAATAAATTTTGTGACTGGATGAAACCTTTATTCTTGCAAATCCCTTTGACTGATGCTATTAAATTGCCTCCTTATTCAAAGTATATGAAAGATATTGTTACTAACAAAAGGAAAATCCCCAATGAGGAAATTTCCACTATGCTTGCTAATTACTCTTTCAATGGCAAAGTGCCAAAGAAGTTGGGCGACCCAGGTATACCTACTATTTCTTGTTCTATTAAGAATAATTATGTTAAAACTGCTCTATGTGATTTGGGAGCCGGTGTTAGTGTTATGCCTTTTTCTCTTTATAAGAGACTTTACTTAGATAAGTTGATACCTACTGATATATCTTTGCAAATGGCTGATAAATCTACTCGCTATTCCCGTTGGTATATGTGAGGATGTTCCTGTTCAAGTTACTACTAACCGCTTGATATTAACTGATTTTGTTGTGTTGGAAATGCCTGAAGATGATAATATGTCTATTATTCTTGGGAGACCTTTTCTTAACACCGCAGGGGCTGTTATTGATTGCAATAAAGGAAAGGTTACTTTCAATGTTGATGATAAAGAGCATACCGTCTATTTCCCCAAGAAGATTGATAAAGTATGTGGAGTCAATACTATTTTTAATGTGAGAACTATCAAAGTGGGAACTATTGATTGTCCTATATATGAGCCTAAAGAAGAATATCAAACTCTCGTGATTGGATCCATATCAATACAATTCAAGGTAACATGATTGATTTGAGGTTTATTTCTTCTTATGCTATGTAAAATTTATTTGGTGGCAAGACTTGATCAACCTTGTTAACGAATACTTTTTATATGCATAGAGGAGGTAAACAACATCTCTTTCTTCCTCCACTTGCTCTAGTTGCTGTAGCACTTTTAATTTGCAAAGTTCCTTAGTTATTTAAAGATTTCAAAAAATTTCCTGGCCAGTAATAATAAACTAAATACCCAGAAATGTGCATTTTTCAAAGTTTTCAAAAATTCGTAAAAATTATACCGTTGGTCCTATTTTTCGACGAGGCACCTGGGAGCACCAGAGGATGACCTGTGGGGCACTCCAGGGTGCCACACCACAGGCCGGCGCGGCCAAGGAGGGGGGCGTGCCACCCTGTGGTGTGGGCCCCTCCTTGCCCCACTTTGCCATCTCTTTCTCCCAGCATCTTCTCTCTCCCGAAAAAACTCGCACCAGGTTCCTCTCACTCGCGTTTTTGCTCAAGAGTTCAGAATTTTTCGATCTCTTTGCTCAGCCCAGATTTTTGTCTGAGATTTGGCACATTTGCTCTCCGGTATGTGACTCCTCCACCTATCCAAGTAGAATTTTGTTTGGTTGAGTATATCTTGAATATTTTGCTGCAGTAGGTAACATGTTTAGTGAGCTTGCATGCTTGTTCTAAGTTGTATAAACTAGTTTTGATGCATGATTAGTACTCTAGCAAGTTCCTATAGTAGTTCCCCTTGATTATATGTCACCAAATCAAATTTTATATCACTTGTTGAAAATTTCAGAGAAGAGATGAAGAAGTTCAACTTTGGAGAGTTGTTCAAGAAAGGAACAACCAGCACCGAGAGGCCTTCTAGGGCCGCCACCCGGCTTAGGCGATCGTACAATGAGGATATCATCGCGCCTAGCTTCGCGCCCGAAGAGGACAACGGGGCTCCTAATGCTTCATCCTTCCCATGTTATGATTTTCTGACAAATGCAGGGATATTGGATGATTTCTTCACCCTTGTTAACAAGGCGGGCTTAACCACCTACGTGGGAGACGAAAGGGAGCAATACTACATGCTCACCAAAATTTTCGTCGAGAGCTTCCAGTTCAACAATACGCAATATGAGCCAACAGTTGCATTCAAGATCTATGGTAATCTTGTTACTATGGAATTGAAAGAATTTTGTCGTGCATTGGATATTGCCCCTGTAGGTACAGCAAGTAGGATTGATGACAACCCCCGGGACTTGTTGAAGCTCTATCGAGGGATCACCGATGATGATTGTCGCACCATTCAGCGTGGCAAGATAAGGAACATTCAACTCCCCGCCATTAAATATTTTGCATGTTACATTGCTACTAGCATTCTTGGTAGGGAGAACACTAGCAATATTTCTAGTTACCATCTTGCTTTCTTGAATATTGCACTTACTGGTCGGACATCTTATCACCTTGGTTCTCTTATTGCTCGCCGCCTGTCTAATAGGGGGCCTATTTTTGGAGGAACTATTGCACTGCGCGTTTTAACATATTTAAGACTTCCTCTTGATCCTAATGATGTGCCATTGATCCCTAGGAGACTCGATATTGCTGCTATGAAGAGTCATCATTTTGTTACCACTGATTCTACTTTAGATAATATGGTCTATAGAATGTTGTTTGCTGACGGGGATGAGAAGGAAATCCCTCTCCCCCAACCAGGTTTGTTCAGTATTGACAGGCAATCATGGTCGTGCACTAAGGAGGAGGTGGATGAACATATGAAGATACAAGACTTCCACTAGCGGCATGACTCCGAGGACGCCGAGGCTTCCCACGATTACACCGTCACGTATCCGGGTGCTTCTTCTAGCACATACCCGGAAGATGATCCATCTTCGTCGTACTACGGAGATACTACCTCATGGGATCGATGGGATTGAACTCCACTTAGGCCAAAAGCCTAAGCTTGGGGGGAGGTATACCGGCATCACTCATTCTTTGCATATTATGATTGCTGGATACTTGTACATACTTGTTTAGTTTCTTTGAGTGGTTTTCTAATGAGAGGGAGATGATATTTGGGGAAGTGCTGCCTGAAAACAGATTCTGGGCTGTTACTAGAAAAATTCGTGCGCACAGCCAGAACGTTATTTTGAGCTGCCAATTTTTGTGCAGGTTTCCCAGGTTGTTATCTAACTTTCATTAGTTGAACACTTTTCGAGCTGAGCAACATAAGATTTTTGTAAAAATCGATTTCTATACTCGTTGTCGAGTTTTGGCAGATTTCGCCATCTCGCTTTTCTGTGTTTCTTTTAGTTTTCATTTTCTTGTTCTTGCTTTGTTTCTTTCCTAAAACACAAAAAGACCAAAAATATTTCTGTTGTTTCTCTTCACCATTTGTTTGCTTTGGTTTCTTGCATTTGTTTCGCTTTATTTGCTATTGCCAGTTTGCTATAAGAAAACCCAAAAAGATTTTGCTTTGTTTGTTTGTTTCCTCTTGTTCTTGTTCTCAAATTCAAAAACACCAAAAATATTTGCTGTTCTTCTTTGGTTTGTAAAGTTCATCTTGAGTTCAATGGTCTTCGGTGGCTGGAGCGTGGTTTTCATTTCATATTATCCAAGCTACACAAGTGAAAAGGCAATAATGACGATTTACGACAATTGGATTGTGGTGAGAGGCTGGTATGAACTCTATTTGTTTTCATTTTTGTACATATACTCATCCATGTGAGCACATGTGAGGTATATGTTATTTGAGAAAGTCTAGTAGTTTATGATCTCTCATGTTTAGCTCCAATCTATTAATATGAGTAGCATGTCATGGATGTTTGCTTGCATTGTTTTATTCATAAGTAAGTATGGCATTGTGGTACCCTCCTCTGAATAATTCATTTCTATCGACTTGGCACATGCTCACGCATGCATATGACTGAACAAAAAGTCAATTAAGCCTCGATGATTTATATTGCTTTAGAGTTCTTGTATCACTTTTATGCCTCCGTTAATTTATTTTGCCGCAAGCATGATTATGACGATTCATCGCTCTCTTGATTTGTCGCTCCCTAGTCTATTGCTAGCCTCCACTTGTACTGAGCGGGAACGCTGCTCGTGCTTCCAAACACATGAAAACCAAGTTATTCCGGAGTGTCCACCATAAATACCTATGCATGGCATTTCAAACCATTCCAAGTAAATTCTCATGCGCTACCTTTAAAACCTTCAAAATGCTTCTCAATTTGTGTTTATGTTTCATAGCTCATGAGGAAGTATGTGGTGTTTAGCTTTCAACCTTGTCATTTACTTTTGACGGACTCTCATATGGACTAGTGGCACATCCGCTTATCCAATAACTTTGCAAAAAGAGCCGGCAATGGGATTCCCGATCCCAAATTAATTAACTTAAATAGACACTCCTCCATGGTTTGTGATTGTTGGACTGGCACCCGAAGGATTCGGTTAGCCATGGCTTGTGTAAGCAAAGGTTGGGGGGAGTGTCATCATCATAATAAAAATAAAATAAAAAGGCACTCCTTCATGGTATGAGATTGTTGGCAGGCACCCGAGGATTCGGTTAGCCATGGTTTGTGTACGAAAGGTTGGAAGGAGTGCCACATAAATATGCAATAATTCATGGGAGCCGCTCTTGAAAGTCCGGTTGGCGAGGTAGTTAGTGTACCCATTACCATTCGTTGACAACAACAAACACCTCTCAAAATAATTTTACTCCTGCTTTACAAATGAAAAGCTCTAGCGCATGTTAATCCCTGCTTCCCTCTGTGAAGGGTCAATCTTTTACGTTTATGTTGTGTCTCCATTATTTCTTTGAGCACTATCTTGAGAGCACAACTGTCATTCTTAGTATAATATGCTTGTCTCAAAATATGATTGATAGTGGTATAACTTTGATGCATTTATCTTTTGACAATCACTACTTCTAGTCTTTCTATGAACTCCGGAGGTGCCCGGGCATTTATGTTTTGCCAATCAAATACGAGCAAGCGAGATACCACTTTATCATACTCTCTTATGAACATTGCAATCCCGCTTATATACATGATTCATGATGCTTATTATTAATTGTTGGTACCTCTTCATGATTGACATAGCTGTTAGATGATCTTATTTGCATGTATCTCATTATGAACTCGCTTAAGTATTAGCCATAGCATGAGAATATATACATCATATGAGCAAATGTGTTCGTGAAAGTTCTTTTATCGCTCGGTTGTTAACTCGAATTGCTTGAGGACAAGCAATAAGCTAAGCTTGGGGGAGTTGATACGTCCAAAACGTATCTACTTTCCCGAACACTTTTGCTATTGTTTTGCCTCTAATTTGTGTATTTTGGATACAACTAACACGGACTAACGCCGTTTTCAGCGAAGCTGCTCCGGTGTCTCGTTTTTGTGCGTAAATCCAACTTTCGGGAAAATCCTCGGAATTTATGCGAAGGCCCTATTTTCCCGAAAACCGACGGAGCCGAAGGACAAGTCGGTGGAGGCCCGAGGGCCCCACACCATAGGGCGGCGCGGCCCGGGGGGCCCGCGCGGCCATGTGGTGTGGCCCCTCGGCTGGCCTCCGACGCCCTCCTTCGGACTACTTATTGGCCTCGACCTAAAAACGCACGGGGAGAAGTCGAAGTCGCCGTAAACCCTCCGAACGCCGCCACATCGCGAAACTCCGTCGCGGGAGCCGAAGTCTCCGTTCGGCACTCCGCCGGACGGGGAATTGGAGGAGATCATCGCCGCCATCACCGCCAACGCCTCTACATCAACCAGCCATGTTTCCCCCATCCATGTGTGAGTAATTCCCCCGCTGTAGGCCGAAGGGGATGGTAGGGATTGGATGAGATTGGTCATGTAATAGCATAAGATTGTTAGGGCATAGTGCCTAGTGTCCGTAATTGGTACTTTGATGATATTGTTGCAACTTGTTATGCTTAATGCTTGTCACTAGGGCCCGAGTGCCATGATCTCAGATCTGAACATGTTATTGTTTCATCATGATATTCATTGTTTATTGATCTTACCTGCAAGTTGTATACACATATCGCTGTCCGGAACCAATGGCCCCGAAGTGACAGAAATCGGGACAACCGGAGGGAATGGTAGCGATGTGAGGATCACATGTGTTCACGGAGTGTTAATGCTTTGCTCCGGTATTCTATTAAAAGGAGTACCTTAATATCCAGTAGTTTCCCTTGAGGCCCGGCTGCCACCGGCTGGTAGGACAAAAGATGTTGTGCAAGTTTCTCATTGCGAGCACGTACGACTATATATGGAACACATGCCTATTGATTGCTTTGTGCTTGGACACCGTTTTATTATTATCTGCAAATGCCCTGCTATGATTGTTACATGAGTTTCTCTCATCCATGCAACGCCCGTCATCCGTCCCCGTGCCTACAGTATTTTAATCCTGCTCGTTTACTAAAATCACTACTGCTGTCTTTGTTACTCCGTTGTCGTTATTTCATTACCGCTATCGCTATAAAACTGTTACTATCGATAAACTCTTGCGAGCAAGTCTCGTTTCCGAGTGCAGCTGAATTGACAACTCCGCTGTTAAGGCTTCCAAGTGTTCTTTGTCTCCCCTTGTGTCGAATCAATAAATTGGGTTTTACTTCCCTCGAAGACTGTTGCGATCCCCTATACTTGTGGGTCATCAGGCATTACCCTCTTTGATGACGCGTAAAGCACACGCTCGTTGGGAACCCCAAGTGGAAGGTGTGATGCATACAGCAGCAAGTTTCCCTCAGTAAGAAACCAAGGTTTATCGAACCAGTAGGAGTCAAGAAGCACGTTGAAGGTTGATGGCGGCGTCTCTGGAAGGTTTTCCGTATCGTGGCTCTCGGTATCGGGGGTTTCGTCATGGAGGCTTTAAGTAGGCGGAAGGGCAAGTCGGAGGGGGCACAGGGGCCCACACCATAGGCCGGCGCGGCCGGGGGCCGCGCCGCCCTAGGGTTTGGCCACCCCGTGGCCCCACTTCGTTTCGTCTTCGGACTTCGGAAGCTTCGTGGAAAAATAGGCCCCCGGGCGTTGATTTCGTCCAATTCCGAGAATATTTCCTTACTAGGATTTCTGAAACCAAAAACAGCAGAAAACAGCAATCGGCACTTCGGCATCTTGTTAATAGGTTAGTTCCAGTAAAATGCACGAATATGACATAAAGTGTGCATAAAACATGTAGATAACATCAATAATGTGGCATGGAACATAAGAAATTATCGATACGTCGGAGACGTATCAGCATCCCCAAGCTTAGTTCTGCTCGTCCCGAGCAGGTAAAACGATAACAGAGATAATTTCTGGAGTGACATGCCATCATAATCTTGATCATACTATTTGTAAAGCATATGTAGTGAATGCAGCGATCAAAACAATGTATATGACATGAGTAAACAAGTGAATCATATAGCAAAGACTTTTCATGAATAGCACTTCAAGACAAGCATCAATAAGTCTTGCATAAGAGTTAACTCATAAAGCAATAATTCAAAGTAAAAGCATTGAAGCAACACAAAAGAAGATTAAGTTTCAGTGGTTGCTTTCAACTTATAACATGTATATCTCATGGATATTGTCAACATAGAGTAATATAACAAGTGCAATATGCAAATATGTAGGAATCAATGCACAGTTCACACAAGTGTTTGCTTCTTGAGGTGGAGAGAAATAGGTGAACTGACTCAACATTGAAAGTAAAAGAATGGTCCTCCATAGAGGAAAAGCATCGATTGCTATATTTGTGCTAGAGCTTTGATTTTGAAAACATGAAACAATTTTGTCAACGGTAGTAATAAAGCATATGCATCATGTAAATTATATCTTATAAGTTGCAAGCCTCATGCATAGTGTACTAATAGTGCCCGCACCTTGTCCTAATTAGCTTGGACTACCGGATCATCACAATGCACATGTTTTTACCAAGTGTCACAAAGGGGTACCTCTATGCCGTCTGTACAAAGGTCTAAGGAGAAAGCTCGCATTGGATTTCTCGCTATTGATTATTCTTCAACTTAGACATCCATACCGGGACAACATAGACAACAGATAATGGACTCCTCTTTTATGCATAAGCATGTAACAACAATTAATAATTTTCTCATTCGAGATTGAGGATATATGTCCAAAACTGAAACTTCCACCATGGATCATGGCTTTAGTTAGCGGCCCAATGTTCTTCTCTAACAATATGCATGTTTAACCATAAGGTGGTAGATCGCTCTTACTTCAGACAAGACGAACATGCATAGCAACTCACATGAAATTCAACAATGAATACTTGATGGCGTCCCCAGTGAACATGGTTATCGCACAACAAGCAACTTAATAAGAGATAAAGTGCATAATTACATATTCAATACCACAATAGTTTTTAAGCTATTTGTCCCATGAGCTATATATTGCAAAGGTGAATGATGGAATTTTAAAGGTAGCACTCAAGCAATTTACTTTGGAATGGCGGAAAATACCATGTAGTAGGTAGGTATGGTGGACACAAATGGCATAGTGGTTGGCTCAAGTATTTTGGATGCATGAGAAGTATTCCCTCTCGATACAAGGTTTAGGCTAGCAAGGCTTATTTGAAACAAACACAAAGATGAACCGGTGCAGCAAAACTCACATAAAAGACATATTGTAAACATTATAAGACTCTACACCGTCTTCCTTGTTGTTCAAACTCAATACTAGAAATTATCTAGACCTTAGAGAAACCAAATATGCAAACCAAATTTTAGCATGCTCTATGTATTTCTTCATTAATGGGTGCAAAGCATATGATGCAAGAGCTTAAACATGAGCACAGCAATTGCCAAGTATCACATTACCCAAAACATTTATAGCAATTACTACATGTATCATTTTCCAATTCCAACCATATAACAATTTAACGAAGGAGAAACTTCGCCATGAATACTATGAGTAGAAACCAAGGACATACTTGTCCATATGCTACAGCGGAGCGTGTCTCTCTCCCATAAAGTGAATGCTAGGATCCATTTTATTCAAACAAAACAAAAAAAACAAAAACAAACCGACGCTCCAAGAAAAAACACATAAGATGTGATGGAATACAAATATAGTTTCAGGGGAGGAACCTGATAATGTTGTCAATGAAGAAGGGGATGCCTTGGGCATCCCCAAGCTTAGACGCTTGAGTCTTCTTAATATATGCAGGGGTGAACCACCGGGGCATCCCCAAGCTTAGAGCTTTCACTCTCCTTGATCATGTTGCATCATACTCCTCTCTTGACCCTTGAAAACTTCCTCCACACCAAACTCGAAACAACTCATTAGAGGGTTAGTGCACAATAAAAATTAACATATTCAGAGGTGACACAATCATTCTTAACACTTCTGGACATTGCATAATGCTACTGGACATTAGTGGATCAAAGAAATTCATCCAACATAGCAAAAGAGGCAATGCGAAATAAAAGGCAGAATCTGTCAAAACAGAACAGTTCGTATTGACGAATTTTAAAATGGCACCAGACTTGCTCAAATGAAAATGCTCAAATTGAATGAAAGTTGCGTACATATCTGAGGATCATGCACGTAAATTGGCTTAATTTTCTGAGTTACCTACAGGGAGGTGGACCCAGATTCGTGACAGCAAAGAAATCTGGAACTGCGCAGTAATCCAAATCTAGTACTTACTTTTCTATCAACGGCTTAACTTGGCACAACAAAACACAAAACTAAGATAAGGAGAGGTTGCTACAGTAATAAACAACTTCCAAGACACAAAATAAAAACAAAGTACTGTAGGTAAAAACATGGGTTGTCTCCCATAAGCGCTTTTCTTTAACGCCTTTCAGCTAGGCGCGGAAAGTGTGTATCAAGTATTATCAAGAGATGAAGTGTCAACATCATAATTTGTTCTCATAATAGAATCAAAAGGTACCTTCATTCTCTTTCTAAGGAAGTGTTCCATACCTTTCTTGAGAGGAAATTGATATTTTATATTACCTTCCTTCATATCAATAATAGCACCAACAGATTCGAAGAAAAGGTCTTCCCAATATAATTGGACAAGATGCATTGCATTCAATATCCAAGACAACAAAATCAACGGGAACAAGGTTATTGTTAACGGTAATGCGAACATTATCAACTTTACCCAAAGGCTTCTTTGTAGAATGATCAGCAAGATTAACATCCAAATAACAATTTTTCAGCGGTGGCAAGTCAAGCATATTATAAATTTTCTTAGGCATAACAGAAATACTTGCACCAAGATCACATAAAGCATTACAATCAAAATCTTTAACCTTCATCTCAATGATGGGCTCCCAACCATCCTCTAGCTTTTTAGGAATAGAAGCTTCGCGCTCTAGTTTCTCTTCTCTAGCTTTTATGAGAGCATTTGTAATATGATGCGTGAAAGCCAAATTTATAGCACTAGCATTAGGACTTTTAGCAAGTTTTTGCAAGAACTTTATAACTTCAGAGATGTGGCAATCATCAAAATTCAAACCATTATAATCTAAAGCAATGGGATCATCATCCCCAATGTTGGAAAAAATTTCAGCAGCTTTATCACAGGCAGTTTCAGCAGTTTTAGCAGTTTCGAGCGGTTTCTGCGCTTTGCATTAGAAGTGGAAACATTGCTAACACCAATTCTTTTATTAGTATTAGTAGGAGGTGCAGCATCATGTGTAGCATTAGCATTACAAGTGGTGGTAATAGTCCAAACTTTAGCTACATTCTTCTCTTTAGCTAGTTTTTCATTCTCTTCTCTATCTCACCTAGCACGCAGTTCAGCCATTAATCTTATATTCTCATTAATTCTAACTTGAATGGCATTTGCTGTAGTAACAATTTTATTATGATGATTCTCATTAGGCAAAACTTTTGATTTCAAAAGATCAACATCAGCAGCAAGACTATCGACTTTAGAAGCAAGTATATCAATTTTCCCAAGCTTTTCTTCAACAGATTTGTTAAAAGCAGTTTGTGTACTAATAAATTCTTTAAGCATGGATTCAAGTCCAGGGGGTGTGTTCCTATTATTGTTGTAAGAATTCCCATAAGAATTAGCATAGCCGTTGCCATTATTATAAGGATATGGCCTATAGTTGTTACTAGAATTGTTCCGGTAAGCATTGTTGTTGAAATTATTATTTTTAATGAAGTTTACATCAACATGTTCTTCTTGTGCAACCAATGAAGCTAATGGAACATTATTAGGATCAATATTAGTCCTATCATTCACAAGCATAGACATAATAGCATCAATCTTATCACTCAAGGAAGAGGTTTCTTCGACAGAATTTACCTTCTTACCTTGTGGAGCTCTTTCCGTGTGCCATTCAGAGTAGTTGATCATCATATTATCAAGAAGCTTTGTTGCTTCACCAAGAGTGATGGACATAAAGGTACCTCCAGCAGCTGAATCCAATAAATTCCGTGAAGAAAAATTTAGTCCTGCATAGAAGGTTTGGATGATCATCCAAGTAGTCAGTCCATGGGTTGGGCAGTTTTTAACCAAAGATTTCATTCTTTCCCAAGCTTGAGCAACATGTTCAGTATCTAACTGTTTAAAATTCATTATGCTACTCCTCAAAGATATAATTTTAGCAGGGGGATAATATCTACCAATAAAAGCATCCTTGCATTTAGTCCATGAATCAATACTATTCTTAGGCAGAGATAGCAACCAATCTTTAGCTCTTCCTCTTAATGAGAAAGGGAACAATTTTAATTTTATAATATCACCATCTACATCTTTATATTTTTGCATTTCACATAGTTCAACAAAATTATTGAGATGGGCAGCAGTATCATCAGAACTAACACCGAGAAAATTGCTCTCGCATAACAAGATTAAGTAAAGCGAGTTTAATTTCAAAGAATTCTGCTGTAGTAGCAGAGTGGAGCAATAGGTGTGCATAAGAAATCATTATTATTTGTGGTTGTGAAGTCACACAACTTAGTATTTTCAGGGTTGGCCATTTTAGCAACAGAAAATAAAGCAAACTAGATAAAGTAAATGCAAGTAAACTAATTTTTTTTGTGTTTTTGATATAGCAAACAAGATAGCAAATAAAGTAAAACTAGCAACTAATTTTTTTGTATTTTGATTTAGTGCAGCAAACAAAGTAGTAAATAAAACTAAGCAAGACAAAAACAAAGTAAAGAGATTGAGAAGTGGAGACTCCCCTTGCAGCGTGTCTTGATCTCCCCGGCAACGGCGCCGGAAATTTAGCTTGATGACGCGTAAAGCACACGCTCGTTGGGAACCCCAAGTGGAAGGTGTGATGCGTACAGCAGCAAGTTTCCCTCAGTAAGAAACCAAGGTTTATCGAACCAGTAGGAGTCAAGAAGCACGTTGAAGGTTGATGGCGGCGTCTCTGGAAGGTTTTCCGTATCGTGGCTCTCGGTACTGGGGGTTTCGTCACGGAGGCTTTAAGTAGGCGGAAGGGCAAGTCTGGAGGGGGCACAGGGGCCCCACACCATAGGCCGGCGCGGCCGGGGGGCCGCGCCGCCCTAGGGTTTGGCCACCCCGTGGCCCCACTTCATTTCGTCTTCGGACTTCCGGAAGCTTCGTGGAAAAATAGGCCCTCGGGCGTTGATTTCGTCCAATTCCGAGAATATTTCCTTACTAGGATTTCTGAAACCAAAAACAGCAGAAAACAACAATCGGCACTTCGGCATCTTGTTAATAGGTTAGTTCCAGAAAATGCACGAATATGACATAAAGTGTGCATAAAACATGTAGATAACATCAATAATGTGGCATGGAACATAAGAAATTATCGATACGTCGGAGACGTATCACTCCTCTACCAAACCCATGGATGGTGATAACTCAACTACTATCAAATCTCCCATTGCATCTCCTAGGGGAACTAGTGGAGGTGAGAGCTACAATCGAGTGGCTCCGCCTTTCCTATCTCCCGACATCCCGGTTCCCCACCCTCATGTAAACATTTGGGGCGACCCACCTAAGTTTAATGTTAAAGATTACGATACATGGCAATTTGAGTTTCGCTCTCATGTTTGCAGTGCCTCAAATGAACTTTGGAGAATCATCGTGGAAGGCTTCAAGCCATACAACCCCGACAAGTTGACTAGAAGAGAAGCGGTTGATAGTCAACTCAACAACACCGCCTTGCACATGATCCAAACTAGTGTGGGGACACAAGAATTGTCTCGTGTTCGGAATTTCACCACCGCCAAGGAAGCTTGGGATTGGTTGGCCGCTAGTTGCATTGGAAGTGATAGCATGAGAAGGAACAAGTACCAGTATCTTCGGAATCAAGCCGAAGGATTCATGAGGCTACCGGATGAAGATCATGAAGCCATGTATGGAAGGCTTCTCACCGTTGCCGATGCATTCCGGAATGTGGGTGCCACCCACATCAATGACTCTTGGACCAAGGAGAAGTACATCGAGTGCATGATGCCGTTTGAACCCATTGATGTCAAGACTCTTGTTGGGAGAGAATGCTATTCCTCTCTCACTTCTCAACAAGCCGTGCATGAGATGCAAGCCCTCAAGGTGCTCGAGCAAAACTCCCGTGATTCTCGCAATCGTGCCATTGGAATGTCAAAAGGGAACAATCTTGCCTTGACGGTCAACTCCGTAGAAGAAGTGCACCCTCAAGAACAATATAGGGCATCTTGGAGAATGTCCTATCCGGAAGATTTGAAATGCCACTACCATGATCACATGGCATTCCATGCAAAGTACTTTTGGGTTGATCCTTCCAAGGCCAAGGAAGACAACATCAAGAGAAACAACAAAAGTGGGTTCACTAGCTTTGGTCCAAAAACAAGATCGTGCTACAACTGTGATGACAAGCGCCATTTCATCGCCGAATGCCCCTATGAGAATAGGGAGAATCATAATGGAAGGCTCATTCCCAAGGACAAGAGCAAAGACTCAAAGGGCAGATATTCAAAAATCCCCAACAAGAAATTCTACAACAACAAGACCAAGAAGGGCAAGAGGCCCTCAAGAGTTGTGCTAGTGACTAGAGAAGAATATTCTTCCGATGAAGTTGAAAGTTCTAGTGATGATGAAGAAGAAGAAAGCTCAAAGGAAGTGGCCGCCATTGTCACTACCAACATTCCCTCTTCATCTCTCTTTGAATCCCCCAATTAGAATCCTCATATCAAGAATGCACATTGCTTCATGGCAAGGTCCACCTTGGACACATCTATTGTGCTATCAACTCAAGAAGAATATACCTCCGGAGATGATGAAGTTGATGATGAAGAAGATGCAACCTCTAATGGATTGGTCGCTCTTGCCTCCCTCTCCACTAAATCTTCATCACCAAGTGAATCCCTCAATGAGGTCATTCATGTGGAGGAAGAAAGTTGCCTCATGGCTAAATCCTCCGAGGTATCATCTCCTAGCCCCTCTATGCCTAACATATCAAGTGATCTAGGGGTTGATCATGCTAGTCTAAAAGTGAAACAAGAAATGCTAGAGTTTGATGAATTCATTCTTAACTTACATGGTAACACTAAAAAGCATGTTTCAAATCTCATGGTTCGTATGGCTCAACTAAATGATACTCTTGAGAAAAATGTCAAATAGAGAGAGAAGACTCTCTTGAAATCCATGCTCTTAAAAATGCTCTTGAGGAAAGTCAAGAAACTATAGCTTATCTTGAAGAGAGGCTAGAAACTATTGAAGAGCCTCAAGATAAAATTAACAAACTCATCAAAGATAGAGATCTTGCTAGGGCTAAGACTAAAGTGCTTAAAAAGGAAAAGGCCCAATTTGGTGTTGATCATGAGAAACTTGTGAAGGACCTAGATGAATTAGACAAAGCTCACAAAGCTTTGAAGAGTGAATACACTCTCCTATCCAAGTCTTATGAGCAACTTCAAATTAGGCTTGCTTCATATGATGTGCCTAGTTCCTGTAACCCCTCATGTGATCATGCAAATATTATTGAGGAAAATGCTAGGTTGAAGGATGAACTTGCTAAGGCCTCCTCTCCCCAAAGTAAACTTTCTTTGAATGATCTTTTGAGTAAGCAAAAATCAAACAATGGGAAGGAGAGCCTTGGTTATAATGCCAAGGTAAAGAAGACGAACAAGCAAAAGGCCAAGCCCGCACGAGAGAAGAAGAAAGTCATCAGTAATGGTGAAGCTCCTAAGGGCAAAACCATTAATGATGATGATGCGGGAAATACTAACCCTCACTATGTTCTATTTAAAGATTATTATGGTGATGTTTATGCTAAATATGTTTGCCCATATGATGGTTACATTGCTTGGTCTATTTGGGTCCCAAAGACCCTCGTTGCTAACAAAAGAGGACCCATTGAGAAATGGGTACCTAAATCCAAGAATTGATCTCATGTAGGACTATGCCGCTGGAGGTTCAAAATGGGTACTTGATAGTGGATGTACAAGTCATATGACCGGCGGCAAGAACCTCGTCAAGGAGTTGAGGCCAAATATAAATAATATCACCGTCTCCTTTGGCGATAATTCTACATCCGAGGTATTGGGTTTTGGCAAGGTTGTGGTTGCACACAACATTACTCTTGTGGATGTCATGCTTGTCAAAACCCTTGGTTACAATTTGCTTTCCATTTCCGCCCTTGGCAAGATGGGTTTCGTCGTCTTTATTGATAATGATATTGTGGTCCTCTTGTGGAGCAAGACTCTAAAAGTCGCTTTTGTTGGGTATCGCGAACATAACTTGTATGTGGTGGACTTTTCGGGGACCACCACTACAAATGCGATGTGCCTATTCGGAAAGGCGGATGTGGGTTGGTTGTGGCATCACCGCTTGGCCCATGTCAACATGAGAACTTTGCAAAGTCTTCACAAGGGGAACCATATTGTGGGACTAATGGAAAATGTGTCTTTTGCCAAAGATCGTGTTTGTAGGGCTTGTGTTGAAGGCAAAATGCATGACTCTCCGCATCCAAGCAAGACCATTATCTCTTCCAAGAGGATCTTGGAGCTCCTTCATGTGGATCTCTTTGGTCCCGTTACTCATGCAAGTCTTGGTGCGAAGAAACATTGCTTGGTGATTGTTGATGACTACTCAAGATACACTTGGGTCTACTTTCTCAAGACGAAAGATGAGACTCAACAAATATTCATTGACTTTGCTACCGAGGTGCAACGCCAACACAACCTCCTCATTATGGCAATAAGAAGTGACAACGGCTCCGAGTTCAAGAACTATACACTCAATGATTTTCTTAGTGATGGGGGGATTCGTCATCAATATTCCGCTGCTTACACCCCTCAACAAAATGGTGTTGCGGATAGGAAGATCCGGACTCTTATGGATATGGCAAGATCTATGATGGCGGAGTATAAATCCCGCTATAATTTTTGGGCCGAAGCCATCTCCACCGCTTGCCACTCTTCTAACCGGCTCTATCTCCGCAAGGGCTTGAACAAGACTCCATATGAAATACTCACCGGGAACAAGCCTAATATCTCATACTTCAAGGTGTTCGGGTGTAAGTGTTTCTACAAAATCAAAGGAGTTCGTTTATCTAAATTTGCTCCTAAAGCTTTGGAGGGTATATTTGTTGGTTACGGTGCCGAATCTCACACTGATAGAGTCTTTGATGTATCCTCCGGGATTATCATCGAATCTTGTAATGTGAGGTTTGAAGAAAATGATGGCTCCCAAGTGGGGCAAGTTGATGTGTGTGCAGGTGATGAAATACCTCAAGATGCCATAGTAAGAATGGGTGTGGGATTTTTCCGCCCCATTGAGGGACACGGTGTGGCGTCTCGGGAAGGACTATGCTCTACCACGGTGGAGCCCTCATCTTCTCAACATCAACAAACCCCATCTCTTGAAGCAAATTATGCACCAACCCAAGAACAAGAACAAAACCCTCCCTCTTGTGTGCAAGATCAAGGACAAGATCAATCACGGATTCATGATGGATCCGATGAATATCCATTCAATATTCTCATCTCACCGGATAATGTCCAAGATCAAGCACATGAGGATGAGCAATCTCAAGAAATTGAGGAAGCTCAAGTTGAAGGTCAAGACGAGGACCCAAACGATCAAGTTGATCAAGTGAAACCTCCAAGGCCTAGAAGAACCAAGGAGGAGATCGAGGCCCGTCGTCTAGCAAGAAGAGAAAGGAACCTTGAAATTCGCGAACACACTCATGACAAGGTCCTTGGTGATTTAAGGGCAAGTGTTACCACAAGAAGGCAATTGGCTAATTTTAGCAATCATCATGCTTATATCTCCTTAGTGGAACCCAAGAAAGTATTTGAATCCCTTGAAGATTCGGATTGGTTGGAAGCTATGCACGATGAACTCAACAACTTCACGCGCAATAAAGTATGGACCTTAGTAGAGAAGCCAAAGGGGTGCCGCAATGTTATAGGCACTAGATGGATTTTCAAGAACAAGCAAGATGAGTTTGGAAATGTTGTGAGGAACAAGGCAAGATTGGTGGCTCAAGGTTTCTCTCAAGTTGAAGGAATTAACTATGGAGAAACTTATGCTCCCGTGGCTCGCCTTGAGTCCATCCGTATCCTTCTTGCTTATGCATCGCATCATAACTTTAAGTTACAACAAATGGATGTGAAAAGTGCATTTCTTAATGGTCCTTTGCATGAAGAGGTTTATGTTAAGCAACCCCGGGGTTCGAGGATCTTAACTTTCCTAACCATGTCTACAAGCTTGATAAAGCACTTTATGGTCTCAAACAAGCTCCTAGAGCTTGGTACGAGCACCTTAAAGAATTGTTGGTAGACCGTGGGTTTGATGTTGGGCTAATCGATCCCACTCTTTTTACTAAGAGGGTCAATGGGGAGCTTTTCGTTTGCCAATTATATGTTGATGATATTATCTTTGGCTCTACTAACAAAGCTTTCAATGATGAATTTTCAAAGCTTATGACCGATAGGTTTGAGATGTCTATGATGGGAGAGATGAAGTTCTTCCTTGGTTTTGAGATCAAGCAATTGAGAGAAGGAACCTTCATCAATCAAGCAAAATATCTCCAAGACATGCTCAAGAGGTTCAAGATGACCGAGATGAAGGGTGTGGCCACTCCTATGGTTACCAAATGTCATCTTGCACTAGATCCCAATGGTAAAGAGGTGGATCAAAAGGTATATCGCTCCATGATTGGATCCTTGCTTTACCTTTGTGCATCTAGACCGGACATAGTGTTGAGTGTTGGTGTGTGTGTGCAAGGTCAAGCTTCTCCTAAGGAGAGCCACATTATGGATCTCAAAAGAATCGTTCGATATTTGGTTGATACCCCAAGATATGGTATTTGGTACCCCAAAGGCTCAAGTTTTATTCTCAATGGATACACCGATGCGGATTGGGCGGGAGACAAGGATGATAGGAAATCAACTTCCGGGGCTTGCCAATTCCTTGGTAGGTCCTTGGTGTGTTGGTCTTCTAAGAAGCAAAATTGTATATCTCTCTCCACCGCCGAAGCCGAATATGTTGCCGCCGCAAGTGGATGCACTCAATTGTTAGGGATGAGGCAAACTTTAAAGGAATACGGTGTCATTTGTGACAAAGTGTCTCTATTATGTGACAATGAAAGTGCCATCAAGATTGCCTATAATCCGGGGCAACATTCAAGAACGAAGCATATTGAGATCCGGAATCATTTCATTAGGGATCATGTTGCACGTGGTGATATTGAGCTTATCTATGTTCCTATGAAAGATCAACTTGCCGATATATTCACGAAGCCTCTTGATGAAGCAAGGTTTTGCTATTTGAGGAATGAGCTAAATATCATTGATTCAAGGAGTATAGCTTGACCATCTTGCAAACACACCTTTGTCTCAAAACTTTATTTGGTTTAGATGTGGGCATGGAAATAGGGGAGTGCGGTTTAAATTATTGAGCTATCCCTCCCCCATAATGCCAACATTAAGAAATCATTCTCGTTATATCATATGTTGATATGTGAGCTTCAATGATGAGTAGTGGTTTGGACCCAAGATATATCTTCGCGGTGCCATGCCATAACACTCGTATATGGTGGCCTAGGCCACCACACTCTTCTTTGTGAAGAGTTGGAGTAATTTGGATCTTAATTGGATTTTATTTGACATCTCTTTGTTTTTATAGGAAATCGCTCATTTTTTGCCTTCATTTGCATTTTTGCAAAAATGAGTGATCATGTACCATCTTACAGTTTGGATCGTCTGTCCTAAGCCTATCACATCTAAGCCATATCCTCTATCTCTCCGAGTGCACCTATTCCCTGTCAAAATCCTGTTCTGGCTCTGTTTTCTGCTTCACCGGAAGTTCCGGTCGTTCGGACCGGTACTTCCGGCTGGATCCTTCCTGCCAGCCTCTGCCAGCTGTGTCGCTAATCTGTCCGTGCAATTTTTGTGGGACTGGAAGTTCCGGCTCCAACGAGCGGAACTTCCGCCCTTACGGTTTTCCCACTTAACCGGTCGGGAACGGGGAGGCAGTTCCTGCCCCCCATTTTTCCCCAAACCAGGATCTGTTCGTGCTCTCCTTCCCTGTGTGGCGGCTGCACCCTCTCCGGCCAGATCTGCTTCCTCCGGCGACCCCCACCGGATCGGCTCCGTGGATTGGCATCCCCTTCCTCTCCTCCACCATGGCTCCTCCCGGTTTGTGCCCTTTCCCTCTCTATGTGTGGGTGGACCTCACTAGATGACCTATAGGGCATACTCTAGGTTAAGCTATGGTAGAATATCTCTAGATGCCTTCCCCCTACTAGATCTTGCATAGGATGTTGTGGTAGTGCAGATTCACAATGCCATTGCCGCGAATCTGGTGAGAAATTTCGCTGTCCTCAAATAGCCGGATGTTCCGGCCTGTTGCGCCGGAACTTCCGCCCCGAGGCGGAACTTCCGCCGGTTCTCACCGGAACTTCCGGCCTGGCCTGTTTTCTGCTGTGTACTCAATATTCTGTGCAGGCTCTGGTTTTGACCTCCTTGTTTGTGTGCACTCATTTATCTTTCCTATCCTCATGATTGTATCCCACGTAGCTCCAAGAAGAGAGGCAAGGGTCATGTGGATGAGATTGAAGAAGAGGTTGAGCGCACTCGACCATCCAAACTCACGACCCGTCAACAATTCGCTCTAAGGCATAAGTCACCCGCAGTTCTTGGCAAGCAAGTTCATGTGTCAGTAAAGGGCATGCAGTATCTTGAGTACAAGGAGCTCCGGGATGTGAACCCTTATCTCACCCCTCGGAACAATAGGGTTACGGATAAGCGCTTCCACAACAAGACTCAAGAGGAGATATTTTATGAGGTCTATGTGCCTTTCAAGAAGGGGGTAGCCCCTCAACACGCCATTGACACCGCCAAGATGGTCGCCACAAGATACTTTGCAGAAGCTTATGCTATGTGTGGTGAGTTTGGGCTCTATCCCATTATGGAGCTCAACAAGGACTTTGACATCGGTTTGATTCATCAATTCTATGCCACCGTTCACTTTGAACAAGATGAAGCTAGAACTTTCCGGTGGATGAGTCATGACACCCTCCTTGAGGCTAACTTGGCAAGCTTTGGAGATGCTCTTGGATACCCTCGCTCTCCGGGAGTGGATGCAAATGGTTGGAGGTGTCATGATAGTTCTTTTACTCAAACCAAAGAAGTCTTGGAACACCTCTATATCAAAGGTTGGGGTATTCCGGGCAAGAGTGCGGATCTTCTCCCTACTTGGGACATCATGCTTCGTGTCTACCGGGAAACTATTGGACCCAAAGGTGGCAACCTGGATGAGTTGCATTTATATGAAGTGGATCTCATGGCAAACTCTTTTGCTAAAAAGGGCACCGGTGAGAGGCTTGATGTGATGGACTACATCTACAATGAGATGTGGTCATGTGTGATGGAGAAAAAGCTTCCCTCATTTGCTCCTTACATTATGAAGCTCATTGAAGACACATGGGTTGCTACTCGTCAGACTACTCTTCTTCACTCTATTCCTCTCAACATCACATCTCATGAAGTGAAGGTTCTTCGGGTCAAGCGCCACAACGCGCCCATTGAAGATGTTCCCCCCATGGTTGAGAAGCCACCTAGTTGGGCTTCTAAGCTTGCCCGCCGCATGCGACAGATTTTTTGTCTTACCTCAGCGATCAATCACCGTCAGTATCAGCAGCATGTTGAGGCCAAGAAGTCTCGGCTTCGTTAGAAGAGCATTATGCGGGCTCTCAGTGTGGACGTGTCTCCTCCCGGATCCGAGGAGAATATCACTCCGGAGGCTGAGTGGGTCTCTCAGCATGGCGTTCCTCTCCCTCCAGATGGCCTCGAGATCGAGTCTCCTCCTCACACTCCACCCTACCCCGGCGCTCCATCGGATCTTCCTCCCGGCTGGGCTAACGCCGACCCTTGGGACGCGTAGTTTCTCCTATCCCTTTTTGGTGCCTTGGTGCCAAAGGGGGAGAGTCAGACCTTATTAGGTTGCTCTCCGTTGGTGAATGTACTAGGACGTCGCCTAGAGAGGGGGGGTGAATAGGCGGTGTATAAAAACTTCTACTTGAGAGCTAAACTAGGCGGAATAAAACTACACATGTGTTTACTAGTTTAGCTCAAGGCCTATCAACAAGGGGTTTGCCTAAGAGCACCAACAACCTATGCTAGCATGATGAGCAACAAGGGATAACAAGCTAGGTATAGCACATCAAGCAAGATAGATATCACAATGTAAAGCGCATAGGTAAAGGAGCTCGGGTTAAGAAGTAACCGGTGCACGAGGAGATGACGATGTATCCCGAAGTTCACACCCAAGGGTGCTACGTCTCCGTTGGAGCGGTGTGGAGGCACGAGGCACTCCAAGAAGCCAACTAGGGCCACCGTATTCTCCTCGAGCCTTTCCACCAAAGGAAAGCCTCGATCCACTAAGGGACCTTCAGGGTGGTCACCGAACCCGTACAAGCTTGGGCAAACACCCAAGTATCACACTTGAGGCAACTCCACAACGAGGAGGCTCTCAAGTACACGGCCACAAGAGGCAACACACACCACCAAGGAAACACACTCCACCTAGGATGTTAATGCGCCACAAGAGGCTAACACACTCCACCAAGGAAATGATGCGCCACAAGAGGCTAACACACTCCACCAAGGAAACGATGCGCCACAAGAGGCTAACACACTCCACCAAGGAAACACTACCACTAAGGCAAGAACACCACTAAGGTAACAAGGCCTCTACGAGATCGAAACCCCGGAGAGAACCCAAACCGATGCACCTAATGCAATGGCTAAGAACACCACTAAGATGCCCAAGTTCTTCTCTCCCAAATTCCAACAAAGCTACACAAGCTATTGGAGGAATAAGGGAGGAAGAACAAAGAGTGGAGAAACACCAAGAAACTCCAAGATCTAGATCTAGCAAGATCCCCTCACTTGGAGAGGGATTCAATTGGTGAAGCTCTAGATCTAGATCTCCTCTCTCCTTTCCCCCAAAAATATGCAACAAGTAGTGGGGGGATCAAGAGGAGGATCAAACAACTCAAGGTCAACAATGGAGGAGAGAGAATGGAGGGGAAGGGTTAGTTTGGTCGGAGGTGGAAGAGAGGTATAAATAGGGGCTCCAAAATATAGCTGTTGGGGGCTGGAAAAACGGTCAGATTCGCCCCAGGCGGTACTACCGCTGTGTGAAGCGGTACTACCGTTTTTCCCCCAAAAAGCAGATCTGAAAATCGGGCCAAAACCGGTAGTACCGCTGCACAGAGCGGTACTACCGCTTGTGATGAAATAATGCAGATGAAAGAGAGAGAGGCAGCATGCGTGTGTGGCAGAGGTGGGGCCAGGCAGCAGCGCATGCAGCAGCAGGCATACGGCGCAGCAGCAAGTGGGCTCGCGTGATTGCATGCGCTGCGCGTGGGGCCGCCAGTGTGGGCGTGCGTGCAGCAGCCAGCAACGGGCGGGAGCCAGCGGACGGCCAGGCGCGGGTCAACGCGTGAGCGCGTCTCCCGCCGTCCCGCGCGGGATCGAGCGAGGCGCGCCTCACGTGCGTGCATGTGGCGCGGGAGTGGGCTGACCGGGCGGCAGCCCAATGCGGAAAGGTGAGGGCGCGGGGCAGGCTGGCCAGGTGTGGGAAGCTGCTGGGCCGAGGAGTGGGGCGCGGCCTAGTTGCGGCTGGGAGGAAGAAAAAGAGAAAAAGAAAAAAAGAAAACGATGGGCCGGTACTACCGCTTTGGTACCGGGCCGGTACCGTAAAATATACGGTAGTACCGGGCTGGTACCGGCCTGGTACCGCTCCGGGTCCAGTAAGCCTAGGAGGGCTGTGCGGTACTGGGCCGGAAGCCCAAGCGGTACTACCGCTCCCCTTTTTTCTTTTTCCTTTTTCTTTTTTCTGCAAAACGAGAAATGCGATAACTCGGGCTAGGAAACTCGGAATGACATGAAACCAGTTTTGTTGGAAAGAGGGCGACAAGAGCTACCTTCTCACATGATGAAATCATGGAAAAGAGTGAGTGATGATTTTCTCATGGTCATAGAGGTGTAACCTCTCAATACGATATATCGAGAAAATCATCACTCTCTCGCGTGTAACATGCGATGCAACCGAAATCCGTTTCATGCATAAGAACCAAGAAGAACCAAGAACACGATGCAATGCATGCAAGGTTTGAGCTCTCTCCGATGATGCGACTCACTATCCTATCGAGCACAAACCTAGTCCTTGCGCGTTCTTCTCGAGTCGGCAAACTCCGTCTTCATACTCTTCATGATTGTACATGCCACCGTCTTCCTTCAACGTACACGCCACCGTCTTCTTCCATCTTCAACGTCGTCTTCTCTCTTCATCTTCTACGCCGTCTTCTCTCTTCATCTTCAACACCGTCTTCGTCTCTCTTCGACACCGTCTTCGTCATTGTACTCCGTCTTCTCCATCTTACAACCTTGAGTCCGACATGGCTATGGACTTGACCTAAGATTGATTCTCAAAGCAACCGTTAGTCCATAGGGATTGTCATCAATTACCAAAACCACACATGGGCAATGGACATGTTCTTTCAATCTTCCCCATTTTGGTAATTGATGACAATCTCTTTGAGAGGGTTTAAATATGGAATTTAGCGAACAACCCAAGTTGAATATTTAGAACAAACTCCCCCATAATATATGCATGTGTGAATGAACTTGAATTTCATTGCATATACTGACAATTAAAGCCTAGCGGAGTATCCTCTAAATATTCAACCATGCAAAGCAATAAATGCTAGGCATGAAAGGCAAATGCTTAAGAACCAACAAAAGCAATTCCCTTAAACCCTCCAAACTTCTCCCCCATTGGCATCGATTGCCAAAATGGACGAAAGGTTTGGAAGGCCAATATAGTGAGCGTTCCTCCATAAGTTGTGCATTTCTCATAATTGTGAGTGAAATCAAATGCACATATTCAATGACGAATATTCGGAGGAAATCAAACTATATTGAGGATCAAAGATTGCAAGAGGATGTGAAGGTGAGAAAGCTTCGACAAATGAAGCAAGCAAACAATGATCCAATAAGAAACACAAGCTTAATAAAAGGCAAGTCAAAACGAAGCTTGTGCCAAAATCAAGTATGAGTGCGTGAAGATGCAAATAGGATAAAACAAGCACTCATGACCAAGATCTTTGTGGAGTCATTAACAAGTCAAATAAGAATAAAGGAATGGACTCCATCAAAGAGGGATATCAAAAGATATGCACCATCTCTTATGTGTATAAGTTTCTCTAAGTGGACAACATCACGAAGACGTTTATCCACAAAGAAACATGCACACACAAGATAGGTACAAGAGAGATAGAGCAAGATATCCAAAACAATCATGCTCAAGGACTTATCTCATTATAGGAAAGTAAAACCAAATATCAAGTAATGAGATAGCCAACTCCCAAAGAAAGCAAGGTTCAAAATAAACCAAACCCTCAATGCTTTTCATGATGGCACAAAGTACCGAAAAGAAAAGGTTTGTCTTCCAAGTCAAATTCTTGAAACAAGAGAGTGTTCTAGCAAACATAGGAGAGCTCCCCCAAAATTAGTGCACCATTTAGGATTTTGCATTTGAATACAAAATGCACAAATGCGGGATCATTGCTCCACCATTGTTTATCAAAACACTAACAAGGTTCAAGTAAGATATGGGTGAGCATAAGAAGCAAGGAAGACACTTGGGAGTCTAACCCACAAAAACAAATTCTTGGCAAGAATTGAAGCAATTGAGCACATGAGCCAAGTGCGAGGATGATCCGGAACAATTCCACACAATTTATTACCCATTGTCCAAGGACAAGAGGTGTATAGGAAATACTTCCATATGGTACTTTGTGAGTATGTCCAAGATCATCTTCACAACTAAGAAAGCATAAGTGGGATTTGTTTGAGCACACATGTCACATAGGAACAAGATAATCTATAATATCAATTCTATGTGACACAACCTCAAATGTCCACATTTTTTAGGCTTGTAAGATGCACATAGCATAATACTCCCCCATAATGTGATAAGGATATTTTTCGTGCAAGAGGCAAATAAGAACCAAGTGAGATAATTAATGGACATTATAGAATTTTAATTCATCATGTCGCACATTTTAGGATTGTGAAGTGCATAAAGCATGTCACTCCCCCAAAATGGGATAGTCCACTAATTTCTCACATGAGCCAACAACTAAGATATCAATAAGATGCAATTGGCTCAATGAAGGACAATTGTACATGATGTGCCACCCAACATATATAATCAAGCAAGCAAGATAAGCAAGTAGGAGGCACAACATACACAACCACATGCAAGGTACAAAACCAACACATGTAAAAGGGGAGAAAGTAACTTTCAATGTAAAGGAGTTGAGGACTCGTTACCGCAAGGAGGTGCATGGGTAAAGGATGAAAGGAATAGTACTTGACTTGAGGAAGTGAGAATGATGAAGATCACCTAAGTCTTCATGAACTAGTCAAGCCTCCATGCCCTCCATATGTACCTATTGATCAAATTTTGGCTTGTTGGTCCCCAACCAAGTTGGGTCCTAAGAAGTTAGTCACAATAGGCTTGGCAACCCAAATGGTTCTTTTTGAGAAACCACATTGAGTGCCCATATATTTGGCAAACACATTTCCAACCTTATCCTTGCAAAGAGAATAAGCACCACCGATCAAGATAGGGTTGGATGAGTTACCACTAGTGCAAAAGGAGGAGATGTGGCCCTTCTCGCGGCATATGTAGCATGTTCTTCTCTTCTCCTTCTTCTCACTTGATTTCTCCACAACGGGAGCCTTGGCTTGATCCTTCTTGGGTAGCAGCCTTTCTTCAAGTCGAGGTAGACCTTGAGCTTGACCTTGAGGAAGACCATGAGATCCATCTTGAGGCCGCTTCCCTTGTTTCTTCTCGCCATGTGGCTTCTTCTTCAAGGGGCACGATCTAACATGATGCCCTTCAATCTTGCACTTGAAGCACACAATCTTGGCGGGGTCCTTCACATGCCCATGGCCCTTCTTCCGCTTGTGCGTGGTGGACTTGTTCTTGTTGTTGGAGTTGAATCCAAATCCACTCTTGTCATTGGGGGATTGCTTCCCTTCATGACCCTTTACCAAGTCCTTCTTCAAAGAAGTGACTTGGGCCTTGAGCTCTTCGATTTCCCCTACATGGTTAGTAATAACACAAGTACTAGAGGAAGTGGAAGCTTCATTGTTAGAGCAACAAGGCAAGGTATGTAATTCACCACAAGATATAGCAATAGCATGGGTGGGTGAATTACTAGCACTAGCACATGGAATTGTAGAGCAACAAGGCATAGAAGGTAGTTCACCACAAGATAAATCAATAGCATGAGTGGGTGAACTAATAGCACTAGCACATGGCAAAATAGCATTTTGAGAGGTAGTGCTAGTACTCACATGAGGCTCACAAGATTTTACCTTTGGCATGATAGCCTCATGAGCTAACTTTAGCAAATTATGAGAGACTAGAAGATCATCATGGGAGCTAGAGAGCTTTCCATGACTTTCTTCCAATTTCTCATAATTGCTTGTTAGCAAAGCAAGTTGAGCCCTTAGCTCAACATTCTCCTTCAAGATGGAAGCTTCACAAGAGGTAGAGTTAGTAGCACAAGCATTATCAATTATAGCACAAGAAGAAGGCAACTTAGGAAGCTCTATTAGGTTGAGAGCCTTAAATTGCTCATGTGACTCGATGAGTTTGATGAGCTCACTCTCAATAGCCCTAGAGCTACTTTTGAGAAGCTCAAAATCCTCAAGGAGTTTAGCATGAGCACTTACTAGCTCAACATTTTTAGTTCGAAAATCATGTGCCACCTCTAAAGCTCTATCACGAGATTCCTCTACCATAAGTATATTTAGAGCAAAGTTCTCCTCAAGAGTTTCATTGGTGGTTTGTTGTTCTTTAAGAGCTTCACTAAGAGTTGCAATCTCGTTTGCATCCTCGCGCTCATTCCCTTCCATTTTCTCAATAAGTTTTGTGCTCTCAATGGCAAAAGCCAAGATTTCCATGAAGTTAGAGCAAACAAATTTCTTCTTATGAAGAGCATGAAAAACCGACTCTCCCAACTTGTTTAAGGAAGCAACATTAAGTCCTTCCATATCATCATCCTCATCGTCACTAGATAGATAGGGTTCCAAGGAAGGAGATACCTTAGAAGCCTTAGCCATAAGGCAAGTGTAAGAACCGTGAGATGAAGAGGATGAAGTAGTTGAAGCTCCATCCAAGATCTTGTCTTGGCCCATAGTATCTTCGGTTTTCTCTACATTGTTAGTCACACAAATACTAGAGGAAAACGAAGCATTCTTATCATGGCCACAAGACAAGGCAATCATATCAACATGGGATGAAGATATGCAAGGACTATCAACACTAGCATGTAAAGCATTTATAGTGCTATAAGTGTTCAAGTCCAAAGATGAAACATTGCTATGGGATAGGGATGAAGAATCATCAAGAGAAGGCTCACCATCAACAATGCAATGTTCATCACCACTCACCATATCATTACCTTGTGTCTTACCACACATTGGTGAAGTGGAAGGAGTGCGATCATCCTCAATGGTCTTGGACCCACCATATGTATCTCGAAGCTTTGTCCAAAACTCATGAGCACTCCGGAAAGGCGCGATGGAGGAAATCACTACATGACTCACAACATAGCAAAGCACTTTAGTAGCTTGAGCATCTAGATAAGAGTTTTTCTTCTCCTCAAAGGTTGGATTTTGTGGATCCTTAGGAGGAGAAAAACCCATATCAAGAATTTGCTCCACATGTGGGTGCATGCCCCTAAAATAATCAAGCATGTAGAATTTCCAAGCATCATAATTAGTGCCATCAAATGTAAGAGAGGAAATGTGCACTAATCCTCTAGTCGACGTCATACTCTCTAGGCGGTGAAGCCCAACACGATAAGAGAGCCCTAGCTCTGATACCAATTGAATGTACTAGGACGTCGCCTAGAGGGGGGGTGAATAGGCGGTGTATAAAAACTTCTACTTGAGAGCTAAACTAGGCGGAATAAAACTACACATGTGTTTACTAGTTTAGCTCAAGGCCTATCAACAAGGGGTTTGCCTAAGAGCACCAACAACCTATGCTAGCATGATGAGCAACAAGGGATAACAAGCTAGGTATAGCACATCAAGCAAGATAGATATCACAATGTAAAGCGCATAGGTAAAGGAGCTCGGGTTGAGAAGTAACCGGTGCACGAGGAGACGACGATGTATCCCGAAGTTCACACCCAAGGGTGCTACGTCTCCGTTGGATCGGTGTGGAGGCACGAGGCACTCCAAGAAGCCAACTAGGACCACCGTATTCTCCTCGAGCCTTTCCACCAAAGGAAAGCCTCGATCCACTAAGGGACCTTGAGGGTGGTCACCGAACCCGTACAAGCTTGGGCAAACACCCAAGTATCACACTTGAGGCAACTCCACAACGAGGAGGCTCTCAAGTACACAGCCACAAGAGGTAACACACACCACCAAGGAAACACACTCCACGTAGGATGCTAATGCGCCACAAGAGGCTAACACACTCCACCAAGGAAATGATGCGCCACAAGAGGCTAACACACTCCACCAAGGAAACGATGCGCCACAAGAGGCTAACACACTCCACCAAGGAAACACTACCACTAAGGCAAGAACACCACTAAGGTAACAAGGCCTCTACGAGATCGAAACCCCGGAGAGAACCCAAACTGATGCACCTAATGCAATGGCTAAGAACACCACTAAGATGCCCAAGTTCTTCTCTCCCAAATTCCAACAAAGCTACACAAGCTATTGGAGGAATAAGGGAGGAAGAACAAAGAGTGGAGAAACACCAAGAAACTCCAAGATCTAGATCTAGCAAGATCCCCTCACTTGGAGAGGGATTCAATTGGTGAAGCTCTAGATCTAGATCTCCTCTCTCCTTTCCCCCAAAAATACGCAACAAGTAGTGGGGGGATCAAGAGGAGGATCAAACAACTCAAGGTCAACAATGGAGGAGAGAGAATGGAGGGGAAGGGTTAGTTTGGTCGGAGGTGGAAGAGAGGTATAAATAGGGGCTCCAAAATATAGCTGTTGGGGGCTGGAAAAACGGTCAGATTCGCCCCAGGCGGTACTACCGCTGTGTGAAGCGGTACTACCGTTTTTCCCCCAAAAAGCAGATCTGAAAATCGGGCCAAAACCGTAGTACCGCTGCACAGAGCGGTACTACCGCTTGTGCTGAAATAATGCAGATGAAAGAGAGAGAGGCAGCATGCGTGTGTGGCAGACGTGGGGCCAGGCGGCAGCGCATGCAGCAGCAGGCATACGGCGCAACAGCAAGTGGGCTCGCGTGATTGCATGCGTTGCGCGTGGGGCCGCCAGCGTGGGTGTGCGTGCAGCAGCCAGCAACGGGCGGGAGCCAGCGGGCGGCCAGGCGCGGGTCAACGCGTGAGCGCGTCTCCCGCCGTCCCGCGCGGGATCGAGCGAGGCGCGCCTCGCGTGCGTGCATGTGGCGCAGGAGTGGGCTGACCGGGCGGCAGCCCAATGCGAAAAGGTGAGGGCGCGGGGCAGGCTGGCCAGGTGTGGGAAGCTGCTGGGCCGAGGAGTGGGGCGCGGCCCAGTTGCGGCTGGGAGGAAGAAAAAGAGAAAAAGAAAAAAGAAAAAGATGGGCTGGTACTACCGCTTTGGTACCGGGCTGGTACCGTAAAATATACGGTAGTACCGGCCTGGTACCGGCCTGGTACCGCTCCGGGTCCAGTAAGCCTGGGAGGGCTGTGCGGTACTGGGCCGGAAGCCCAAGCGGTACTACCGCTCCCCTTTTTTCTTTTTCCTTTTTCTTTTTTCTGCACAACGAGAAATGCGATAACTCGGGCTAGGAAACTCGGAATGACATGAAACCAGTTTTGTTGGAAAGAGGGCGACAAGAGCTACCTTCTCACATGATGAAATCATGGAAAAGAGTGAGTGATGATTTTCTCATGGTCATAGAGGTGTAACCTCTCAATACGATATATCGATAAAATCATCACTCTCTCGCGTGTAACATGCGATGCAACCGAAATACGTTTCATGCATAAGAACCAAGAACACGATGCAATGAATGCAAGGTTTGAGCTCTCTCCGATGATGCGACTCACTATCCTATCGAGCACAAACCTAGTCCTTGCGCGTTCTTCTCGAGTCGGCAAGCTCCGTCTTCATACTCTTCATGATTGTACATGCCACCGTCTTCCTTCAACGTACACGCCACCGTCTTCTTCCATCTTCAACGTCGTCTTCTCTCTTCATCTTCTACGCCGTCTTCTCTCTTCATCTTCAACACCGTCTTCGTCTCTCTTCGACACCGTCTTCGTCATTGTACTCCGTCTTCTCCATCTTACAACCTTGAGTCCGATATGGCTATGGACTTGACCTAAGATTGATTCTCAAAGCAACCGTTAGTCCATAGGGATTGTCATCAATTACCAAAACCACACATGGGCAATGGACATGTTCTTTCAGTTGGGTATTTGCATGGGGGAGTCACAAGCTCGTGTTGGCTTTGATTTTTATCGCTTGTGACTTCGTTTATCTTTGTGGTGTCGAACTATGTTCTTAGCTTTTATGTGGTTTGTGAACCTTATCTATGTGTATGGAACCTTATCGTTGTGTTTGGTAAACTCCGGATGTGAGTCTTCTATGGTTATCTATGTGTGTATGATCTATTTAGCTATATGCATATCACTATGTTGTATTACTAACCCATGGAAGACGGATGCAAGATATAGGGGGAGCTTCTTATGTATTAATGCTCATAAATAGGGGGAGCTCCTCTATATCTCTCACATTCTTGTTGTTTACATTATTCATTCCTTGCAAATACTTGTGTTGTCATCAAACACCAAAAAGGGGGAGATTGAAAGAACATTTCCCGCCCTTTTGGGTTTTGTGTGTTTGACGTCAACACTAGTTATATTTTTATGTGTGTTGATGTAGACAGGTACAAGATTTCAAGATATATACTTGGCTGATGAATTGGACCGACAAAAATGATGCTTTGCTGGTTTTTCTCTTCCGGCCACTGCTAGCGGAACTTCCGCCCAGGGGCGGAAGGTCCGGCCACCGCCAGCGGAACTTCCGCCCAGATTCTCTTCTCAGAGCACCTCTCAGTTGAAGCTTTTGTTTAGCTGGCCGGAAGTTCCGGTGCAGTTGGCCGGAAGTTCCGGCCAGCGGAACTTCCGCCCAACTTCCGGGCTAGTTCCGGAAATCGGCAAATTGTGGCTCAGTATGTCCAGTAAGGTTTTCTCGAAATTCCGGAACTCGGCCGGAACTTCCGGTCGCCGGAAGTTCCACCCTAGTTCCGCCCAAATCTCTTTCTGACCAAGTCGTCTGCGCGGAATCTTCCTGGCGGAAGTTCCGGCCCACTTGGCCGGTACTTCCGGTGCCAGCCGGAACTTTCGGCCCTCCTGACCGGAACTTCCGGTGTTACTGGAATGCGTCCAAACGGTCAGATCTGAGAGCTCCAATCATATAAATAGCTCTCTTCTCCAATGGGACAAGTTGCTCAATCATTGCACAAAAATCTGCCAAGCTTCACCACCATTAGAGCCACCTCAAGAACTCAAGATTTGCAAGATCTCCTTCCTCCCCCAACCAAAGCTCTTGATCTTTGGAGATTCGAAGGAGAAGACACCGATCTACATCCTCACCGAAGCAATTTACATTTCTCCCTCATTTGTTTGAGGGCCCCCTTGCTAGTGTTCCTCTTTGGATCCCTAGTTATTTTGTGTTGATGTATTGTTGTCAATGCGAAAAGAGGCAATGCGAAATAAAAGGCAGAATCTATCAAAACAGAACAGTCCGTAAAAGACGAATTTTTTAGGGGCACTTAACTTGCTCAGATTAAAAAGCTCAAATTGAATGAAAGTTGCGTACATATCTGAGGATCACACATGTAAATTGGCAGATTTTTCTGAGTTACCTACAGAGAGTTCTACTCAAATTTGTGACAACAAGAAATCTGTTTTTGCGCAGCAAACCAAATCTAGTATCAACCTTACTATCAAAGACTTTACTTGGCACAACAATGCAATAAAGTAAAGATAAGGAGAGGTTGCTACAGTAGTAACAACTTCCAAGACTCAAATATAAAACAAAAGTGCAGAAGTAAAATAATGGGTTGTCTCCCATAAGCGCTTTTCTTTAACGCCTTTCAGCTAGGCGCATAAAGTGTGAATCAAGTATTATCAAGGGATGAAGCATCAACATTATTACCAGGGGAGTTGGGAGTTCTCTCAACAATGCATTGTATCTTGTCTATGTAAGTAACTAATTTTTTTGGTGTTTTTAATATAGAGAAAGCAAACAACACAAATGAAATAAAGTAAAGCAACTAATTTTTTTGTGTTTTTGATATAAATAAAACAAATAAAACAGAAAATAAAATAAAGTAAAGCAAGACAAAAACAAAGTAAAGAGATTGGAAGTGAGAGACTCCCCTTGCAGCGTGTCTTGATCTCCGCGGCAACGGCGCCAGAAAAAGTGTTTGATAACGCGTGAAGCACACGTCCGTTGGGAACCCCAAGAGGAAGGTGTGATGCGTACAACGACGAAGTTTTCCCTCGGTAAGAAACCAAGGTTATCGAACCAGTAGAAGATGAAGGCCACGTGAAGGTTGTTGGTGGAGGAGTGTAGTGCGGCGCAACACCAGGGATTCCGGCGCCAACGTGGAACATGCACAACACAACCAAAATACTTTGCCCCAACTTAACAGTGAGGTTGTCAATCTCACCGGCTTGCTGTAAACAAAGGATTAAACGTATGGTGTGGAGAATGATGTTTGCTTGTGAAGAACAATAGAGAACAAAGATTGCAGTTGATTGTATTTCAGATGTAAAAGAATGGACCGGGGTCCACAGTTCACTAGTGGTGTCTGATACGTCCCAAACGTATCTATAATTTCTTATGTTCCATGCTACTTTTATGATGATACTCACATATTTTATACACATTATATGTCATTATTATGCATTTTCCGGCACTAACCTATTGACGAGATGCCGAAGAGCCAGTTGCTGTTTTCTGCTGTTTTTGGTTTCAGAAATCCTACAAAGGAAATATTCTCGGAATTGGACGAAATCAACGCCCAGGGTCCTATTTTTCCACGAAGCTTCCAGAAGACCGAAGAGGATAAGAAGTGGGGCCACGAGGCGACGCCACACTAGGGCGGCGCGGCCCAAGCCCTGGCTGCGCCGGCCTGTTGTGTGGGGCCCTCGTGTGGCCCCCTGACCTGCCCTTCCGCCTACTTAAAGTCTTCGTTGCGAAACCCCCAGTACCGAGAGCCACGATACGGAAAACCTTCCAGAGACGCCGCCGCCGCCAATCCCATCTCGGGGGATTCAGGAGATCGCCTCCGGCACCCTGCCGAAGAGGGGAATCATCTCCCGGAGGTCTCTTCATCGCCATGATCGCCTCCGGATCGATGTGTGAGTAGTCCACCCCTGGACTATGGGTCCATAGCAGTAGCTAGATGGTTGTCTTCTCCTCATTGTGCTATCATGTTAGATCTTGTGAGCTGCCTATCATGATCAAGATCATCTATTTGTAATGCTACATGTTGTGTTTGTTGGGATCCGATGAATATTGAATACTATGTCAAGTTGATTATCAATCTATCATATATGTTATTTATGTTCTTGCATGCTCTCCGTTGCTAGTAGAGGCTCGGCCAAGTTGATACTTGTGACTCCAAGAGGGGGTATTTATGCTCGATAGTGGGTTCATGCCTCCATTAAATCTGGGACAACGACAGAAAGTTCTAAGGTTGTGGATGTGCTGTTGCCACTAGGGATAAAACATCAATGCTTTGTCTAAGGATATTTGTGTTGATTACATTACGCACCATACTTAATGCAATTGTCCGTTGTTTACAACTTAATACCGGAAGGGGTTCGGATGATAACCTGAAAGTGGACTTTTTAGGCATAGATGCATGCTCGGATAGCGGTCTATGTACTTTGTCGTAATGCCCCGATTGAATCTCATAGTACTCATCATGATATATGTATGTGCATTGTTATGCCTTCTTTATTTGTCAATTGCCCAACCGTAATTTGTTCACCCAACATCTGTTTATCTTATGGGAGAGACACCACTAGTGATCTGTGGACCCCGGTCATATTCTTTACATCCGAAATACAATCTACCGCAATTGTTCTTTACTCGTTCTTCGCAAACAATCATCATCATCCACACTATACATCTAATCCTTTGTTTACAACAAGCCGGTGAGATTGACAACCTCACCGTTACGTTGGGGCAAAGTTCCGTGATTGTGTTGTGCAGGTTCCACGTTGGCACCGGAATCCCCGGTGTTGCGCCGCACTACACTCCGCCGCCATCAACCTTCAACGTGCTTCTTGGCTCCTACCGGTTCGATAAACCTTGGTTTCTTTTCGAGGGAAAACTTGCTACCGTACGCATCACACCTTCCTCTTGGGGTTCCCAACGGACGTGTGTTTCACGCGCAATCAAGCATTTTTTCTGGCGCCGTTGCCCGGGAGATCAAGACACGCTGCAAGGGGAGTCTCCACTTCCAATCTCTTTACTTTGTTTTTGTCTTGCTTTATTTTATTTACTACTTTGTTTGCTGCACTTAAACAAAACACGAAAAAAATTAGTTGCTAGTTTTACTTTGTTTACTGTCTTGTTCTCCATATCAAAAACACAAAAAAATTAGTTACTTGCATTTACTTTATCTAGTTTACTTTATTTAGTACCACTAAAAATGAGTAATCCGGAAGTTGAAGTTCGTTCCTTTAAGCAACAAGGGGGAGAAAGTTTTAAAGATGCTTCGTATAGAATTAGCGATGCTCATCATAGGTGCATTAAGAAACACTCCACTATTATACTACTTAGGAACTTTTATGTTGGTATCTCTAGCTGGAATAGGTATGTTCTTGATACTCTTGCGGGAGGTAATTTCCTAGGCACTCCTGCTTTAGAAGCTAGTTGCATCATTGAGAGTCTAGTTGGAATACCACCTGTTAATGAAACTAAAATTGAAGTCTCTCTTGAAGATGTCATGAAAAAGTTGGAGGTCATAGAGAAAGATCTTCCAAGTATTGAGACTAAATTGGGAATATTACTTAATAGCACTGATAAACTTGATAAATCTCTAGGTGGAATTAATGAGAGAATTGCTGTTTTAGAAACTTGTGCTACTCATGATAATCGAACCCATAGGATTAGCGAACTTGAAGAAGCTATGGGAACCTTGGGTTCAACTTTTTCTTCTCTTAAGTTTAAGGAGAAAGCTTATGTGGGTAAGGAGCAAAAATTCATGTATGTCTCTAAAGTGCCTAAGCCAAAAAACTATTATAGGCCTAAAATTGACAAAGCCCTTAGCACCACTATGGATGATGTAACATCTAAGATACCTATTGATGTTGATGCTTCATCTCTTGATAATACTTGATACACACTTTCTGCGTCTAGCTGAAAGGCATTAAAAAAAAGCGCTTATGGGAGACAACCCATTATTTTACTACAGCACTTTTGTTTTAGATTTGAGTCTTGGAAGTTGTTACTACTGTAGCAACCTCTCCTTATCTTTATTTTATTGCATTGTTGTGCCAAGTAAAGTCTTTGATAGTAAAGTCAATAATAGATTTGGATTACTGCGCAGAAACAGATTTCTTGCTGTCACGAATTTGGGTATGGTTCTCTGTAGGTAACTCAGAAAAATCTGCCAATTTACGTGCGTGATTCTCAGATATGTACGCAACTTTCATTCAATTTGGGAATTTTCATCCGAGCAAGTCCGGTGCCTCTTAAAAATTCGTCTTTACGGATCGTTCTGTTTTTGACAGATTCTGCCTTTTGTTTCGCATTGCCTCGTTTTGCTATGTTTGATGGATTTCTTTGTTCCATTAACTTTCGGTAGCTTTGTGCAATGTCCGAAGTGTTAAGAATGATTATGTCACCTCTGAATATATGAATTATGCACTCGACTCTCTAATGAGTTTGTTTTGAGTTTGGTGTGGAGGAAGTTTTCAAGGGTCAAGAGAGGAGGATGATACAATATGATCAAGAAGAGTGAAAAGTCAAAGCTTGGGGATGCCCCCGTGGTTCATCCCTGCATATTTTAAGAAGACCCAAGCGTCTAAGCTTAGGGATGCCCAAGGCATCCCTTCTTCATCGACAACATTATCAGGTTCTTCTAGTGAAACTATATTTTTATTCCGTCACATCTTATGTGCTTTGCTTGGAGCGTCTATTTGTTTTTATTTTCGTTTTGTTTGAATAAGATCGGATCCTAGCATTCTTTGTTTGGGAGAGAGACACGCTCCGCTGTTTCGTATGAACACATGTGTTCTTAGCTTTACCTTTAATGTTCATTGCGAAAGTTGGACTATTTCATTCATTGTTATATGGTTGGAAACGGAAAATGCCGCATGTGGTAAATGGCATAATGTCTTGAATAATGTGATACTTGGCAATTGTTGTGCTCATATAGATCATGTTTAAGCTCTTGCATCATGTACTTTGTACCCATTAATGAATAACTACATAGAGCTTGTTAAAATTTGGGTTGCATGATTGATCTCTAGAGTCTAGATATTTTCTAGTTAAGGTGTTTGAACAACAAGGAGACAATGTAAAGTCTTATAATACCTACAATATGTTCATATGTGAGCTTTGCTGCACCTTTTATACTTGAGTTTGCTTCAAACAACCTTGCTAGCCTAGCCTTGTATTGAGAGGAATTCTTCTCGTGCATCCAAATCCTTGAGCCAAATACTATGCCATTTGTGTCCACCATACCTACCTACCACATGGTATTTCCCCGCCATTCCAAAGTACATTACTTGAGTGCTACCTTTAAACTTCTATTCTTTGCCTTTACAATATATAGCGCATGGGACAAATAGCCTTAAAAACTATTGTGGTGAAGAATATGTACTTATGTGTCTTATTTCTTAATAAGTTGCTTGTTGAGCGGTAACCATGTTTCTGGGGACGCCATCAACTCTTTCACCTTTGTTGAATATCATGTGAGTTGCTATGCATGTTCGTCTTGTCTGAAGTAAGGGACATTTTCATGATCAAATGGTTTGAGTATGCATACTGTTAGAGAAGAACATTGGGCCGCTAACTAAAGCCATGATTCATGGTGGAAGTTTCAGTTTGGACACAAAACCTCAATCTCTTATGAGAAAATTAATTGTTGTTGAATGCTTATGCATTAAAGAGGAGTCCATTATCTGTTGTCTATGTTGTTCCGGTATGGGTGTCTAAGTTGAGAATGATCAAAAGCGAGAAATCCAATGTGAACCTTCTCCTTAGACCCTTGTACAGGCGGCATAGAGGTACCCCTTTGTGACACTTGGTTGAAACATATGCTATGCAATGATAATCCGTGTTAATCCAAGCTAATTAGGACAAGGTGCGAGCACTATTAGTATACTATGCATGAGGCTTGCAACTTATAGGATGTCTTATACATAACACATATGATTTATTACTACCGTTGACAAAATTGTTTCTTGTTTTCAAAATGAAAAGCTCTAGCACAAATATAGTAATCCATGCTTCCCACTGCGAAGGGCCTATCTTTTACTTTATTGTTGAGTCAGTTTACCTACTTCTTTCTATCCCAGAAGCAAACACTTGTATCAATTGTGTGCATTGATTCTTACATGTTTACCTATTGCACTTGTTATATTGCTTTGTGTTGACAATTATCCATGAGATATACATGTTGAAGTTGAAAGCAACCGCTGAAACTTATATCTTCCTTTGTGTTGCTTCAATGCCTTTACTTAGAATTTATTGCTTATGAGTTAACTGTTATGCAAGTCTTATTGATGCTTGTCTTGAAAGTATTATTCATGAAAAGTCTTTGCTATATGATTCATTTGTTTACTCATTATCTTCATCATTGCTTTGAATCGCTGCATTTATCTCATATGCTTAGAATAGTATGATCAAGATTATGATAGCATGTCACTTCAGAAATTATCTTTGTTATCGTTTACCTACTTGAGGGCGAGTAGGAACTAAGCTTGGGGATGCTTGATACGTTCCAAACGTATATATAATTTCTTATGTTCCATGCTACTTTTATGATGATACTCACATGTTTTATACACATTATATGTCATTATTATGCATTTTCCGGCACTAACCTATTGACGAGATGCCGAAGAGCCGATTGCTTGTTTTCTGCTGTTTTTGGTTTCAGAAATCCTACAAAGGAAATATTCTCGGAATTGGACGAAATCAACGCTCAGGGTCCTATTTTTCCACGAAGCTTCCAGAAGACCGAAGAGGATAAGAAGTGGGGCCACGAGGCGACGCCACACTAGGGCGGCGCGGCCCAAGCCCTGGCCGCGCCGGCCTGTTGTGTGGGGCCCTCGTGTGGCCCCCTGACCTGCCCTTCCGCCTACTTAAAGTCTTCGTCGCGAAACCCCCGATACCGAGAGCCACGATACGGAAAACCTTCCGGAGACGCCGCCGCCGCCAATCCCATCTCGGGGGATTCGGGAGATCGCCTCCGGCACCCTGCCGAAGAGGGGAATCATCTCCCGGAGGTCTCTTCATCGCCATGATCGCCTCCGGATCGATGTGTGAGTAGTCCACCCCTGGACTATGGGTCCATAGCAGTAGCTAGATGGTTGTCTTCTCCTCATTGTGCTATCATGTTAGATCTTGTGAGCTGCCTATCATGATCAAGATCATCTATTTGTAATGCTACATGTTGTGTTTGTTGGGATCCGATGAATATTGAATACTATGTCAAATTGATTATCAATCTATCATAATGTTATTTATGTTCTTGCATGCTCTCCGTTGCTAGTAGAGGCTCTGGCCAAGTTGATATACTTGTGACTCCAAGAGGGAGTATTTATGCTCGATAGTGGGTTCATGCCTCCATTAAATCTGGGACACTGACATAAAGTTCTAAGGTTGTGGATGTGCTGTTACCACTAGGGATAAAACATCGATGCTTTGTCTAAGGATATTTGTGTTGATTACATTACGCACCATACTTAATGCAATTGTCTGTTGTTTACAACTTAATACCGGAAGGGGTTCGGATGATAACCTGAAAGTGGACTTTTTAGGCATAGATGCATGCTGGATAGCGGTCTATGTACTTTGTCGTAATGCCCTGATTAAATCTCATAGTACTCATCATGATATACGTTTGAGACGTATCAGTGTTCACTGAGGGTTCTTTTATGTTTTTGGTGTTAGCGATTGTGGTTATTGTGGTTACGCTGTTTTGTGTTGGGAGGGTTCGTGTTGGCATGTCTTTATCGGTTTTCGTCTGGTCTCCCGTAAATAAACATGGCATTATTTTCTTCTTAACTAATAGCTTGGGCAATTTTTTCCGCCTTGTTTAAATTTATTTTACTACATCCGTTCCAGCTTATATGCCATGCTCGTATTTCAGGGTTGTAAATTTCACCAATCGTAATACAAACTATACATTACATAAATTTACTATATATCATTAGGAATTCATAAGTTCTACTTTCTAATACTATAGAATTTATGTATTGCATAATGGACAGAGATTTGATGCACATGGGCATCAGTGATCCCGTTTTTCAAATAAATAAATAAAAATCATATTTTTTTAGTTCAGATAATTCTGAAAACAAAATCTACATATAGCCAATAATGTATCGCACAAACTTGGAAAATATAAATTTCAAATAATTTATATTTTAAGCTACACAAAAATGACAAAATGCAGACCTGAGTAGTCATTTTCAGATCTCCAAAAACATGTCAGATTTTGTTTTTTTTTTCTAGCACAAAGTAAAAAAGAATCTTGGGTTTACATTTTGCATGATTGTGAGATGTATCACTCACAATCTCCAAAATTAATTTTCAGATTTTTAGTAACTTATAAACATTTTTTTTAAAAAAATGGCGAGAGCACTGGAGCTCGGGAGCCAAAATCACTTTTCGTTGCACAATCTATATTATCTATATTATATTGATCAATTTAACGATTTAGAGATGCGTGCAGGCCTTGTAAACCAAGATAGAGGGAGTAATTTTTCTATGGACATCGGGCGTCAACTCTAGAAAAATGGGTGGGTCAAACACCAAATGGAACACCTCTATTTTGCAACCGGCACCTTTGATTTACAAACACAAATCGCCCTACCACACCAGAGCCACCCTTGGTGCAAAATGGCCTTTGAGGCGAACAATGGACGGTCCATACTCGCACCGTCAGAAGAACGGGTACACCGATCTAGAAAAAGAGAGATGGAAAAGTGTGAGCATACTTTCTTTTCAAGAGAAAAATTATACAGAAACCGTATAAACAAAGGATATGATTGAGCTAGGCCACGGCGGTACAGCCTAGCTGACCATTCCAAAGGGGCAGAAAAGAAGAGGCCGCGATATTCCAACCCTTTTCCAACCCACTTGCACGTTCCCCACGAGCCCATGTTCTCATTCCCACACCACCGGGTGCCACCGGCTGGCCCGATCTGACCCTCCAAAGTCCAAACACGACTCTTCCGTCATTTTTTTCACCCTCCTTCTCGGACCACCAACCACCGCGGGCCACGTCAGCGTTCGCACGTCTCCACTGGACCGAGCCGGAACGACCTGCCCACCACCCACGTGGCCCACCGCCGCCGATCCACCAACCGCGCCCAGATCGACGGTCCAGATCGGGAAATGGCCGGGATCCCTCCCACCCGCCCACCGCCAGCGCAGCCGCAGCCGCGTAACGGCTCCACCGCCCGCGACCCGACCCGCTAGGCTCCAGCGGAGGGCGAAGATAAAAAGGCACGCATCCCAGAAACCCTAGCCCTCCCTCTTATATTCGCCCTCCCCCGCTCCGCCTCGCCAGTCCTCTCTCGCTGAAGACCGGAAGGAGCGGAGCCGCCGAGCACCACCCCCGTCGCCTCAGCCTCCGCTTCCGAAGGGTGAGTTCTCCCGTCCGCCCATCCATGGCCGCCTCTCGGCTTCCCCGTTCTCGATCTGTCTATTTGTGGCCGCGCTATTGTTTTCTCGGGGTCTGTGGTGTGTATATATAGATCTGCCTCGCAGCTCATCTCGTAGATCCATTTCCTTCGGTACGTTTGATCGTTGGTGGTAGTTGACGGTGGTACTGCTCAGATCCGTGTTGCCTTCCTCACCGGTAAGGCGGATCTGCTATCTGTTTACTCGTTGTCCCATCTGTTCGTCAGATCTCGTTTGCTTCTGTGTGGATGCGCGTTTTTTCTTTTCATTCAAGTTGCACACGGTTGCTTAGCCTATCTAGATCGTGGCGTTGGATCGGGATCTGTAGATCGGGAAGTCATTAAAACATCTGGGTCCATGTTCTAGTACGTGGGATCAAAGGAGGCCGTGTTGGGCTGTCGGATCTACTGTTGTTTTGTGCTGTCTAGTGTGCGATCTGACGGGTCTTCACCCCGTCCAAAAATATGTCGAACTTGTTTCGTCTTGAGGGCCTTCTTTTAGCCTTTCGTTTTAGACACTAGTATCATCTTGTAGATACTACACTTATAGCACAAATGAAACTGTTTGGCCATTTCCCACCTTCTGGGATGGTACACACGATTGTATTATTCCATATTGTCTTCTACTTCTGTCCTTGTTCGGTTCCAATTTGCCTAGTATTGCTGTAGAGTTAGATAATTCTTGTTTAGTCTCAGGTTACATGTTTTTCTACAGTGCTCTTCTTATTTAGATATTTCTGCTCGTCAATCAGCCTAATTTAATGTTCATTTGGCACTGCCTGTGCTGATTCCATACGGTGCAATTGCTGTATATCCTATTTCCGTAATTCTCACTGTTCCCATGTTTCATAGATAGTTTTTTTTGTAATTAAAGCGTTTCAGTATCCTGTTCATGCGTTTGCACTAGTGGTAGTCTTGGTATGCTTGTAACACTAGTTTATTCCATCAGTTCATATGATTTGTTTCTGTTTTTCATGCCTGTCGGAACTTAGTTAATCATGTTTAATTGTTATGTTTCATCAAATTTCCATTGTATCTGTACTAGTTTAATTGATACGTAACTAGGGATTGTGTCTTCAGCTTCCCTCTGTCAAATGTATGATATTTATATTTTTGTCTTATTCACTCCTTGTTTATGATATTATGGAAGTTTTATCTATTTCACCTGGATCAATCATCCTTACTGATTAGTGTATTAATCTCTTGGTTCTGCAGGACTGTACAATGGCGGACCGGGCCAACCAGCCATCTGTTGTGCAGAAGTTCGGTGGACAGTTCCACCTTGGCTCCAGCTTCTCTGGAGTCGTCCGTGCCCGCAACATGTGCCCGTCTGTGTCAGCCTATGACAGGCGCTTCAGCACAAGCAGCTACATGACCCAGAGCATCTACGCTCCAACAATGTCCTTCAATGGCAGCAACATGGTGTCGACCTCTCCCATCTTTGCCAACTCGCCACCAGAGAAGAAGGGTGTCAAGAACTTTGCCATCGATTTCCTCATGGGAGGAGTGTCTGCTGCAGTTTCCAAGACTGCTGCTGCTCCCATTGAGCGTGTCAAGCTTCTTATCCAGAACCAGGATGAGATGCTCAAGTCTGGCAGGCTCTCTGAGCCATACAAGGGTATTGGTGAGTGCTTTGGCCGCACAATCAAGGATGAAGGTTTTGGCTCACTGTGGAGAGGAAACACTGCCAATGTTATCCGTTACTTCCCCACCCAGGTATCTATCTCTTATTTTGTCTTCTATGACATATTTTGCATTTGCCTTTGAACATGCTCGGTAATGTGTTGTTTGATTATCAGAATATCCAACTATAAATTTAAACCTCTTGGTATTGTTTTGAATCATTACCATATCGTGCATACGTTCTGTACCTTTTGATGCTATCATTTAACTATTATGAACACCTTGACCGTGCATTTATTTATATACTTCAAAATGTCTGGTACAGCATTAGCCTGTGAAATTGGTTCAGTTCAAGTGTTCATGTTTTATGTAGTTTGCATCAATATCAATCATATATGACTGAATATTCTTGAATGCTGAAATGTATACAGTATCTTGTATGTGTATAAAATTTCCTTCAAAAAATTTCTGGTGGCCTAACATTCTCTTGTTCTGTTCTGTAGGCCCTGAACTTCGCCTTCAAGGATTACTTCAAGAGCCTGTTCAACTTCAAGAAGGACAGAGATGGTTACTGGAAGTGGTTTGCTGGCAACCTTGCTTCTGGTGGTGCTGCTGGTGCTTCCTCGCTGTTCTTCGTGTACTCCCTTGACTATGCTAGGACAAGGCTGGCCAATGATGCCAAGGCCTCCAAGGGAGGAGGTGAGAGGCAATTCAATGGCCTTGTTGATGTCTACCGCAAGACTCTTAAGTCAGATGGTATTGCTGGGCTTTACCGTGGATTCAACATCTCTTGTGTTGGTATCATTGTCTACCGTGGTCTGTACTTTGGTCTGTATGACTCTCTGAAGCCAGTTCTCCTCACTGGCACTCTCCAGGTTTGTAGCTTCTTTCAGCATTCAATTCTACTTTGGCATGTCTCTTATGAACACATTCTTATCCATCTACTTTTGAATGCCTCTTATGAACTTGTTCTTATCCAACTCTTCTGTTTGCAGGACAACTTCTTTGCCAGCTTTGCTCTTGGTTGGTTGATCACCAACGGTGCGGGTCTTGCCTCTTACCCCATTGACACCGTCCGCAGAAGGATGATGATGACCTCTGGTGAGGCTGTCAAGTACAAGAGCTCGTTCGATGCTTTCCAGCAGATCCTGGCGAAGGAGGGTGCCAAGTCTCTCTTCAAGGGTGCTGGTGCCAACATCCTCCGTGCCATTGCTGGTGCTGGTGTGCTTTCCGGCTACGACCAGCTCCAGATCCTCTTCTTCGGCAAGAAGTACGGCTCAGGCGGTGCCTAAATGGGGAGAAATGATGACGAACAAGAGAACTCTGTTCCCAGTCCTGCCCTTTCAGGATCTGGTGAACTTTATCTTTTTAACGTTGAAAGGCAATAATTTCTGTAGAGGGTGGATTTTCCCAACATTCGTTTTTGGTGGAGGCATCGAACTCCAATGGTTGTCGTAGGTTGCGGCAGCAGTCCCAGACAATTACTATCTTAGGGTTGAGTTTGAGTTCGAGTATGTGCCCTGAACCATATCGGGCAATTTTCCTTCCATACATTGTCCTCGGATCAAATGAGTTAAGTCAAGTTTAAGCTGGTGGTGTTCACTCATTTTCCTGATTGCCTTGTTTTTTTGATTCAATCTGTTGATTGCCGTTAGCAGTTTCTTGGTAGATAATGTGTTGGCTGCCAATGTTCCTTTATTTTCCTATTTGCGCTTGATAGGTGACCATCTTATAATCATTAATCTGCACTCTTGGCTGCTTATTTTCTTTTAGTTTTTCCTTGCTCTTTTTCGTATTCAAAATAAACTTCCGCACCACCTGTTACAGTGTTCGCTTGTTAGCTTGCCTGCAAAAATTCATGTGAATTGTCAGGGGCATTATCTCCTAGATGGAATGTCTAGGTATGTTAGCTTTCCTTTGGCAACCGGTTGAGACACGCCCTTGAACCCCTTTGATTATGAACTTTGGTGTCGGCACTTCTCGTATAAATGGGATGGCATCACGAAGGAAATCATCCTCAACAAGGCCTTGTGTAGATGAAATGTCTGCTTATGTTTGCAGTGTGAACTTCTACATCTTCATCCCATAGTTTGCTGGTAACCGATTTGGACAAGTTCTAGCCGTAAATAGTGTTTACACCAGACATCAAAACTCAAAAGAGGTCTCATAGATTGCGTTTTTCTGTAGGGCTTCTTTGATTCATGGAATTTATATTGAATTTGGATCCTATTATCTTTTTTCCTATAAAAGCTGCCTGATTTATAGAAATATATCCCTAGGAACTAATCCCATAGAAATCTTGGTAGTGTCAATTTTATAGAAAAAATATTAGATCATACCTTATAAAAAATTCTTTACATAGAATTTAATTAGGTATGACATCTAAATTCTACTTCTTTGATATTTCTTTGTTTTTGCCATGAATCAAAAGAGCACTTATATGTTGCTACATCTTACTTGGCCTTTATTAGTTGCCACATATTATTAGACCCATTTTTCATAATTTGCCTTATATCTCCTACATATCTTTTTATATCTCTTCAACTCTAAAATACGTCGTGAAATACAATACACTGTACTCTCTCCGTTAGGGATTACAAGGCCTCCTGGTATACCTATGTCGTAAATTTTACTAATGTAATAACATATACATGTTACAAAACATATATCATGAGAAAACCGGGAATGGTGTTTTGGCACCCGGGAGCATATGCTCCCGGTTGTTAAACTTCATTTTAAATACACTTTTAAAATGTTGAAAATTTCAAACACAAAATTTAGTTGGTACATTTCGAAATTCTACAAGTTCACAAAGTGGTTCCACAGAAAACCGACATTTTGATTGTCATCTGTAAAAAAGACAAATTTTGATGTAGAAAAAAGGTTGTGTACGAGACGTTTTGTTTCTCTTTTTCATACAAGTCACAAAAAATGTCGATTTTTCATGAAACTTGATGTGCGCACGTAAAATGTCGATACGCAAGCGAGAAAATTTTTGTACGAATTTTTTCGACATTTTAAAATAGTTTTTCGGGTGGCAGGAGCATATGCTCCCATGTGCCGAATTGAATTTCTGAAAACCTTAGATGTTCTACTTATGGTCACATAATTTTTGTATAGTATAATTCATGTTATGTTCGTTAAATTCACGATCTAGGAATATCTGGAGACCTTATAGTCAATAACAGAGGTAGTACTATACTACGGAAAACCATTTTTGAACTAGGAAGCATATGCTCTCGGTAAGTCGGTATCGGAGAAAAGATTTCAAATTGTCAAAGAAAATCTGACAAAAATTTGGCGCATTTATATACTAAGGTCTCTATTTTATTGAATAAGGTATACATGTATTTTAAGATAAACTTTAACCGAAAAAACGAGTAACAAAATCTGGATTACTAGTCTGAACAGAAAGGAACGATTTGAGGGGTGTGAAGTGTAATTTGAGGAACGGCGGTTCCATCTAGACGATGAGAGGATATCCAACGACCAACGGGCCAAGGGCCAGAACGCCCGCCACACGCTGCCCCCGGACCTCGGCGCCGCCCCAATGGCGACTCTCTCCGCTCCCTTGCTCCGTTCTCTCCTCCCTATACGCTCCTCGCCGCGCCGCTTTCCGGCCGCCGCCTTCTCGCACAGGTTCCGTCCACTCGAATCCCTCTTCTCCTCTAGGCCCTCGCACACCGTCGTCCGCTCCTCCTCCACCGCGTCACCGGAAGCGGCCGTGGCAACGGGAGAGGTAGCACAAAGTGAAGCTGTCGAGGAGGAGGCGCGGGTCGTGCTCCCCACCAACGAGTCCTCCGAGAACCTACTCCGCATCCGCCACACCGTAATCCCCCCACCCTCCATTCCCCCTCTTCCATAGTGCTTATTATGCCGCAATGCCTGTTGTTGTCTCAATCAATCAATTTGTTAGCGTTGGATGCGTGGTGCTGACTGCTGTTGGCTAATTTCGTGTTCGACTGATCGGTATTATTAGTGTCCCAAATTGTTAATAATGGCAGTATTGGTTAATTTCTCTTGCGTGCTCACTGTTGCAGTGTGCCCATGTCATGGCCATGGCCGTCCAGAAGCTGTTTCCCAACTCCAAAGTGACCATAGGACCCTGGATAGAAAATGGCTTCTACTACGACTTCGACATGGAGCCCCTGACAGATAAGGACCTCAAGAAGATCAAGAAGGAGATGGTGAGCATCCATTGACTGCATTTGATCACGAGTGGGTTGGATAAAATTTTGAGGGAGGGATCATTTGACTTGTTTACCATGGTATGTTGGTAGGACCGGATCATCCGGAAGAACCTCCCACTGGTGAGGGAGGAGGTGAGCAGGGAAGAGGCTCAAAAGAGGATCGAAGCGCTTAATGAGCCATATAAGCTGGAGATTTTGGAGAGAATCAAGGAAGAACCCATCACAATTTATCACATTGGTAACTGTTGCTGCCTGTTATTTGTTGCTGAATACTGGTTGGTGGATTTATGTACTGACCGCCAAATTTGTTGGGTCATGCAGGAGAAGAGTGGTGGGATCTGTGTGCTGGCCCTCATGTTGAGACTACTGGCAAAATACAAAGGAAGGCTGTTGAGCTTGAGTCTGTCGCTGGTGCTTACTGGAAAGGCGATGAGAAAAATCAGATGCTACAAAGAATATATGGGACTGCGTGGGAGAGTGAAGATCAACTGAAGGCTTACATCCACTTCAAGGAGGAGGCCAAGCGCAGAGATCATCGGCGACTAGGTCAGGACCTTGATCTATTCTCTATAGAGGTATGGATCTTACTTCTAAATTTCCTTACCAGACCAATCATAGCCTTGGCTTTTCCATCCACCTATTATCCAACAATACCAGTTTGTAGAATAAGAACATTCTGAGTCCAAATACTAGAATGGAGTGTTGTGCCATGGGATACGAATATTGACCTAGCACCGAACAAACTGCATGCCTGCAACTAGCAATATTTGTCGATGTTTCATCTGTATTTTCTGTAACTTGTCACCGTGTCAATTCTAACAAACTATCTGGCATCGGGTAAACTCTGTTACTCTAGCATTGGTATCCATACCTGCCTACTGTATAATTGTATATACCATGTATGTTGTGTGCCCATGAGCCTTTTCAATTAATAGTGACTGTAGCCTCTGAACATTTAACAGGAAGATGCTGGTGGGGGTTTAGTATTCTGGCACCCGAAAGGTGCTATTATCAGGCACGTCTTAGAAGATTCGTGGAAACAAATCCACCTGCAACGTGGTTATGATCTACTGTACACGCCACATGTTGCGAAGGCTGATCTCTGGAAGATTAGTGGACATATAGATTTCTACAAAGAGAACATGTACAACCAAATGGATGTAGAAGATGAGCCATATCAACTTCGGCCCATGAATTGCCCTTACCACATCTTGGTATACAAGAGAAAGCTACACTCATATAGGGATCTACCCATCAGAGTGGCAGAGCTTGGAACTGTCTACAGATATGAGCTCTCTGGTGCTCTGCATGGGCTGTTCCGTGTAAGAGGGTTTACACAGGTATTTCGTTGATTCTGATTCTCTTATAACTTTCCGCCTGATTGCATGATGACGTTCTCCTGTTGCCCGCAGTTACCAGATAAATATTGAACGTTATTTTTAAAGGTTTTCTTTTTCTCTGGTCTGTTTTTGATAATTGTATCCTACCTATTACGAATTCTTAAGCAAAGCCATTGGCCATTAACTTGCACTCCAAGGGGACACCTTTCTTGTGTCCTATAAACAAAATGTTGAAGTTTTGAGTCCCGGCCCAATTCTGTATCTTAGTCTAGATATGTTATTTTGTTAAATTAGCTTACTACTCCGACATTTACTAACAAGGCTGCACTTCGTGGATGCAACAAGTTTTTAGAACATGCATATACCTTATCAACTGTTCTTGGTGTTGCTTATAAATATGTTAATTATGCAGGATGATGCCCACATATTTTGTCTCGAGGACCAGATAAAAGATGAAATTAGAGGGGTTCTTGATTTAACTGAAGAAATACTGGGGCAGTTTGGCTTCCGGCGTTACGAGGTAAACCTTTCAACCAGGCCAGAAAAATCTGTTGGCAGTGATGACATATGGGAAAAGGCAACAATTGCTCTGAAAGATGCGCTAGATGACAAAGGTTGGGGGTACACGGTTGATGAAGGGGGAGGTGCTTTTTATGGTCCAAAAATCGATCTTAAGATTGAGGATGCTCTTGGAAGAAAATGGCAATGTTCTACTGTGCAGGTTAGTCATATATCTTTCTACGAATAAAAAGTATATCTGTGGTTTCATTGAGGAAAATGCCATATAACACCATTGATTTTCCTCTATTTTAGGTTGATTTCAATTTGCCTGAACGGTTTGACATCACTTATGTCGACTCAAATAGTGAGAAGAAGCGACCTATCATGATTCATAGAGCTGTCCTTGGGTCTTTGGAGCGCTTTTTTGGTATCCTAATTGAAAATTACGCTGGTGACTTTCCACTTTGGCTTGCTCCAACCCAAGCCCGTATTCTACCTGTGACAAACAATGAGGTTCGCTCCATTTACTTTGCAATACTTTCACGTGTTGTTAAATTATGGGAAATTGTTTGCTACTTACTAGATTTGTGCAAAGCATAGAGCAAAGAAAGGTATTCCCTCGGTCCATAAAAGGATGCCAGAAATTTGTCTAGTTCGGATGTATTACACTAAAGAGTGTCTAGATAAATCTCAATTTAGACAAACTTTCGACATCCTTTTATAGACAGAGGTACTACTATATTATATCTAAATAACCGAAGGAAATACAACATTATTATTTTTACTTGATTCTAGCGAAAAGTCCTTTTGGATCCTGGGCACCACTGCTCTCATCGTATTAAAAAAATTCAAAAATTATATTTATATGTTCAGAAAAATTATGGAACATATTTCTAAAAAGGAGCTGATGATGAATCCCACTAACATACAAAATGCCAATTACAAATGTTTTGTTTTCTGAGCTACACAAAAATGACGAAGTCAGATTTTTTTATGGAGATTTGAATCACTATACTCAGATCCACACATTTGTTATTTTTGTGTAGCCCAAAATACAAATTATTTCCAGTTGAAAGTTTACATGTTTGTGGAATACAATACTGGGTACATCATAATTTATTTTCAGATTTTTCTGAAACTTAGAAATATGATTTTCAGTTGCCTTCTTAAAAAGGGATCACTGGTGCCCATGTGCACCAAATCTCTTTCCTGATTCTAGTCGCTGTTTCTTTTACGAGTGTACATTACATTACATTTTGTCAAAATTGCTGTTCCACTGAAATATCGTTTCTTGTCCTTTTGTTCTAAGAATTCTTGTGAAACTTTTTTCAAGAAGTAGATACTTACAGGACACACACACACCAGATGTTTGCCTTCTTAACGTCAATTACGAAGCCATGACACCGTCCTTTCATATTTTCAGCTGCAATACTGCCAGGAGGTGGCTTCAGAGCTGAAATCAAGAGGCATCCGTGCTGAGGTATGCCATGGTGAGCGCCTGCCAAAGTTAATCAGGAACGCCGAGACACAGAAGGTGCCGCTTATGGCGGTTGTCGGTCCTAAGGAAGTCGAAGCCAGGACACTCACCATCAGGTCCAGGCATAGCGGGGAGATGGGCACCATGCCCGTCGACGACTTCATCAGCAAAGTCCAATCCGCTATCGCCGACAAATCTTCCTTGTAGATGCTGCCATTCGTACTGTAGAGCAATAGATCTTCTGCACATACTCCATACTCCGCCCACCGGTGCTTCGGATGAAGCTTAGCAACTGAAGTCTGCAGGAGAAGATCCAACAGTTTTTTGCACAGTCGCCAATTCGCCATCACCACGTTTTACTCCGGAACAGAAGCCCAGATTCTTCATTGTAGATATACTACTTAGTTTCTGGGCAGGGGTACTTAGTTAAACTACTCACCACATTATAATGCAACTTTCAGCTGCACCTTTTTGTTATAGCCCTGTGATCTTGCACATCATTGGCATGTCATGAATCTGCAGGCAGGGAAAAGCTCGATTGCTAGCTGTGCCATGAATGGGCGGGCGTATTTGCTACGACAATTTGCCTGGTCGGTCAGACAACACTCAGATTGTAATGGTTTCAGAGGTGGCCTGTGGCCACTTGCCGCTGCAGAACGGGAGCAATTGCGCACTGCTCGGTCGTTAAGACGAGATGAATTGGTCTGAACCTGTGGCTGTGGGGCGGTGCCGGGGACCCAAATTGATTGATTGAGCATCACTTGCTCCGCGTGGAACGGCATCATCGTCGTCCTGCTGCAGATCCACGCATGATTGGGGCGCGATGGACGGACCTAAATTTACCGGGCAAGTCGACAGCACCTGGGACAAAAACCTGCAGGATGGAGTACACTGGGATAGGATGGTGACACATCTGAGTTGCCTCTCAGATCTTCACCTGCCCCGTCAGTAAAAACTCCAGCAGCTCGTCAGACTCTCCAGTGATTCGAAATTCTACCGCCAGTTTCTTGACAGAACTACTCTGCCCGGTCTGGGTCGAAATCCAACACATGAAGTATGTCAGGCTATTTTTTTTGTGAAAATATAGAAAGACGCAGATGTTCAATAATACGTACATACACTTACTTCTATAAAACACGCACGTACGCCTCGATATCGACGGGAATGTCGCCTTTCGCTGAAAGAATACTCCGTCTTTACAACCTGAGATTTGAATTCTAGTGAAATGAGGGTACCGCTATGTTTCTAACCATCCAGCCGCAGTTTGATTCTCACAAGTCTGTCAAGCTTCTAGCATACAAATTACAAAGTGCAAGTTGCAACTTCCGTCTTTACAAATGAAGCAATTGCTTCTGCTAAAAAAATGAAGCAATTGCCGGATAGATCCAAAATCCGAAGATAGTAAGCGCCACTTGGAACCATTGTTTAGTTGCTTTCAGCTTTGGCAGCAATGATTTGTGAGACGGGAAAATGCTAACTAATTAATCTGCACTCTACGAGCAGGGTTGTGCACGCAAGGGAAAACATTAAAACTCCCCTCAACTAACGCTACAGTTGTACCAGTGCGCGGGACGACGAGAGGAGAGGAGAGGGCTTGCAATTGCAGCGCGAGTCGTGACCCTCACGTCGTCTCCACTCCCCTCCCTCCCTCTTCTTCTTCTTCCTCCACCTCCCTGGTCGCCTCCTCCTGCAGAGAATTTAAAACCTCCTTATCCTCTCTGGCGCGCTGCTGCCATTGCTAGCTGCTGGATCCAACCATTCCTCCCTCCCCAGTCTCTTTGTATCTCTCTCTCTCTCTTTTTGGAGCCTTGCGCCGCGTTCCTTTCCCCCTGTCATAGCCCGCTTCGACGTTTCTCTAGCAGCGCCTTGTGCTTTGCGAGCTCTCTATCTCTCCTTTTGGTGCACCCAGCTCTCTCGGTACCCGTGCCGTGCCACCCCCTCATCCTCGCCGCTTTTTCGCCACGCTCTCCTCTTTTTGTCTCCACGTTCTTGGCCGGCCGCCCCGTTGAACGAGCTCATTGTGGTGGGAGCTGCAGCGCACGAGGGGCGGTGAGGATGTCGTCGGCGGTGGAAGTGGCCATCTCTTGCTCCAAGACCGTCGACATCGCGCCGGCCGCGCCGGAGGAGGTGAAGGACCGCGCGGTGGTGCTGGAGCACGGCAACGGCGACTGTGCCGCCGCCGCGACGAACGGGAAGAAGTGCGCCGAGGCGGCGCCGCATTGCCGCAAGGCCGAGGAGGAGGAGGAGGACGAGGACGGCGAGAAGGTCCCCGAGCACATCGACCTCGGCCCCATCCTCAGCATCAAGGACCAGCTCGAGAAGGACAAGGTACTCCCTCCCTTCGCGCCATATCGCTCCTGAATTCTCCTTTCTTCATGCTACTCTTGCAATCAGTGTACTGCCGTTTCTGTTGATCGATCGACGAATGCGTTATGCGCGTGCTTGATTTGCAGGATGACGAGAGCCTGAGGAGGTGGAAGGAGCAGCTCCTCGGCAGCGTGGATTTGAACTCCGTCGGAGGTAAGCCTCTGCAACCAAAAACACAGCTTCAGTTTCGATCGTTGCTGCCGTTTAATTCCGATCATCCTTGCGCTTAATGGCTCGCAACAGTAGTATGAGTGTATGACAACGGACAACCGGCATCAGTTTCGCATGTGAGCACCGCCGTGTTGTCAACACGTACGATCCCGTGAACCGTCCGTAGCTTTCTGTGATCAATCTGAAAGTGTATCTATCTGGGCACCGGCCGGCCGGCCGGCCGTGCCGTAGTAGTAAACAGAAGCAGAGAAATTGTAAAAGGTGGTGGGGTTGGCCGGCCGGACCCGGACGGCCGGCGGTCCGGCCTTTGTCTTTTCGTGCTAATCATTTTCGCAAGAAAAGGATTGGAGCCCTCTATTTTGTTGATTGCACTGGTTTGGTCGGTCCCCGTACATGGCCGTGCATCGTTATCTCGTCTTCGCCAATGATGATGCGAATTCAGAATTTCAGATCCAGGGTACTGACGAACACTGCCTTCTTCTTGCCCTGAAAGTGATATGTCCGGGGAATATTGCTTTCTGATTGTTCATGGTGATAGTTCAGTTTCTTTTCTAATAACGTGACGAGACGATTTTAGATCGAAGGTACAAGTGATAAGGAGTGCATTCTTCAAACACTGAAAGCGATCTGTCCGGGGAATAATGCGTTCTGATTGTCGTGGTGATAGATAAGTTTCTCTGCTTAGCAGAACGAACCATTACGCAGGTTCCTGGTTTCAACAAGAATTTGCCAGCGCCTGCAATTCACATCAGAAACTGCTTAGAATTCAAATTTTTGTCCAGCTGGACGCAAGAATATTCAGAAGATTTGAATCCGCGACACTGAATTGATTTGCTGCAGAGACGCTGGAGCCGGACGTGAAGATCATGAGCCTGTCCATCCAGTCCCCGGGGCGGCCGGACATCGTCCTGCCGCTGCCGGTGGAGCCCAACGCCAAGGGCGTGTGGTTCACACTCAAGGAGGGCTCCATGTACAAGCTCAAGTTCACCTTCTCAGTCAGCAACAACATCGTCTCCGGCCTCCGCTACACCAACCGCGTCTGGAAGACCGGCATCAAAGGTGAGATCAGCTAAACGAACTGAGTAAAACGACCGATTCTGCAGATGACTAATTATTTGGTCTGCTGGCGCAGTGGACAGCACCAAGGAGATGCTCGGCACGTTCAGCCCCCAGCCGGAGGAGTACACCTACGTCACGCCGGAGGAGACCACGCCGTCGGGGATGTTTGCCAGGGGATCATACTCTGCCAGGACAAAGGTAAATTAACCGACTGATGATCACACAAGCCTGTCGAAATGTGCAGCTTATGCTGCTAATTCAGGGTTCATAGGCAATCCTCAACGTGCTTCTTGGTTTTGGCAGTTCCTCGACGACGACCGGAAGTGCTACCTGCAGATCGACTACACATTCGACATACGCCGGGACTGGCCGTCGTCGAGCTGAGCCTTTCCCGTGAGCCAGCTCGTGGCCGGCCTGCCTGGGTTTACAGTCACCGTTGAAGCAGAGGGTCGTCGTCTTTGTTTCGTTTGCCTTTGCCTTTTCCCTTTTTCTTTTTTTCCCCTTCTTATTACTGTCGCTATTAGGGTTATGTTCTAGTGTGCCTGCGTGTATATTTTCTCTTCTGTTCCGCTGTGCTGCGTTAACAAACGTCGTAGAATCCGTCAGTGTGTTTGAGCTTTGCCGGGTTCTGGTTCCCGATCGAACTGTATGCTGACTTCATGTAATGCACCAGAGCAACGCCCAGCTTCATGCGCCTCGTCTTCGTGTAATGCTCAGAACAGAGTATCTGTCACTCACTTTCTGAATGTTGTTGGAATTCATCTTCTGACCTTGGTTATTTTTTTGTTTGTTTTGGCTTCGCATTTCCGGGGATGGAAGAATTCTACTACTACGTCTGTCCATAAATAGATATCTTAAACATCGGAGGGCAGGGCAGGGTGCGCTGCTGCCCGATTTGAGCGAAACAATCAACGTTGCAACCTACCTCATTTGCAACATCTCTGCAATATTTCTTTACGGGTGTGAAAAAGTTATGCAAAAAACACAGCAATATTATGCAACAAATTCCCATTGGTCCCAACAAATACCCTTCAAAAATCACCACATCTATGCAACATGGAGGTCAATGCTTGCATCACCCTAGGCAAACATTTGCAACAGACATCTAGACATGAAGTCATCGCAACATATCACTCATGTGTTTCTAACAAAACACACAGTAGTCTGCAACATGTGGAAAACACATGTGCCTTGAGCTAGCCAACGACGAATCAGACTTGCTGAAGCTATGTCACACTTAATGACCCCAATACCCGTTCCCTTTTGTTCCCCGTATTCACATGCTAAATATCGAAGTAAACCTTAATTTCAAGTTGCCAGGTCAGCCATGGCTATACCTTAGTGAACCAACATGGGAGAGGAAGTGGTGGAAAATAGGGCGGATCACAATCTTCACTCATATTTTGCTTCAAGAGTTGGGAGGCGAATTGTGTGACACGATATACTCCTAACCAACTGCCTCGGGCAGAGCCAAGATTACCGAGGGTCTGCTCTTTCACCTCTAGGATCCAAGGACAAGAAACCTCCAAGGATATGTATCAGATAAAGATAAATGCATCAGCGAGGACGAGTATGAAGACGTTGATCATGGAAGCGACTCTGGGACGTACTGGAAAATCCATGAATTCACAAAACTACATAATGAACTTGCAAAACAATATGACAAAAAGAAATAAGAGTAATTTGTGTGGTGATGAATAATTTTAATTTCCTTTTTTCATATACTCATTTCAACCAGATGATCCATCCGAATGGATAAATTTATCTTTTCCTATAGTCCTTTCAATAAGATGATTCATGATTACGGATTTTTTTTCTTATGTCGTGCCTACGTACTACTTACAGAATATAAGTAAACAGATCCTTGCTAGGATTGTTCCAAGTACACCATGCTTGCTGTAGTAAACAGATCCTTTCAATAAGATGATCATGATTACAGATTTTCTTCTTCTTATGTCGTGCCTACTACTTACAGAATATAAGTAAACATATCCTTGCTAGGCTTGTTCCAAGTACACTATGCTTGCTACAGTATGATGGTTTCTGTTTCATGATTCTCTTCAGTTCACTCACGAGTAATGGAAAAAAGTTTTCCAACGTAAGTGAAATAATGGAGCCGAATTGGAGCATCAAGCCCAAAATGTCTACAATTTGTGAAGACCATATCTAAGGTAATACATGACCAATCTTCTCCCTTTTTTAAGAAAATTAGATTACACTTGCCCAAGAAAAGCATATTTTCAAACACATAAACTTCACTTGAAAGTTAGAACAAAAATCAATTCATGATGTATACATACACGTATTGTTGCGGTTGAGTGATTGCAAGAACATGATGGTCTAGAAAAGTTTGAAGACAAGAATAAACATTAGAGTTGCATAACTGTAAGGGTACATTGCCCTATGTGTGGTTTCGGTAATTAATGACAACCCCTATGGACTAATGTTTTCATTGAGTTTATATGAAGGAATATTCCATAGGTACTACTTGCTCTCCATGTGTTGGATTCAAGTATGGATGCCATGAAGATAAAGATATACCTTGTGTATTGGCATCAAGATCATCGGTATGAAGATATATACATGATATGATCAAGAAGAAGAAATGAAGATGGAGTTCTTATGTGGAACTCAATATTAGCCATGCTCTATCTTATGTGAGTATGAGAAGATACAAGGTTGAGTTGGGCAAGTTCAAGATGAGCATCTTGAGTGGATCACATGCTTGAAGCTTGCCATCCATTTGGTGATAATGGACATGTGAAGATGTGCATCAATGGAGCTTTCCCATCATAGTGTATGGGGGAGCATTTGTGAGTCTTCACAAAGCAACATTGATCAAGTGAGGCATTCCGGCTTGAGTGAAGCTTGAAGAGTTATCATCAAGATCAAGCGGGATGCGCAAGGCAAAGGTATGACCTTGCTAGGTTTTCCTTTTACCGGTCTCAAGGTGGATGTTGGGAGACCGGATTATAGGATAGATAGCCGCACTATCAAGAGGGGCTTTCGGTTGGGTAACTTGATCACATCGTCTTAGGGAGCTCAATCCTTTGCATACTTTGCATATCCCTATTGCTTCTTGGTGTTTCTCTGTGAGAGGTTCTTGAGCTTGTTGCTAGCTTTACAACAAGCCCAAGTTCATCGAAAACGGAATCCGCATGCATCTTCTATTGCGTTTTCGAGTTTGGACGTCTTCACCGTTTCTTAACGGTGGGAGACTCCCTCTCTAAAATCATCTAAAATATTCTGTGAGGAGTCTCCATATTTCCAGTTTTTGTTGGGGTTCTATTCGTCGTTATCTTTCCAACAAAATTGGTTTCATGTCAATCGGGGTCCGGACACAAAAGTTATCACAGTTTTTGTATAACATGATTTCCTGCTGGCCCGGTTTCTAGCCCGGCGTGACCGGCCGTCCGACCGGATGGCCCGGTTCAAACCGGCCCTCGGACCGGTGCCATCCGGGCACTATCCAGTAAGCTTTTAATCTTGGTCCGGTTACTAGCCCGGCGTGACCGGCCGTCTGACCGGATGGCCCGGTTCAAACCGGTCCCTGGACCGGTGCCATCCGGGCACTATCCAGTAAGCTTTTCAGCTTGGTCCGGTCACTAGCCCGGTCGACCGGTCTGTGGACCGGATGGCCCGGTCTGTGGCCCGGTCTGACCGGGTCCTGAACCGGACGGGCCGGTCCCAGGCCCGGTTGACCGGCCTCCTCGACGGCTGACTCAGCCCAACTTTTCCCCAACGGTTATATTTGCTCTTGGGCTATAAATAGCCCTTCTTCCACCTTGGGCTGAGTAGTTCTTCCCATTCTCTCTCCTCCATTGCTACTATTTGAAGAACTTGCTCTCCCCTTGATTCCTCCAACCATTCTTGCTCATATTTGAGGATTTGAGAGAGGGGATCTAGATCTACTCTTCCACCAAACCAATTCTTCTCTAAGTGAGGGAATCTCTTGGGATCTAGATCTTGGAGTCTTTGGTTGACTTCCCCTTTGTTCTTCCTCTCCAATCTCATCCTAGCATTCGTTGCTTTGGTGGGATTTGAGTGTGAAGGACTTGAACACCTCCGGTGTTCTTGCTTTGCATCATTGCATAGTGTGGAGCTCTCCACCACGATTTGTTCGAGTGAGAGACCGTGAGCTTGTTACTCTTGGAGGGTGACCTCCTAGTTGGCTTGGTGATTGGTGCTCCGGTGATCTCTTCAAGAAGATTGTGAAGAGGCCCGGGCTTCTCCTTCGTGGAGCTTGTGAAGTGGTTGTGGAGCTTGCCATCTCCGGAGCGGAGGAAAAGCTAACCATAAGGAAAGGGCCATTATCCTTCGTGGGTGTGGTTCGGAGAATAGGGTGAGCCTTCGTGGCGCGGGGAATCCTTCGTGGGACCTCCACTCCTCCAAACGTGACGTACCTTGTTGCAAAGCAAGGGAACACGGGAATACATCCTCGTCTCCGCGTGCCTCGGTTATTTCTATACCCGAGCTCTCTTTCCTTGTGATAGCCATCGTGCTTGAAGTACATATATCTTGCTATCACTTGTGCTACATATATCTTGTGCCTATCTTGCTTAGCTCTAGTTGCTATTGTTACACTTAGTTGAGCTTAGCATATTTAGGGTTTGTGCTTGTAAACTAAACGATAGTTTAATTCCGCATTCATACAAGACAAATCCGCAAGAGTTTGTAATCGCCTATTCACCCCCCCTCTAGGCGACATCTCGATCTTTCAATAACGCTGATCCAATCACATAATTCAACACAACTTGCTAAAATTTGAATTCAAATTTTTTGAAGCTGCATAAAACTAATTCAATTGCGTTTAAGACAAGAGAAAACAATTAGGCGTCCGGCAAGCTTTCAGTGGCACCGCGAACAATGCTTGCAGCACAATATAAGCCCATTTGAAGAGCGCCAAGCTTTCAGCATGTGTGGAACTTTGTAGCGGTTTCCTCCCAGCTGCTTGAACATTTCACATATTCAGTCTTGCAAACCGAGAAAGATTTTGCTGCTGCGCTCGGGTGGGTACTCATTAAATGTATTTTGCACCTTCAACATGTTGTCTACAATAGAAACAACACTAATAATCAAAATCAGCGCAACTCAAAGTTAACCTTATTTAAGATAAGCTTATAGTTTTGCAAATACACGGAGATAACTTGTGGAAAAGTGATTGCAATGCCGCAAAAAACCTAAATCCAGAACATTAGATTCGAGGAGTGTTGGCATGTGAGACGGATGTCCCACCCTTAAGCTTGAGCCGCAGCAACAAATTCAGATATTTGTCCTTGCATTATCCACAGGAATGTCTCACCATTATGGCAGGAAGAAAAAAAGCTTATCATGTGCTGCCAGCTTACATCTTGAGTAACCGCCGAGAGTACTATGATGACATACACAATGAAATTAAGCACCATGTCAATAAAAATCATACCCAATTACTCATCATGCAAATATTACGAATAAAAATAAAATAAAATCGTTACCATGGTTTCAACACCTCTTTCTGTTTGCTTCTTCTTAGTATGTTAGCAACCAAATTACTAGTTTTTCATCAAAAACTATCATGCCGTTAGCATCATGGCGTGTTGGAGCAACCGTGGAAAATAGTATCGCCTGTACCACAACGTAATCATGCCATTTTTTATAATACATTTATAGTAATGTAAACATTGAAGTAAAAATAATTATTGCCCACCTTCTCAATGAAGTTTTTCTCTTTGTGTGCTCTAGTACGAATCATCTTCACGAGGTGCCAAATCGTAATTTTGGCTTCCACGATAGGGGTAGAACAATTTCTCGTCAATACGTATGATATTGTAAATCTTTTTAAAAGTTTGACCTTCGGTATTGTAAGCATCAAAATTTTGAGCAACAAACCCCTTAAAGAGATGTACAATGTTTCTCGGCCTATCTCCCGTAAAAATTTGAGCTTACAATCCCGGAGGATCCAACTTTTAAAGAGATGAGCAATGTCATACACATTGACGAGAAATGGTTCTACTGTTCCCGCGGTAGCCAGAATTACTATTTGATGCTTGGTGAAGAAGATCCGTACCGTAGCACACAAAGCAAAAACTCCATTGAGAAGGTGAGCAATAATTTTTTTTCATTATTCGCATGATTATAAATGTTGTGTTAACAATGACATGATTATGTCGTGGTATAGGTGATGTTCTTGGCCGCAGTCGCTCGGCCACGCTATGGTGCTAATGACACGATAATTTTCGATGGAAAACTAGGAATTTGACCGTTTACATAGGAAGAAGCGGCAAAGAGAAAGAGAAGAAATGAGATGTGGTAAAGGTTTCATTTTTTTTGTAATATTTGTATGACAAGTAGTTGGGCATGGGTTTTTATTGACATGGTACATAATTTCATTGTGTAGGTCACAACATTACTCCCAATAGTCACTCAATATGTAAAACAATAACATGATAAACCTTTTGCTTCTACCATCAGGGCGAGAAGGCCTACAACCGGGGGAGAAGGACTACAACCGGGCGTGGCATGCCAATATTTATCCAACGGGATAATGCAAAGACACATATCCATGTGGATGCCCCTGAATTTTTTGCTGCTTCTCAAGCTAAAGGGCAGGACATCCGTCTCACATGCCAAACCCCCCGATCTAAATATTCTAGATTTAGGATTTTTCCGGCACTGCAAACACTTTTCCACAAGTTATCTCCAAGTATTTGTAAACCTTAGCTTAGTTTAAAAAAGGTTAATTTTGAGTTGCGGTGATTTTGACTATTTATGCAGGTTCTATTGCAGACATCGTGTTGAAGGTGCAGCAAAATTTGATGAGTACCCATCCAAATGCAGCAAGCCATCAACAAAATCTTACTCAGTTTGCAAGCCTGCATATGCGAAGTGCTCAAGCAGTTTGGAGGAAACCGCTACAAAGCTCCACACATGCGGAAGGATGTGCTTGAGAGGCTTAGCGCTCTCAGAGTGGCATTAGAATGTGCCGCAAGCATTGTTCGCGATGTTATTGAAAAAGTTTGTCGGATGCATGTTGGTTTACTTGTGTCTATTGGTTTTATTTTGAAATAGTATTATGCAACTTTAATTTTTCCAGTCCAGCTTTTAGCGTTTTTCTCTTGAATTATGTAATCAGATTAATGCTATGCAAATTTTAATGCAATACATGTGTGTATGAATACAACATGAATTGAGTTTTTGTCCTAAATAAGTGAGAATTATGTATTGCAAAGTATCCTTTCCTTGGACAAGCGGTGTAATTTTTTGTCTCACAAAAGGGGAGAAGATTGCCACTGTATTGCCTTAGATCTTTTTTTTCTTTCAGATTTGGGCTTGATACACCAATTCGGCTGCATTTGTTCACCCCCGTTGGAATTTTTCCATTACTACCATCATACTAGCATGCATGGTGCCCTTGGAACAAGCCTAGCAAAACGAAGCCTTTGAGGAAGCCTAAGACGAGTAGCACACATACCTTTTTTTTAAAAAAAATCCTTAATCATGAATCATTAGATTGGAGGAAGTGAAAAAAGATAAATTTATTCATTCGGATGAACCGTCTTGTTGAAAGCGGTACATGACAAAAGAAAATTAAATTTATTCATCACCACACAAGTAACTCCTATTTCTTCATGTCATGTTGTTTTGCAAGCTCGTTATGTTGTTTCAAAAAATCTTCAAGTACATCCCGGAATTGCTTCCATGATCCACGTCTTCATACTCGTCATCGTCGGTGTATTTATCATTATTTGATGCATATCCTTGGAGGAATTTTTTAACTTGGCCTTCAAAGCGTATGAAAAGGGATGCCACATCCTACACCCGCTACACAGTAATGGATGAGCTTCTAGGGCATAGCCATACACATTGCATGGTCCCAACTCGCCGCCATGGACCTCCTTCTCACCTTGACATTGGGTGTCCTCAGTACTTAACAACTCGTCAGTGTCTCCTTTCTATTCTCCATGGACTGGGAGAGGCAACGGAGAGGCAAACCAAGAGATGGTATCTTGTCCTTCTCCATGGAATCTAGATGTGCGTGAGAAAGATGAAAAGAGGGTCTTGGTACGGCAACAAGCGCCGCTGCTGACCCAAGTGACGTCCCCGGCGTCAACGAAGACCCCTAACCTGGAGGCGGTTTTCCGACGGTGATGCTCATGGACTCGATCGCGTTTGTGCGATCACTTTTTGGTGCTTTCTGTTATATTTCTGGGCTTGGTTGTAATTTATGGTTTCTTAGAGGTCCTTTCCAAAAAATGTACACACAACTTGTTTAATGCAGAATCTGGAGCATAAGACCATACGAACTAAAGACCTCAAGAACTCGTATCATATGATAATTATAGACAACAAATGTTTTCATATTCTTATTAGACAATAAAAATACCAAGGACGTTGTTGATATACATCAATGCATAATTGCCCATTTATCAATCCTCTTGCATGCATATTAGAGTGTGCTAATTAGCAAATAATCTTGTAGTGGCCTGGAAGCAAACTAGCTTTCACCGTAAGGTGGATCTGACTTCTCCTCCTCGAAATAGGCTTTCGCCCCGCTTTATAAATAAAGCCACAACGGCCGAACCGATACAAGGTGGTGAGGAGAACCTCTTACAAAGCAGATCAAGAATAAACAAAAAAGAACACGAAAACCAAAACTTGCGGCGACATGGAAAACGGCCCGAGTTGCAACGGAGCTCCACAACGGCGCCCCCAAGAGGGTAACGACGCATTACGCCGCTGCCGTTGAGACCGCAAGGTCTAGGTTTTCACCCGGAGCCATCCCGCAGGGAGGATGCCCACAACGACGCCCCCAAGAGGGTTGCGACACCCGCAGGCATCGTCGTCGCTGGCGCCGAGGCGCTGAGCTTTCGCCCGGAAGCATCCTCACACCACGCCCGGAGAACTTAGCCGCTCGTAGCCACCGAGGTAGGTTTCCGAAACAAGATCTGGGAGCTACCAAAGCCGAAGCGCCGCCAACCCCAGGAACACCCATCGCCCGCTCCACGCCATCCGCATGACCGAAGAGTGGGACCACCACCACCGCAACGTTGCCCGCCGTAGAGCCAACCGTGCAGTCCGCCTTCCGGGGCCGCTGCCCCGGCATCCCACGAGCTCGAGCCCATGACCTAGCCACCACGCGGCAACGCCGACGGATTGGACAGGGCAGGCCAACACCATAGCTAACAGTCATCAAGGCCAGCGCTAGTTAGGGGAGGGGATCCGCCCTCCGGCACACAAGGTGCCCACCGTCCGGACGTGGTAGCACTACCAATTAGGCCTAGATCAAGCCCGACCGCCTGCCAGGCCCGGAACAGGCCCCATTAGACGTGCTACCGCGCTGCTATGCCCACGTCGCCGATGCCATCCAACTGCATCTCTGTGCCGAGCCAACCCATGCCGCCACCGGCAGACCACCATGTGTTAGGCAAACGCCAAGAGCGGCGTCACCGCGACCTCACTCCTCGCAAGACGGCCCCGACCGAGGCCGCACACCGCCGCAAAGGAGCACCCCCGCCGCAACGCCCGGGGACATAGTTGCACCGTAACCGACGCCACCACGCCGCCGATCAATCCCATCACTTTGTCGGCATCCAAGAACTCGCCTTTGAACGCCGGCAAGAACATCCGACGGCCCGCCCGAGCAAGATAGGGGACGAACGCAGAGCTGCCCGGGCCGCCAGATCTAGGCCCACCTGGCCCAGACCTAGATCCAGCCGCAGTGCAGCCCAGAGGGTGCCCCGCCGGCGGTGGCCCTGCCCAGGCCCGCCTGGCCATGGACAGTGCCCGCAAGGCCCAGATCGGGGCCGAGCTACCCCATCCTGCGCCGCGCCGCCAGCCTGCCCCCTCCGTCGCCGCGTTCCGCCGCCTGCCCTGGCTCGCGCTGCGCCTCCACCGCCTTCGCCATGAGCCGCCGCCGCCGCCATGCCTTGCCGCACCGTCGCCGGACCGAATCCCGGACGCCCCGAAGCGCACCGCCGCCGGCCGCAACTGCCCCGCGCAGAGCCCCGCGCGCGCGGGTGAGGAAGAGCCCGCCGCCGCCGGCACCACGCGGGCTTTGCCCGGCGGCGCTCGCCGGCGGCGGCGGGAAGGAGAGGAGGAGGGAGGGCGGGGCGCGGGGTGAGACTAGGGTTCGCCCCGGTCGCCCGCGGGGAGCGACGCGGAGCGAAACGTTTCCCTTCCAGTACTTTCAACCGCTCCGACTTCTCTACTATCATGTTTATTTATACGACTGTTAAGGTGGCTCTGACTTGTGAATAATAAATGGAAGTACGTAACTAATTGGTTTACTTCAAATCACCCATCACCCCACCAAGACTAGTCACACTGAGAAATATCATACACTAGTATCATGTACATGATACTAGTTTATAATATCAACTCCACAATGCATAGTATCATAATATGGTATTCCCTCCGATTTATATTAATTACTCCAATATTGATGTATCTAGAACTAAAATATGTTTAGATACATCTATATTAGAGTCAATTAATATGAACCGGAGGGAGTATCATATTTATATCATATTTAATGTTTTATAGAATCTTAATGCAAATGTGTGTATATAATGTATTTATCATGAAATTTTCTAGATTTATGTGTCATGATACGGTATCATATTATGATACTACTCTCATCTGACACATCAAATTTTTACCAACATGGCATGCATAATATTGTTTATGATACTATTGGGCTAGTCTAAGCATATACGAACAGCCGAATCTAGGACCGGATTCATGCATCTGCGCATGTATACGTCCCTCTGCCTCTAGTATAACAATATTACAATGTACGCAAGCTTGGTCATTCCCACAAATCAGAATTAAGGTAAAGAGATTAGGCACTCACGTGTGTTCTTCTTCTCCTCCTTGACATGGATGGCAGTGGAGAGGGACGAGCTGCATCACGCAGCGGTGCGCGTCACGCCCAAGCCCCAAGGATTGGGCCGCCTCGTGGATACTGGAGGCCGAAGACCGCAGCCTCGGCTCTGGCCCGGAGCAATTGGCCGTCGCTTCCCGTCGCACGGCACCGGCACGCCTCTCGACTATCGGCAGGCCGGCGAAGCACAACGGCGGATGAGAGCCAATTGTTGGCCGGCGGTGAGGTTTGAGACAGAGGACGGAAAATAATATGACCGCCGCAAGGCAGGATTAGAAGATGATGACAACGGCAAGCGTTTCAGTATATATACTAACCCTAGGAGGCTAGGACTCGATGTTAAATTAGGCCAAAAAAGCACACGTTGATCAAGATTTGACCTATAGGGTTTGCGAAAACTGGAGCAGATGTTAGTAACGTTTTTGTTTGTTGAGAAATTAATTGCAGATGTTAACTGTAGGTAAGCAGGGGGCCTCCTATACACCGACCAGGTCGGTGCGGACGCGGTGCCGCACACCCCCCGACCCGGCGGTTGTCTAGTGGGCCGGCCCATCAGGTAAGGTCGTTCTCTATTTTCCCTATTCTATTTATTTTTTTCTGTTTACATATTTTCGTTTTTTAAAAAGAAGAATTTTTTGAATCCGTTTTTTAATCTGGAAGTTTAATTTTTTTGTCTTTTTAATATAATTTTTTCGATTTTTTTTTATAATTTGAACATTTTTTAGAATGAACATTTTCCAAAATTTGAATATTTTTTAGAATGAACATTTTTCAAAATTTGAACATTTTTTAGAATGAACATTTTTTCAAAAAATCGATTTTTCCCAAAAGTTGAACATTTTTCGAAAATGAACATATTTTAAATTTGAATTTTTTTCAATTATGAACATTTTTCGGATACGAACAATTTTTAGCTTTGAACATTTTTTTTTGAACACTTTTCAAATTTGAACGTTTTCGAATTTAAACTATTTTCAAATTTGAACTTTTCGGTTTTGAACAGAAATAAAAATAAACAGAAAACAAAAGGAAACAAAAAAGAAAACCGAAAAAAGAAAAAAAAGAAAAAACAGAAACAGAAACAGAAAACGAAACAAAAAGAAAAAAGGTGAAAATGGGCCAGGCCCCATACCCGACCAGGGTGTGCGGTGCCTGGTAGGCACCGACCTGGTCGGTGTATAGGATTTCCCGGTAAGCAGGCCTGCGTGGATGGCATACGGTCACCGCGGCCTAGTGTGCACGCTTTGGGCCGGCCCGTCAAAAAGCGAGACAAGTGCATGTACGCCGTGGATAGATAGGCCCAGCAAGCTGTTCTCGCATAAAGGTCGGCCCAGACAGCAGCATATTCCGGACGAATGCGCATCGTGCGCAATGGGCAGAAAGTTCACGCCCGAAAAGGAGCGACCTCTTCTCGGCTCTCGTTCGTTCCAAAACAAAAGAAAAAGGAGCCACGAGCACTTTTTTTTTTCAGGACATCGTCAGCACGTTGAGGCCACTCCCTACATGTAGTCGGTCGCACGTGACCCGACGAGCAAACCATGGAAAGCTTAAACTTTAGCACCGCTGGTATCACGTGCCCAACATAATTCTTCTGGACCCGATCCACGTTTAATAAGCCAACGGATGTCCTGGCGATCCATTCAGCCCTGCTCCTCCGTCCTCCATTCGACCATTCGTCGTGTGCGGCTCAAGCCTGGCGAGTGGCCATCTCCCATCTGCGGCTCTTGTGGGGGCGCCGCCGACCGCCGGACGCTAGAGCCGCATCGTATAACAAATTTGACAGCTCGCTTGTTTTGATACTACTTAGAGTATATTCACTCGTGTCTCCCATATAATGTTATGGCGCAGCCGACTTTTAGGCCGTATGGGGGCTGCCCCCTAGATGGACAAATGGGGCTGGTTAACTCCAAGCCGTGTCTCCCATGAAAAATAATTCATTAAATTTGATAAAAACAAGCGTTTTTATTGAAAGTTCGGACAATTTCATATAAAGGGCGGAAAAAACCCTAAAAATGGCCACGGCCAAGGCCCTAGACGCCGGTACATTGCCGCCGCGTAGTCCTGCTTGTCATTGTTATCGGGCTCTTTCTTCGGCGGTGCGAAGTAGCTGTAGCCCTGGCTACCGTCCTTGCGTCGGCGATGCCTATTTGACGGGCCAGCATCACCGTCGTCGTCCAGGTCGATGAACAGGCAGAGACGGTGCACAGTGCACGTGCTCGAAGATCCTCGCCAAGCAGGCCTTGTTCCAGTTGACGGACGAGTACATCCAGCAGTGATCCGCGGCGGAGCACCGACACTCTGCACACCACCGCTCGGCCATCTCCTCTGTCCGGCGCCGCCGCACCTCTTTCGCCGTGGCGGCATCGAACGCCGCAATGGTGTCCGCCAGCATCGCCTCCACCCACGCCGCGTTCTCCTCAGCTGCGGGGTCTCCCGCTGCTGACGCCGCCCGCCGCCTCACGCTGTTGATGCCCCCGCTGCTCGATTGCCTCCCGTCGATGCTGCCGCTCTACATGCCAAAGCTCCGCCCGGTGCTGCGGCGACTCTTCCTCCGCGGCGGCGTCGATGCCGAACTGCGAATCCGGTGGTGGAGGTGGTGGTGGAGGAGACGGCAGTGGAGGGATCTGGCCGGCACCGGGGCGGTTCACCATTGCGCAGTGGTGTTCGAGCGACGAGGGATGTGCTTGTGGCGGAGAAAGGGGTGTCGGCGGCTGTGGTGGCTGCCATTGAGCCCGGGGGGCCTTTTATAGACGCCGGTGTCGGGAAGAAAGCGCGGGAAGAGGCGAGAAGCGGAGGGAAGAAAGCGCGGGAACGCGCAGTGGCGTGCGAACGCCGGCGACGCGTGGAGACTGCACAGCACCGACGGGACGTCTCGCCTGCCCCTCCTTTGCCATCAAGGCAAAGTTGCGACGCTTCGATCGTGTGTCACCGCGCGCGAATAATTTCCGCCGCGAGGTAGGCGACGGTTAATTCCAAACTTGAATGTGCCGCTGACGCGTCGGTCCCGCCACACATTGCCTCGTTTTTTTTTGTGTCGGGCGTGCCTGGAGTGTCCCCTGTGGGGCGGGATGGGCTCGGGGCGCCGGACACCGTATCGAGGTGCGCCGGATAAAAAAGGTTTTGGAAGACGCGGCTGGAAACGGTTTTTTTATCTGGCGCGTCCAAATTCTTTGGAAGATGGTTTAGGGAACACGACTACTGGAGATGCTCTTATTAATTTTATGAGATAGAGACGGTGCTCGCTTTCGTCATTGCAGATCTGCTGAAGAAGAAGCATTCTCCCAGATAAATGTTTCGGCGCCGTACGTGTGCGCACCGAGCCACCGACGACGACGAGTCGAGCGTGTCGTGTGAGTGTGACGGGTTCGTGGGCGGTGGTGGATGGATTGGAGGACATGTGTTCGCACAGCGACGCAGGTTGGCCTGTTCGGTTGTTCCCGTGCGAACCGTGGCATGTAGCATTTGTGCTAGGAACACGCCAAGCCCAGGCCGGTGACGTTTCTCGTCGTTGGGAAACCGCCGGTGACGCTTTCGGCAGAGCGGCAGAAAAGAACGTAACATGGCAAGGACGCGTCGTGGACCAACATGCACGCTGCTATGCTACGTGTTGTGGTGGTCTTGAATAAAATACTCCTACTAATTTATTATCCTGAATAAATACATTTTAAGTTTACATGCTTTGGCTTTGAAAAAAAAAGCTTTATACGCACTATATTTTGCGCGGAGAGGGTATTGTTTTTCTTTGTTAGATTTGACATATTTGCCCAAAATTGAATGTATACAACTACATGAAGAAATTATGTATATTTTTTATATGAATGTCATATCATCGTTAAATAGTTGAGTTATACCATGGTTAACTTCCACCAGTAAATAGGCTCCGAGTAGTTCCTCCATGACAAAATATAGTGCATATTATTTTTGCTATAAGTGAAACTTTTCAACAAATTTGAATGACTTTACATAAAAATATCAAATCTAAAATACTAAATAAATACAATGTAAAAAAATAGATTTCATATTTTTATATAAACTTGAGGCCACTAATATTCATTATATTTTTTTTGCGAAAAGGATCCTGATATTAAAAGAAACATACTACAATACAAAACACAACAAGAAAACAAAAATTACAACAAAATCTTTGAGATTCCCTTCATTTTCAACCTTCAGACCGTGTCGACGATGCGTCGCCGCTGCCATTTTTCCCTGAGCCGGCCTGATGTTGTTGGTTGCGAACGGAAACTCACCGGACAACATGCACGATCTAAAATATATACACACACATATTCATTTGTGGTACCATTTTCAGCTACAGAAATAAAAAAAACCACCTTCCTCCCATTTTCTCCCCATTTTCATTTTGTTTATTGACCCCCCACGTTGCTTACCTTTTCCAATGTCTTAGCCACGAGGAAACCTAAATCGAAGAGCGAAAGAAAGAATAAACAAAAGAAAAGAAAAAAAGAGACCCCACCCTTACCTCCCCTCCTCGTCTCCGCCACTTCCCCCTGCCCTCCCGCCCCCACGAAATCTGGAACTCCTTCCCGGACGCCATTGCCAACCTTTCTCCTCCAGCACAAGGAAACCGCGCCAGGGGGACGGTGGAATTACCGTCACCAATTCGGAAGGTATCTCCGTCCCGCTAACCTTCCCCCCACATCCACGCCGACGGCGCGCGCCGCGATCTATCCGCTATTTTCCCAGGGGTTCCAACTCGCGACCTTCCTGATCTGAAAATTTTGCTGCAGCCGCGCCGTAGGCGGGTAGAATCGAGCCGAAATGTCCGGCTTCGTGGGGGTCGTCGTCTCCGATCCCTCGCTGCAGGGCCAGTTCACGCAGGTCGAGCTCCGATCGCTCAAGGCCAAGGTGACGCCCAAATCCATTTCGTTTTTTTAATTTTATTTTGCTTCTCTGCGCGAGAAAACCCGCAAATTGTCTGCCAGCCCCGCTCCAATCCGAGGTTTCTGTTCTGTTCCGTTGCGTTGCAGTTCGTGTCGCTGAAGCGGGAATCGGGCCATGTCACCACCAAGAACCTCCCGGGGCTGATGAAGAAGCTGAGGGGGCTCCACGAAGTGGTCTCCGAGGAGGAGATCGCCGCCTTCCTGTCGGAGTCGTACCCCGACAGCGACCAGGAGATTGAGTTCGAGTCGTTCCTCCATGTACATCTCGGCGATTCTCTGCCCTCTTGGCTATTACTGTGCAGATGAAGAATGGTTTCACTGTCCTGCAGAATTTATGGGGAATTTGGTGTGGTTGTTTTCGCAGGAGTACCTGAAACTCCAAGCAAGGGTGAGCGCCAAGGATGGAGGCGCCGCCGGCACCGGTGGCGGGGCTGGCCGCGGCAAGAACTCCTCTTCGTTCCTTAAATCCACCGTCACTACGCTGCTGCACAATCTCAACCAGGCCGAGAAGTCTTCATATGTGGCGCATATTAACACGTACCTGCGCGAAGACCCGTTCCTGAAGAAGTACTTGCCAATCGACCCGTCCGGCAACCAGCTGTTTGATCTTATCAGGGACGGTGTTGTGCTCTGGTGAGATATATGGCTTTCTAGCTAGCCGCAGGGCGCATGCCCATTTACTTTCCGAACAGAAATTGTCTGCTAGTTGTGTTAACTGATGTTAATTCATGGGTTGATCTTTTGTCAGTAAGTTGATCAATGTGGCTGTACCTGGGACCATTGATGAGAGGGCAATAAATAAGAAAAGAGTGCTTAACCCATGGGAGAGGAATGAAAACCACACACTGTGCCTCAACTCTGCCAAGGCCATTGGATGTACTGTTGTCAACATTGGTACCCAGGATTTAGTGGAAGGAAGGGTATGTCATGTATTCCACATTTGATATCTTTCTTGTTGCTCATGATGTGTGATTGATCTAAAAATGTTGCCGGTATCTAAATAATCTTTTTTATTTTGCGATGAGGTTAATTATTCGTCTACCTTTAATTCTCTCATGTCCTGTGCAGTGTTTGTTAATTTTTAATACTCATGTCATTACTAAATGCTGTGTATCCTTTGTGCTTCTTCAGTATATCACTTACTAGTATGCTCTTCCCATACTTGTTTGGTCACTTGTTGATTGCTGCATGTGCTCTTCCCTCATCAAGATGTTTTAGCCACCTTACTTTAGAGACAAAATGTTCCTAATTTCTATGTTCAGTTCTATCAATTCACTTCATAAAATCAAGGCTGACTTACAACATACTTCTTTTGTATTTGGCAGCCTCATTTAGTTCTTGGATTGATTTCTCAAATCATAAAGGTAAATATTGAGTTGAATTTTGCATTAGACAAAATTAAATGGACAAGTAATGATTGAACTCTGCCTTTATCACTTAAAGAGTTGCTTGCACTTGTTCACCAGATTCAACTTTTGGCTGATCTTAATCTCAAGAAGACGCCGCAGTTGGTGGAATTGTTCGATGACAGCAAGGTAAATAGAAGCAGTCTACATTTGTTTCATTTCCTATTGCACACCTTTGCTCAAAACTAAATCTGTTTTAATGCATGTTGTGCAGGATATAGATGAAGTTTTGAGCCTGTCACCAGAAAAAATGCTACTGAAATGGATGAACCATCATCTGAAAAAAGCTGGCTACAAAAAAACTGTTAACAATTTCTCTTCAGATGTGAAGGTGCGTATGACAGAAAATGTCACAACACTTAGTCACTTACCAATCACTTAATTGTGTGCAATGTTGATACGCCTGCAACGATACCATGATCTGCCTAAACCCGTTGGTAGATCTTATTGTTCATTTAAGTTCTGCCTTGTGCGGAATCAACAGCCAGCTTTGCAGCATTATCTATGAACCATCTTTTCACTGTTGAATGTTGTTTCTTCTTTTATATAATATAAGGCTAGGTTTGTAGGCCTGTTACTTGATCCTGTTATTTTGTTTCTTTTCTTGCTCTGTTCGAGTTGGATGGTCACATGAGTTAGTTCTGTACAGGATGGTGAAGCCTATGCTTATCTTCTAAAAGCTCTTGCTCCAGAGACCTCCCCTGAAACAACAGTGGAGACTAAGGATCCTGATGAGAGGGCAAAAATGGTTCTAGAACAAGCAGAAAAGTTGGACTGCAAAAGATACCTTACACCAAAGGATATCACTGAGGGTTCTGCCAACTTGAATCTTGCATTTGTTGCACAAATATTCCAGCATCGGTAAGTGCTGATTCATGTTCCTGAAAAAGGTTCTAGAATTTTAATGTATGTGTTAAGTCGCGTGTACTATGTTCGCCAATAATTATTGTACTGTTAAACATTCATCAGTTGAATGCTGTCATTCATGATGTGCAGGAATGGTCTAACTAGTGACATTAAACAAGTTACACTCACGCAGTCAGCAACACGTGATGACGTTTTAGTATCCAGAGAGGAGAGGGCCTTCAGGATGTGGATCAACAGCCTTGGCGTGGAAACATACGTGAATAATGTTTTTGAAGATGTTCGCAATGGGTAACAAGATTATTTTCATAGTGTCTTGTGTGTATCAATTAGTGAGTTGGTAATTTAGTATATATTCTCTTGCAGATGGGTACTTCTTGAAGTACTTGACAAAGTTTCTCCAGGATCTGTCAATTGGAAGTTAGCATCAAAACCTCCAATTAAGATGCCATTTAGGAAACTGGAGAATTGCAATCAAGTTATAAAAATCGGGAAGGATCTAAAATTTTCGTTAGTAAATTTAGCTGGGAACGATATTGTTCAGGGAAATAAGAAATTGATAGTTGGTGAGTTTGAATGCATGTAAACTCTTGTAGCTAGCTGCTAATGCACTGAACTTGATAATTTGTTTGATATATAATTTTACCTTTTTTGTGATGTCTTTCAGCACTTCTGTGGCAATTGATGAGATTTAATATCCTTCAGTTGCTAAACAGACTGAGATCCCACTCCCAAGGATCCCAAGGAAAACAGATTACTGATTCGGATATACTAAACTGGGCCAACAACAAAGTGAAAGCATCAGGAAGAACATCTCGAATCGAAAGCTTCAAGGTGATTTTAATGTCCATATCCTTTATTGGACCATATCAGAAACTCCAGCTGTTCATCTTTTCTTTCTGTTTTTCCCTTCAGGATAAGAGCTTATCAAATGGAGTGTTCTTCCTCGAACTTCTTAGTGCAGTTCAGCCAAGGGTTGTGAACTGGAAAGTAGTTACAAAGGGGGAAGCAGGTCTGTTCCATATGTGCTATTTTATGAATTGGTTCAGATTAATGATGTATGCTTTCTATGAAGAGAAATAAGTACTGTATTATTGGCTGATAGACAATTTCTTTTGGTTTTACCAGACGATGAAAAGAAGCTAAATGCTACCTACATCATCAGTGTTGCAAGAAAGCTTGGATGTTCTGTCTTCCTACTGCCGGAGGACATTATAGAGGTAAATGGCTAAATGCTATAGTATCTTCATCTCTGACTGCTGTAAATCCCTTTCTTTTCCGAAGACCGATGATGGCTGTTCATTGAGAATTGAAACTGAGTCGTGCTCTTTATATTATCTGTTTCATATTATTTCTTCTTGTTGTTTGAACAGGTGAACCAGAAGATGATCCTAACTCTTACTGCTAGCATTATGTACTGGAGCCTACAGAGAACGCCACTATCACAATCTGATATGATTGAACCATCGGAGCCATCTAGCATGGCTTCTGATGCTGCTTCTGATATTGGTTCGGAGGATGGCGCCTCAACAGCAGCACCATCTGAGTGCGAAGAGGTGAACTCATTGTCTGATGGTATGTCCAACCTGACCACAGATGATGCTACTTCAAATGCCCCACCTGCAGAAAATGGAAATGATGAAGCTGGATCCTGATGATTATATGTTCGTTGTCGTCGTCGTAGTGCTGTCCATCATTAGTTATACACAAGGATTTGGTTGGTACTTTCCTGGTGTCCAAAGTTGCTGCTGCCAGAAGTGATTTTTTTCTCCTGCTTTCCAGGTAGCATAATAGGTACACATACAGATAGATGTAGCCGCCGTTTGTTCATTAAATTTTGCTTAATAGTACTATACGAGAGTAAGAAATACACAAAAAATCGTAGACATGGGCCACCGGCCTGGTGGCCATTCCCTGTACACTCTTTAGTACACTTTGATGTCGAAGCTCCATTACCCAACCTGTGTCTTGTCGGTCCATGTGCTCGGTTTTTCTCCATTTGTACTGCCTTGGCCATTACCGTTTGTACTGAACTGTCGCTGCTGTGGACCATGCGTGAGCTGTACATAACATGTTGAAGGAATTTGTGGCATGTCGAGGAATTATTGTACACATTGTGGTATCTTTGCTCATTTGAGTGCAATGTGACATGTCGTATGTTCGCTGGAGGCTTTGCAGGTCTGGCACAAAATAGTGATACGTAAATGAATGGCAGGTATATATACGGGACGGGAAAGAAGTGAAATATATTTTGCTACACACTTGGAAAGGTAGATTACATTCATCGACATATCATAGAGCTAAGGAGCAGATTTTTTTTTAAGAGTACACCTTTTGTACTACTATGGAAGGCAGAATTTTAAGTACAAGGAACCTGTCCAAAACAAGACAACAGGGCCCTCTCTAACAGCCCCGGACACCTCCGAAGATTGAAGCTTCACCTTGACTCTCCTTGTCGACCTAGCATCCAACAAAAGAGTAGATGGCGGAACTTTGTCGAAGGCACCGTCATGAACTTGCCGACTACGGCGTGCATTGCGTCCGTCAAAACCAGCCTTAGACGCCATTGTGCCCATCAAGACCAGCCTTCAACAACGACGAGCACCAGAGGAGGCCAACCTAGAACCTCTACGTGCGATGCTCCCAACAGAGTGACGTCGCCATCTCGCGCTTGTTCAACTCCGGACCTAGTCTTTGGCCCGAAGACATCAACCAGAGATGTTTCTTTCAGACCACATGTGAAAGGGATCAACAACACACATGCTTATATTAGCAGCATGCATGTGCGCACGACACCCGAACTTGCACGTATATAATGGAGTAGCACTTGGCAATTATCATCTGTGTTTTTTCTCCAGGTTCAACGGACCCTGCGGAACATGACATCGAGATGACGAGTCGCCGAACTTGTGTGCGTCTTCCGATGAGCCTGCTGCTTCTCGCAGGCTGCTTAAATTCGCAGGCATTCAGACAGTTACAGGGCCAAGGCCACCACCACCGGAGGTCGAGGAGGCATAAAACCAAACAGGTCTGGGCTCCATGCCATTTCCTCTCCTCCTTAATACGCATCGCTCCCGGAAGTCAAGTGTCAAGTAAAGGCAGCTCCACCTCCACACTCCCCTTCACCCCGCGCCTCCTCCCTCCTCGCAAACTCTACACATGCAAGCCAAGCCGGAGCAACCTGATGCTTCCTCCGCTCCTTCTCGTCGTCGAGGTAGTAGCTTCCTGGTGGCCTCGGTTCTTGGCTTCCGCCATTGCCGGCGATGGAGGATAGCTGATACGGCGACGTGGTAATTGGACCACCGGGGCCTTTGTTACCATCATCGGCGGCGGCATACATGGGGCAGGCCAGGCATTTGATCTCCTACCATAGTATCTTCTCTAGTTAGCTAGCTAGTCAGTTATTTCTTGCTCTTCGTTTAGCTCTTCTATTTTCTCTGCAGCTAGCCGACATCGTCGTCGTTGCAAATGTAGAGTAGTGTGAATAACCTTGGGTTGTTGATGTGTATGTTTTTCCTGGGAATGAAATCCAGCGATGGTTTCCTACCGAACTGGCCAGATGATGATTAGTTTTTCTTTCTTCATCTGCTCTGTATGTTTGCGCGTGATATCGATCTTCTCTTCTTGCTTGTTGTAGCTGTACACTTGCGTCGCACATCGATCTAACTAAGGATAACGCAGAATGGCGTACAGTGAATCAGCGATTAAGCAGCTAGCGAACTGAGTTCTGGCGCATGTTTGATCCGCGCGCCCGCTGCCGATACAGTATCCCGCACAGTGCTCGTCGCTGCGGGCATCAGGCGGGCTACAGTGCGCGCCTTGGGTAGCAGCAGGCGGACATGTCTGCGGACAGCGAGAACCTTGCTTCTCCTCTGTCTCGGCTCGCCCCCTTTTTTTCTCCGTCAGAAAGAAAACGGATACACTGACATAGTAAGAACAAATGACATCGTATCTCGAGCGCGCGGCATGCTGCATGGCACCAAAAATCAACTGTCGGCTTGTTAATCTATTTGCTGTAGTACGATTTGATAACACCCGATCTCTCCGCGACGAGTCAAATCTGCAATGGAGACGCTAGCTGTACCCATATGAAAATATGGATGCCATTCTGATCTTTCCTTAATTAATCGTCAAACGGCACGCATACGCGTAGCGTGCTTACGTCTCGTCAGGGATCACAATTGCTGCATGCCACCGAAACGGCAAGTGCGCTTTCAGCCTGGCTCTAGCTTAGCTGAAGACTAGCAGAAAACCAAGTTACGAGTATAGCTTAGCATGCCATCAGAATGAGTCGATCCCACCAACCAAGCGTGTGTATCTCGTGATCAGTAGCAGCATAAATTGTGGTGGCCTTGCTTAGTTACTTACTAGCAGTCCTTGCGCGAGACAGGGCTAGGACCAGCTCCGGCCACCAGCGCGCGCTGCACTGCATGCCAATGTCATGCCATTCCCACAGTCAACAGTGCACGCAGCAGCGGCAGCCTAGACAGGAGGAGACTCTACGCCGCTCCAAGCTAGGCCGGGGACGGACGGGGAGACGACGAGGAACGCCCGCACATTCTCCGATGCCAATGGCCCAAGATTTGTCCGATCCCGCGCGCGTCGCACCGTAAAATCTGGGTGTCGTTTCGATTAGGAGAAATGAGATGTGTGTGCGCACTGTACTGCCAATCATCCATACTATGCATAACCATGCCAGACATGGTGTGGTTAACGTTGTAGGGCTTGCTTGGCTTGGAAGTGTGTTGGAAGAGAGGACAGCTTTGAGACACGATCAGCACGCACCGTCGACCGTTCCTTCATGAGCTGCGTGTGTACGCAGTAGGCATGCTTAATTTGCTCGTTGTTGTTTCCTAGGGTGTGTGTGTGATTTGGTGTAGTGTGGCAGTGTGCCATGCGTCTCCTGTGTCTCTTATCTCGGCAAGGGTTCGCGGATTGCATCGCGCCCGAGAGAAGGGGTACGTGTCCTGGACCACCTGATTTGGCAATTAGACTAGTCCATAGTATGGATGCAGTAGTATCATATAGAAGGTTCCGTTAATTTTCTATGTGGATATCTAAAACTTCTGCGGAATATTGAGCGTGTTCCTACTGATCAAGTGCTGAAGGGTAAGCAACTGTTGATTGATCATAACATTTGCTTCGGTGTCCCCCTCTCTAAACTTTGGTTGGTGTGAATGGCTAGGATTTACTGATACCCCTTCGTAGGTTAACATAAAAAAGTCCAGATAACTCCTAGATATTTTATGTTTTGGACACAGAACCCCCAAAATTATAAGTGACATACTTGACCTTTCAACTTTTCAAAACGATGTAATTCACCTCTAACTTTGATTAGTAGTATTGAACAACGGAATTTTCCAACGTGACCATGCGAGGTGTTCCAGGTAACATCATGGAGATTTTCTACCGCATCATTCAGGTAGCAAGTCCATGAGGACCCCAAAAAAGAAGGCATGCCTCGATGCAGCCACCAACGGCGGTTGACTGCGTAGCTCCAAATTCCAAACCTCAAGCGGCAGTTTCCATGTCCTCCTATGTTCCCCATGGCCTCAACACCCGCTGCTCCAGCTACCAACATGGAGCATGAGGGCATCTCGAACGGGCCGACGCGTATCAGACACCAAAACAAACACGAAACGTCCGTTTATGTCAGGTCGAATGGTCGAAATCGGCCGCGGGTCTGTTTGCGTCTAGGGGTGTCTCCATTGGCCCGACGCATTATATTTTTTCCTCACTTAGAGCTGGTACGTCGGCGGTGGCAAAGCCGTCCCACATAGCGAGCTGGTCAAGGTCGCTATTGGCCATTGCGATGGCAATGGCCTCCTCCACGCTAATGTCCGGCGGCTAGGTCTCCGGATCCCACGCCGAGCCGCCATTGTCATAGCCATTGTCTCCGCCTTGGATATGGCCGTCTGACGAGGCCTCGGCGGTGTCATCGTCCTCGTCCACGTCCACGTCGTCGTACTCGCCCTCGTTGTCATCGTCGTCCGTGGCGAGCTCGAGGTCGAAGTAGTCGACGTCGCCGAGGTACCACGCTTGGCGGCGTGCGTCAAACTCCCACGTCCCGAAAGAGATCTGATACGTCTCCAACGTACCTATAATTTCTGATGTTCCATGCTTGTTTTATGACAATACTTACATGTTTTGCTTGCACTTTATAATGTTTTTATGCGTTTTCCGGAACTAACCTATTAACAAGATGCCACAGTGCCAGTTCCTGTTTTCTGTTGTTTTTGGTTCCAGAAAGGCTGTTCGGGCAATATTCTCGGAATTCGACGAAACCCAAGATCCTATTTTTCCCGGAAGCATCCAGAACACCGAAGAAGAGTCGGAGGAGAGCCAGGGGCCACCACACAGGTGGGCCGCGCGGGCCACACCCTGGCCGCGCCGGCCTGGTGTGGGGCCACCCTGTCGCCCCTCCTGCGCCGCCTCTTCGTCTATTTAAGCCCTTTCGACCTAAAAACGCAGTACCAATTGACGAAACTCCGGAAAGACTCCGGGGGCGCCGCCACCATCGCGAAACTCCAATTCGGGGACGAAGTCTCTGTTCCGGCACCCTGCCGGACGGGGAAGTGCCCCGGAAGCCATCTCCATCAACGCCATCGCCTCCATCATGCTCCGTGAGTAGTTCCCCCATGGACTACGGGTTCTAGCTGTAGCTAGTTGGTATCATCTCTCCCATGTACTTCAATACAATGATCTCATGAGCTGCCTTACATGATTGAGATTCATCTGATGTAATCGGTGTTGTGTTTGTCGGGATCCGATGGATTTGTTACGTTATGATTGTCTATCTACAAAGTTTATGAAGTTATTGTTGCTGCAATCTTGTTGTGTTTAATGCTTATCACTAGGGCCCGAGTGGCATGATCTTAGATTTAAGCTCTATACTTATTGCTTAGATTGTATCTACAAGTTGTATGCACATGTCACTGTCCGGAACCAAAGGCCCCGAAGTGACAGAAATCGGGACAACCGGAGGGGATGGCGGTGATGTGAGGATCACATGTTTTCACGGAGTGTTAATGCTTTGCTCTGGTGCTCTATTAAAAGGAGTACCTTAATTTCCAGTACATTCCCTTGAGGCCCGGCTGCCACCGGCTGGTAGGACAAAAGATGTTGTGCAAGTTTCTCATTGCGAGCACGTACGACTATAATTGGAAAACATGCCTACATGATTAATGATCTTGATATTCTGTCTTAATGCTATTTAAATCCTATCAATTGCCCGACTGTAATTTGTTCACCCAACACTTGTTATTGGAGAGTTGCCACTAGTGTAGATAGCTGGGAACCCCGGTCCATCTTTCATCATCATATACTCGTTCTATATGACATTGGAAGTAGTATCAACTATTTTCTGGTGCCATTGCTCTCATATTACTATTACTGCTGCTGTGTTACTGTTACTATTGCTCTCATATCATCGCTACTTTCACATCACCCCCGTTACTAGTGCTTTTCCAGGTGCAGCTGAATTGACAACTCGGTTGTTAAGGCTTATAAGTATTCTTTACCTCCCCTTGTGTCGAATCAATAAATTTGGGTTTTACTTCCCTCGAAGACTCGTTGCGATCCCCTATACTTGTGGGTTATCAAGACTCGTTTTCACGGCGCCGTTGCCGGGGAGGCATAGCTCTACTCATAAGTTCACCCGGGGAGTACACTCTACCTCTCTCTCTGTTTTTATTTTGTTTTACTTTGTTTTGCTTAGTTTACTTTTGCCTAGTTTATTTGTGCTTAGTTTATTTCTGTCTTGTTTTATTTTTCTTAGTTTACTTTTGTCTAGTTTCTTTTTGTCTTGTTTTACTTTTCTCATATACCCAAAAATCCATAAAAATTTGAAAAACCTAAAAATTAAAAACTGCTGTTATGGGAGAACCCATAACCTACTTGGAGCTTATAGAATATTATAATAATTATAGAGAATCAAGAGCGGGAAAAGTGATGAGTGCTTGTGATAGAAAAATTGAATACAATTGCTAAAATCTTGCTTAAACGCCATGATATAAACTGTTGCTCTCAACAGGACACTAAACATCTTAAATTTCAATGTGGCTTTAGTGAGGAATTTTTAATTAAGAACTATAATCGGAATAGCTATATTCATTTTGGGTTTGAAGAGGTAGAACAATTTTTCATATTTATGGGAGCCTCTGAGATAGAATCCTTCATGGTTAAAAATTATGAAACTTGTGTTGTTTGTAAGGACCTTAAAGATTATGTCTCTTCTATCCTTAATTTTTGCAATGAAAGTTACACCGATAATCCTTATATCATTGATTATAAAGAGAGACTCATTAATGCACAAGAATGCACTCACAATTTGCGAGGACTCGTGGAAGAAGAAATTGATGAACCTGAAAGCTCATTGGATGAAAAAGAGGAGGAAATTGATGAACCTGAAAGCTCATTGGGTGAAAAAGAAGAGGACAGTGATGAACAAAAGGAGGAAGAATGGATTAGCTACCCATGCCAACCTTCTAATGAGAGTAACTCTTTATCTCTTACACTATTTGATTGTCCTCCATGCTTACCGAAAGAGGTTGAATGTTATGTTCCTGTGGATTCTCTTGAAATATTCCCTATGAGTAAAACTTGTGAGAATAATTATGCTACTGTTATTTATGATAATCCATGCTACTTTGATAAATCTTATGATAATGCTTTGTTTGTGCCCGATGTCGAAATGCATGGTACTAAAGAATTTTGCGTAGCAAATGTTTATGATAAAGCTCTTGATGATGGTCCTATGTTACTTGATAATATTAATTGTACTACTAATGAAAATGGGATTGGAGAGGTCTTGCATTATCTATGAGTCCCATATCTCTTGAGATTGATCAACCATCTTGTTATATTATTGATAAAAGTGTGTTTGAAAGTTTTAATCGCACTATTTTTGAGCTTGATAAAAATTATGTGTTTATGGATCATGAAAAGTATGCTGCATGTGATAGTTATATTGTTGAGTTTGTTCATGAAGCTACTGAAAATTATTATGAGAGAGGAAAATATGGTTGTAGAAATTTTCATGGTGCTAAAACACCTCTCTATATGCTTAAAATTTTGAAGTTTCTCTTGTTTTATCTTCTTATGCTTGTCACTTTGTTCTTCATGAATTTATTTGTGTACAAGATTCCTATGCATAGGAAGTGGGTTAGACTTAAATGTGTTTTGAACTTGCTTTTTGATGCTCTTTTTTTGCTTCAACTCTTATTTCTTGCGAGTGCAACATTAAAACTGCTGAGCCCATCTTAATGGCTATAAAGAAAGAACTTCTTGGGAGATAACCCATGTGTTTATTTTGCTACTGTTTTGTTGTGTCTTGGAAGTTGTTACTACTGTAGCAACCTCTCCTTATCTTTATTTTATTGCAATGGTGTGCCAAGTGAAGCCTCTAATCGAAGGTTGATACCAGATTTGGATTTCTGCGCAGAAACAGATTTCTATCTGTCACGAATCTGGGCTGTTTTCTCTGTAGGTAACTCAGAAAATTATGCCAATTTATGTGCGTGTTCCTCAGATATGTACGCAACTTTCGTTAGTTTTGAGTTTTCTGATTTGAGCAACGGAAGTACCTCTTTTAAATTCGTCTTTACTGGCTGTTCTGTTTTGGCAGATTCTGTCTCTGTTTTTTGCATTGTCTCTTGCGGACTTTAAGCAACGCTTTCTACACGTGGAGATCTGTAGCTAATGTTTTATTGAGTTCTTGCAATGTGTCACTACAGGACCAAGGTGGATTCAAGTTTTTTTTTTTGAGTACTAACCCCTCTAATGAAGTTTATGAGAAGTTTGGTGTGAAGAAAGTTTTCAAGGGTCAAGAGAGGAGGATGATATATGATCAAGAAGAGTGAAAAGTCTAAGCTTGGGGATGCCCCTGTGGTTCATCCCTGCATATTTCAAGAAGACTCAAGCGTCTAAGCTTGGGGATGCCCAAGGCATCCCCTTCTTCATCAACTTATCAGGTTTCTTCTATTGAAACTATATTTTTATTCGGTCACATCTTATGTTCTTTACTTGGAGCGTCTATGTGCTTTTATTTTTGTTTTTGTTTGAATAAGATCGGATCCTAGCAATCCTTGTTTGGGAGAGAGACACACTCCGCTTTTTCATATGAACACTTGTTCTTCGTTTTACTTTTAATGTTCAATGATAAAAGTTGGAAGCTACATCACTTATGGTTATTTGGTTGGAAACAGAAAATGCCTCATATTGTCTTGAATAATTTGACACTTGGCAATTGTTTTGAGCTCTCAAGTAGATCATGATTAAGTTTTTTCATGTAGTTTAAACCTATTAGTGGAGAACTACTGTAGAGCTTGTTGAAATTGGTTTGCATGATTGGTCTCTCTTAAGGTCTAGATATTTTCGGGTAAAAGTGTTTGAGCATCAAGGAAGACAGTGTAGAGTATTATAATGCTTGCAATATGTTCTTATGTAAGTTTTGCTGTACATGTTTATACTTGTGTTTGCTTCAAACAACCTTGCTAGCCAAAGCCTTGTACTGAGAGGAAATGCTTCTCGTGCATCCAAAACCTTGAGCCAACCACTATGCCATTTGTGTCCACCATACCTACCTACTACATGGTATTTCTCCGCCATTCCAAAGTAAATTGCTTGAGTGCTACCTTTAAACAATTCAAAATTTATCACCTCTGATTTGTGTCAATGTTTAATAGCTCATGAGGAAGTATGTGGTGTTTATCTTTCAATCTTGTTGGGCAACTTTCACCAATGGACTAGTGGCTTCATCCGCTTATCCAATAATTTTGCAAAAAGAGCTGGCAACGGGGTTCCCAGCCCCAATTAACTAACTTCATTAATAATTCTCTTCACATGTTTTGCTCTGATTCATCAGTAAGCAACTTAATTTTGCAAATAGACACTCCTTCATGGAATGTGAATGTTGGAAGGCACTCGAGGATTCGGTTAGCCATGGATTGTGTAAGCAAAAGGTTGGGAGGAGTGCCAACCATAAATAAAAACTAAAATACATGTGTAAACAAAAAAGAAGAGGGATGATCTACCTTGCTGGTAGAGATAACGTCCTTCATGGGAGCCGCTCTTTGAAGGTTTGTCTGGCAAGGGGGTTAGAGTGCCCACTACCATTCGTTGACAACAACAAACCCCTCTCAAAACTTTACTTTTATGCTCTCTTTATGTTTTCAAAACCAAAGCTCTAGCACAAATATAGCAATCAATGCTTCCCTCTGCGAAGGGCCATTCTTTTACTTTATGTTGAGTCAGTTTACCTACTTCTTTCCATCTTAGAAGCAAACACTTGTGTCAACTGTGCATTGATTCTTACATACTTGCTTATTTACACTTATTATATTACTTTATGTTGACAATTATCCATGAGATATGCATGTTGAAAGTTGAAAGCAACTGCTGAAACTTATATCTTCCTTTGTGTTGCTTCGATGCCTTTACTTTGAATCTATTGCTTTATGAGTTAACTCTTGTGCAAGACTTTTGATGCTTGTCTTGAAAGTACTCTTCATGAAAAGTTTTGCTATATGTTATCTATTTGTTAGCAACTATAGATTATTGCCTTGAGTCACTTCATTCATCTCATATGCTTTGTAATAGTATGATAAAGGTTATGTAAGTAGCATGTCACTACAGAAATTATTCTTTTTATCGTTTACCTACTCGAGGACGAGCAGGAACTAAGCTTGGGGATGCTGATACGTCTCCAACGTACCTATAATTTCGATGTTCCATGCTTGTTTTATGACAATACTTACATGTTTTGCTTGCACTTTATAATGTTTTTATGCGTTTTCCGGAACTAACCTATTAACAAGATGCCACGGTGCCGGTTCTCGTTTTCGTTGTTTTTGGTTCCGAGAAAGGCTGTTCGGGCAATATTCTCCGAATTCGATGAAATCAACGCCCAAGATCCTATTTTTCCCGGAAGCATCCGGAACACCGATGAAGAGTCGGAGGAGAGCCGGGGGCCACCACACGGGTGGGCCGCGCGGGCCACACCCCGGCCGCGCCGGCCTGGTGTGGGGCCACCCTGTCGCCCCTCTGCGCCGCCTCTTCGCCTATTTAAGCCCTTTCGACCTAAAAACGCAGTACCAATTGACGTAACTCCGAGAAAGACTCCGGGGCGCCGCCACCATCGCGAAACTCCAATTCGGGGGACGAAGTCTCGTTCCGGCACCTGCCGGGACGGGGAAGTGCCCCCGGAAGCCATCTCCATCAACGCCATCGCCTCCATCATGCTCCATGAGTAGTTCCCCCATGGACTACGGGTTCTAGCTGTAGCTAGTTGGTATCATCTCTCCCATGTACTTCAATACAATGATCTCATGAGCTGCCTTACATGATTGAGATTCATCTGATGTAATCGGTGTTGTGTTTGTCGGGATCCGATGGATTGTTACGTTATGATTGTCTATCTACAAATTTTATGAAGTTATTGTTGCTGCAATCTTGTTGTGTTTAATGCTTGTCACTAGGGCCCGAGTGGCATGATCTTAGATTTAAGCTCTATACTTATTGCTTAGATTGTATCTACAAGTTGTATGCACATGTCATCTGTCCGGAACCAAAGCCCCGAAGTGACAGAAATCGGGACAACCGGAGGGGATGGCGGTGATGTGAGGATCACATGTTTTCACGGAGTGTTAATGCTTTGCTCCGGTGCTCTATTAAAAGGAGTACCTTAATTTCCAGTAGATTCCCTTGAGGCCCGGCTGCCACCGGCTGGTAGGACAAAAGATGTTGTGCAAGTTTCTCATCGTGAACACGTACGACTATAATTGAAAAACATGCCTACATGATTAATGATCTTGATATTCTGTCTTAATGCTATTTCAATCCTATCAATTGCCCGACTGTAATTTGTTCACCCAACACTTGTTATTGGAGAGTTGCCACTAGTGTAGATAGCTGGGAACCCTGGTCCATCTTTCATCATCATATACTCGTTCTATATGACATTGGAAGTAGTATCAACTATTTTCTGGTGCCATTGCTCTCATATTACTATTACTGCTGTTGTGTTACTGTTACTATTGCTCTCATATCATCTGCTACTTTCACATCACCCCTGTTACTAGTGCTTTTCCAGTGCGAGCTGAATTGACAACTCAGTTGTTAAGGCTTATAAGTATTCTTTACCTCCCCTTGTGTCGAATCAATAAATTTGGGTTTTACTTCCCTCGAAGACTGTTGCGATCCCCTATACTTGTGGGTTATCAAGATCCAGTTGTACGAGTTGAGCGCGTACACCCGATCTTCTCGGAGATCGACCAGCAGGATGGCTCGGCGGTGGCGCACCTCGTCACGGCGCTCTCGGCCCTCGCGTGGCACGGGAGGGACCGGCACGTGCCTGGAGTTGATGTACCAGCCTCCTCCAGGCAGGCTCGCATCTGGCCATGGCATTTCCCGGTTTTCCTCCCAAAGGCAGTGCGCGAACTCGATGTGGACGTACTGCCCTACCCGCGGCTTCTTGCCGGACCGCGAGCCGCTAGCCTCGTGGTCGTTTTTCGTCTTGCTGAATGGACAAGACTTCCCCATGGCGTCGGTCAGGTCGATACGACGAGCTCTGGCAATGGTGAAGTCGAGAAGATGAGCACCGCCGAGCGGAACTAAAAAAAGACTCGGGCGCCACTTTGCCTTCAATGCCCTGCCACTGCAATGCCGCCCACCAGCGCACGCACGCAGAAGGGGAGGCACACCATTAACTCGACGCAGAAAGCTGCAGCGCGCCGCTCGCAAGTTTAGCCACACTGAAGACGAAGCATCTGTGGCGCTGCCAGCGGACCCGTGCAAGAAGCTTGCGGAGGTCCGCGTTGTCCACACAGCGTCCGCGCGGATGCAAATATGCCGCATATTTGAGCCGCGTTTGCGTCTGGACGAACGTGTCAGACACTATGCGTCACGCCGCTAGGTGGGTACAGACGCATTTTCTATCCGCACTCGCGCCGCTGGAGATGCCCTAAGTGCACATCGACCAATTTGGAGCATGATTACACAGCTACACTGCAAATAGCTCTAGCAGCATTGCGAGGGAAGCCCAGTTGCACGGCCACGCTGCCGCTGGCTCGCTCTGAAGTCTTTGGCGTGGGCACAACAAGCACCACACCAGTAGCAACGAGCGGCATGCATGCGTGCATGGCGAGGGCGGCAGCTAGTCCGCACTGCACGGCAGCTGTGGCCGCGACAAAGACGTGCACTTCTCTAGTGATCGAAGGTTGCCAGCCGTGGACCTGTTCAGTACCTTCAGCTGGACGAAGACGTTATTGCTTAAACACAAGGTTAAGTGGTGCAATTTTAATTTGAGGGGTGTTGTATCTAAAACATGAAACTTCTGGGTTATTTAGACTTATTTCGCTAACTTACCTCTTCAACAAAGGGGGGGACACCGTAGCACTCCCCATTGATCATAGCCCTGATATTGGACAAAAACATAAGATACCTCCTCCTAATAAGCCTTGATAAGCCTTGATGCGTACCACCCCAGGGCTGGGTTAAGCTTACAATCGATGGATCTTTCAAAACGGAGGATGGCACGGGAGGAACGGGGATGATACTCCGAAATGTTACTAGGCAGATCGTATTCTTAGCATATCATTAAAAGTGTATGGAGCTTCCATATGTGGTTTTGATAATTAATGACAATCTCTATGGACTAATGTTTGCATTGAGTTATATTTGTAGGAGTTGTCCATAGGCAATGCTTGAACCATATGTTGGCTTCAAGGTTGCAATAAAAAGAAATTGATGAAGGATATCAAGTGCCAAGTATGTCTGAAGATGAAGTGAGCCCTCAAAGTTAACTTCAAGACATCAACATGACGAAAAATGAAGAAATGAAGTGCAAGCTCAAGATGGGTCAACTCGAAGAGATCATATGCTTGAAGCTTGCCATCCATATGGTGATCATGGATATGTGAAAATGCGCCGAAGAAGAAGCTCTCCCATGGTGGATTATGGGGGAGCAATCCACAAGACTAAGTCAAGCAAGCACAATCAAGAAAGGTGTTCCATCTTGTTGCGATCAAGACCATCATCATCGAGCTCATGTGGAATGCGCAAGATTAAGGTTTGCTCTTGATAGGGTTTCTTTCTCACCGTCTCATGGTGTAGTTGAAGACCGGTTTATAGTTTAGTTGCCGTACTATCAAGAGGGCTCTCGAGTGAGTTACTCGATCGTATCCTTCGGAGAGCTCAAACCTTCGCATCCTTGTATCATATTTATTGGTTGTTATTTGGATCTTATCCATGTGATGTTTTAGAGCTTGTGCTTATTCTCATGACAAGCTCTAGTTTATCAAGAATGATTTTTGCACGGGCAACTTATTGCATTTTCAAGGTTGGAGGTTTTACCGGTATGTCTTTTTTAGATAGGTCAAACCTTTCATCATTTGTTTCTATCCTATCTTGCTGGACTATGATGGTTCCATGCATGATCTCGTAGAGCTTGTTACTAGCTTCGAAACGAGCCCAAGATCATCAAAATTGGAGTCCGTATGCTCAAGTTATGATCATTCTCGTTTTGGCATTTCTGCAGTTTTCGGGGGCGGGTAATCCGGGCCGGATACAAAATATCCGGCCCGAGTCCAGTAACCCTGGACGCTCTGGTCCTTATCCGATTTTCAAAGCCCGGAGGGTGGATAATCCGGCCCAGGGGTGGATATTCCGGCCCGGGAGGTCCTAAACGGTCATATTTCATTGGGAGGGGGTATATAAGACCCCCTTCTTCCTCCTTGTGCTGGTTGGTTCTCTCACCCTCTCTCTCCTCCATTGTTGACCTTCAAAGCTTGCCCTAGTTCTTGATTCCTCCCATGATTCTTGCATATTCTTGAGAGAAAAGAGAGAGGAGATCTAGATCTACATCTTCACCAATCAAACCCCCCTCTTTGTGAGAGGAACCACCTAGATCTAGATCTTGGAGAAACTAGGAGTTCTTTGTGTTCTCCTTTTTGTTCTTCCTCTCATATTTCCCTAATATTTTTTGTAGCTTTGTTGGAATTTGAGAGAGAAGGACTTGAGCATCTTTGTGGTGTTCTTGCCATTGCATTTGGTGCATCGGTTTGAGTTCTCCACGGTGATTCGTGGAAGTGAAAGTAAGAAAGTTGTTACTCTTGGGTTCTTGGAACCCTAGATGGATTTCAGGCCTTTGTGGCGATTTCTTGGAAGCCTCAAATTAAGTTGTGGATACGTTCCCAAGCTTTGTGTAAGGTCCGGTTTCCGCCTCGAAGGAAATCCCTTAGTGGAACTGTGACCTAGACCTTTGTGGCGAGGGTCACCGGAGAATAAGGTGAGGCGCCTTCGTGGCGCTCGGTGTGTGGTGTGACTACCGCATCTTGGGGTGAGGCCTTTGTGGCGTTGGTGTGCATCGAGCAACCACACCTCAAGGTGAGGCCATTTGTGGCGTTCGGGAGCACTAAGCCACCGCACCTCTCCAACGGAGATTAGCACTCGCAAAAGTGTGAATTTCGGGATGAATCATCGTCTCCCACGTGCCTCGGTTATCTCTATACCCGAGCTCTTTACTTATGTACTTTACTTTGTGATAGCCATCGTGCTTGAAGTTATATATCTTGCTATCACATAGTGCTTGTTTTGCTTAGCATAAGTTGTTGGTGCACATAGTTGAACCATAGTATATAGGCTTTGGGCTTGACAAAGAAAACACTAGTTTTATTCCGCATTTGTTAAGCTCATCTCGTAAAAAATTTAAAACACCTATTCAACCCCCCTCTAGACGACATCTGTGTCCTTTCAATCATTTCTTGTCCTCTTGTGTTGAGGCTCTAGAGGCGGAAATGTTGTCTTGCTCGGAGGGGCTCAACTTGGCGCTCCATCATAGTCAGTTGCCAATCCTGATCATCAGTTGGTGGCGGCTGACAAACGACATGGTTCATGACCGATCCCCATTTATGTATGTCATTTCAGAGATTAGGGATTTAGCAAAGCAAAATAGAGTGTGTTTTTTTGTAAAAGTAAACCATAGGCAGATAAGAGCAAGCCACTGTCTTGCAAATTTTGCAAGAACAAAGCAACTCACGTTTGTTTGGTTAGGATCAGACCTGATTGCTTGTTTCAGGAACCTGATCTTGATCTGTTTGTAGTTCCACCTGCTTAATAAAGGTCTGGTTTTACCCTCAAAAAAAGTATCATATGGAAATATAATGCGTATGATACAACTATATATTACTAACTAAACAATGCATGGTATCATATACTAGTATCATTATCTTTTTATATTAATTGATTTGTAGAATCTCAATGTAAATAGATGTACAAGATTTATTTGATATCAATTTTTCTAGAACTACATGTTGTGATACTGTATCTACCTACGGTAGTACTATCACCTCTCTCATGTTTAATTGTACTGCCACGTCATTTTTTTGCATGCATAAAATGCATGATACTACATATGATATTTTTATTGTGGGTACTCTCACCTCAGGATGATGCGCCATCACCTAGGCTCCAGGTTTGACATAAATTCTCATACATGGAATCATTTTACCGCATATTCCCTCCATTCATAATTACCTCGTGTTCTATGTTCAGACAAAGTAAAGTTTTACCAAAAGTAAAAGAAAAAATATCGACATACATAATATCAAACACATATAATTTGAAAGTATACTTTATAACGATTCTAATAAAATATATTTTATATTATAGATGTTGATATTTTTTTCTATATACAAACTAAAACTGGAACGCAAGGTAATTGCGAACGGAGGGAGTCCTAAGCCCAACGTAATTTTTTGTTTGTTTGTTTTCCATTTCTAAAAAGGAGGTTGAAACTCCTGTCTTCTACATTGAATTGAGGCACACAACCATTTTAATTAAAGTTGATGTAACACAACGAGGGCAGAGTGATCAATGAGAAAGAAAGTGCATTGCATAAATAACTACACCATCACATGAAAGATCGGGATATAACGACAAGGGGGTGTGTTGAATAAGAGTTATCTAAAACTATTGACAATTTATAATTTAGTGCAGCAGAACGGCATAAATATTGAAAATAGCTACGTAGTGGATAAGTGCTATGACGCATGATGTTAAGCATACATCGATAAAAAAACATATTAATACTGCCAAAGATACAAATTAAGTCGGAGAACATGCAGTACACATCAGTGGTTGGAGCACTCTTAGTTGTCAAGAGACAAACTTGAATTGCAATACTTCAACGCATTGAACAGTTCAAAACAAAAAGAGAGACAAAATAATAATTGTGCATAAAGTAGAGGAGACAAGTGCACATGTTTGTTTCCTAGAGTTCGAGCCGTCGACACCCGCTCTATGTTTCCGGTGGAAGGGGCTATGAACAATGCACCTAGGTTCAACCGACATGACCCGTTGGCAACATACCCTATTGTTTGTTCCATCAGCTTGAGCCCACCGGCTCTGCCAAATCACAATGGATAGAGCTTCGATGGGTGATCTGGAGGCCTATATGTAGCCAGTCCATATCTTGGAGGTTCATGGGTACATCGGCCCTCCACACCTCGGAAGGTTGCAGATAGACACCTAACCGTCTAGGAGATGTCGAATCTCCAAGGGTAGATTCTTGATATTCTTGGCCACAACTTGCTTCATGTTTGGTGCCCAATGAAATCCATGAAGTCCTTCTCTCCAATGTATAGGATTGAATAGATACAAGAGAGAAGGACAGGTGAACCACAAATATCGATCAAGGACCGGGTGCACGCATGTGGACCGCATGGACCCGTATCGCCTTGCCTCACTAGTGGCTGACAAGCAATCTAGCGCAGCGTATGTTCGCGGCCACTCTAAATCCAACCTAAATTTGACCAAAAATATGTGCCAACCGAATAGAATCTCAAGCGACGGCTGTTTGCGGCAGCCTGTTGGATCTCGGTTTTGGCCTCCACTAACCGCGTACGGATACAATATATATGTATGTTGGGAAGTTTGGAGATGGGTCTTACAAATGAGACTTTGGTGTAATCAGAGTGTTTTTCGGCAATCCTTATTTAACGTTCTTTGCGTCCATTAGCGAGCAAACGCGTAGCCCCTCCCATCTGTAACACCTCTAACTGGGCCAGCCTAGCAGGAATCTGACTTCCTGGTTTATTCCGGTTTTAGGAGTGTTCTAGAACCTTCTGGTTGGGGTTTCTACTTGGGACTGTGATAGGCAGCGGCGCCGCACATACGCGAAACCGTGCGGCGGCAGTCTAATCTTCTTTGCATGCATGTTAAAATTTACGTCACCAAAAGATTCCTTCGGTTTTAAATTTTTGAAAAGTTTTATCTCTCAAACCGTTAATCCGATTGACGATCCGTTTTCACCATTAGCTTTCTGGCGGCGATATCTTCGAAACTAAATCCAATATCAATATGTTTTGATAACTTGTTTTTCACATTAACGGCTGCCCGATTATATCACTTGCTTGCCACATTATCACTACTTAGTTACTAGATTAAAAATAATAATGTGGTTGTCGTTATTTCCGTGATGTTTGCCGATTATGCATTATTTAGTTCTCTAATCAAAACAAGTTGCTTGTTGTCACATGCTTTCCAAATTATTCGCTATTTAGTTGTTGGATTAAAAATAATCTTTTATCGGTACCATGTCCGCTATTTTATCTCGATGCATTATGCATGTTACTATTTGTTTATTTAGAGATATCATCTCTTAGTTGGACACATTTTAAAACTCGCTATCTAATCGTGCGGATCATTTGATGTGTAAAAATATGTAAAATCATCTAAAACTGTACAGAATTATCATGGTAGTTGTTTTCTACTAATCTGGCAGCCATGCTAATATAATCTGGTAGTTGATGCGATAAAAACAAATCGTCAAAACATAACAATATTGGATCTAGTTTTGAAGCCCTCGCCAAGATGAACTCAACGGTGAAAACGGATCACTAATCGGATTAATGGTTTAGGAGATACATCATTTTGAATTTCGAATTTAGCAATTAATACGATGATATCATCGTGAGCTGGCAGATTTCCTACATACACACATGTTGCTTTCTCTATAAGGAAAAATTGTACAAACATAACCACCGCATGCATGCCAACCCTATGCGGCGCCTCCCGTTAGAATTCTCCTTTTTTGTTTTGTTTTTCTGAGACGGTTTTCCCTGTTTTTACTCGTTTTTCGGTTTTCAGTTTTGTTTTTGTTTTTTGTTTTGTTTTGTTTTGTTTTCTTGTTTTTTTCACAAGATGAACATTTTTTTAAATATGAATAATTTTCAAATGTGAATATTTTTTCAAAATATTAACCTTTTAAAGTGAACATTTTCAAATCCGAACAATTTTTCAAAATATGAATTTTTATAAAAATAAGAACACTTTTCAAAATACTAACAGCATGGACGTTTTAAAATTGAACATTTTTCAAATATTAACAACTTTTTCAAATCTAAATATATTTTAAAATATAAACATTTCGTAATTTTGTACAAATTTTCAAAATCGAGACGTATTTAAATCTGAATGTTTTTCAAATCCAAACAAATTTTAATATCTATTTTTAAAATATAAACATTTTTTGTAATCTGAACAATTTTCAAAATTTAGAAGTTTTTAGATCTGAATATTTATCAAATCTGAACAATTTTTAAAATGCATTTTTTTAAAATCTGAACAATTTTCAAAATCTAGATATTTTAAAATCTGAACATTTTTCAAAATCTAAACATGTTCAGAATTTGAACATTTTGAAACCCGAATATTTTATTTGCACGAAATATTTCAAAATTAATCATAATGATCGGACATAAAACTTGATGTTTTAGGAAGAAGAAAAATGAATAAAGCAGAGTAGGAATCTTTTTTATTTTTGAGCTTAGCAGAGTAGGAATCGATCGGGGCGAGTTAGCTAGCGCTAAAAGGCCGGCCCATGTGAAACGGAGCTTTCAAGCGTTGCACCCGTAACATACGCAACGAGCGCCGCATAGGAGCTCCCGTGTTTCTCTGGGGAGTGCTGTACACCGACCTGGTCGGTGTGTACGGGCCACCGCACACCCCACCGACCAGGCCGGTTGGTTGGGCCGCGGCCCATTAGTAGTAGGTACATTTTTTTTCTTTTTTTGCTGTTTCTTTTTTGTTAATATTTTTTTTTAATATCTAACTTTTTAAAAATATATTTCGGAGAAAAAATTTCAAAATCTGTTCAGATTCGGAATTTTGGAATTTTTTTAAAAATGTTCAGATTTTGCTTTAATTATTTTCGAAATTTGAACATTTTTCGAATTTGAATATTTTTTCAAATTGAACGCTTTATATATTTGAACGGATTTCAAATTTGAACGCTTTTATAATTTGAACATTTTTGTATTTGAACATTTTTCAAATTTGAACGGATTTCAAATTTGAACAATTTTTTGTATTTGAACATTTTTCGAATTTGAACGGATTTCAGATTTGAACATTTTTTGTATTAAAAGGTTTTAAAATTTAAACGTTTTTAAAATTTGAACATTTTTAAAATTTCGAACAGTTTTCAATTTTTGAAAATTTTCTGAATTTTAACTATTTTCAAATTTAAACAAAAATAAATATAAACAAAAAAGAAACAAAAAAAAGGAACAGAAAATAAAAAAGGAAAAGGAAAAGAAAAGAAAAGAAAGAAAGAAAGAGAAACAGAAAACAGAAAAAAGAGGCGAACTGGGCTGACCAGGCCGGCCCATACCGCGAGCGGGGGGTGTGCGGCGCGCGGTAGGGACCGACCTGGTCGGTGTATAGGATTTGCCTGTTTCTCTTTGGTGTGATCGGTGTTCCCACTCTGTTGCATGCGGTGCCGTGTCGAAGTCCGAAGGCCCGGATCATGTTTCCGAACAGTTCTCGATTGTCCTTTTCGGCTCGGCTGCTGGGGTTTTCACCTTTCGGTGCGCCCGGCTCAGCCTACACAGATTTCTGGTCCTGTATTCATTCACGGAGCAAAAGCATATGCGTCGACGCTAAAGTGGTGCACAAAATAAAGCTCGCCACCGAAAAAAGAGACGAGGAAACCACGTCCTGGCCCCAAAGGAACACGCCGCAGGCGTGGCTGACCTGACTGCGGGCGTCGGGCGAGCAGCACACTGACCTTTTCTTTGCTCCACTGATCCAAAGCGCTAGCCATGGGCTCCTACCACTACAGCTCCGCCTCCCACTTCTTCTTCCCCGCCGGCGATCCCCACCCCAACGCCATCCCCACCGCCCACAAGCCCGCGAAAACCGTGCGCATCCCCGTCACCTCCCCTCCGCCCCCTAAAACGCCCCCGGACGCGGCGGCCGCCGCCGCCAGGATCCAGGCGGCCTTCCGGGGCCACCTCGTCCGGCGCCACGTCGCGGCCGTGCGCTCCGCCGACCGCGAGGCGACGCGGCTCGAGCGGCTGCTCCGGCGGCAGGAGACCGTGGACGCCGTCCGCGGCGACGACCGCGAGCGCGCGCGCTTCTCCGAGGCGCTCATGGCCGCGCTGCTCCGCCTCGACGCCGTCCCGGGCCGCGACCCGGCCGTGCGGGGCGCGCGCCGCGCCGTCAGCCGCCGCGTCGTCGGCCTCCAGGAGGTGTTCGACTCCATCCTCGCCGCGCCCGAGGCGGACACGTACGGGGTGCCGGCCAGCCTCGACCAGGTCCTCGAAGGGATCTGGGGCGTTCGGGGAGAGGCGCCGCTGCCCGCGGCGGCGCCCGCGGTGGAGGAGGAAGCGGAGGCGAGGACGAGCGGCACGTGCTGGGGCCGGTTCTTCGGGGTGCTCTAGCGTGCTTCTCAGTCCACTAGGTCCCTACTGTGCACTGCGATCGTCGTATACCAAGTATAGATACATGTATTCCGTGGATATGGTACAAGTTACACATGAACATGAAACGAATACCTATAGTGGAAAACAATTGCTTCGGATTTCGCGATTCGTGATTCCACGTCGAGGGGAACCCAACACTGTTATTTCTCACTCTGAAAGCTGAATCGGAATGGTTGCTTGGGGAATTTGTTCGGCAAGTATTGTTCCAGGCTTCTTTTTGTCTTCTCCTTTATCCTGGCATCAATCTTATCGCCTCTCATTCTCTGACCATTTTAGTTTTCTCGGGGCAAAGGGCAAAATGTTGCATTCTTGCACTGTGTGAGCTGGGGTGAAAACGGAGCGGAAATAGATGAAATTGAGTGGTACCATATTTTATTTTCATATTTTTCTTAGAAGCAAAAATGAATACATAAACATGAAAATAAATGAAAAAAATGATATTATCGAACACAGATAGGAACGGAACAGAATATGGATCATTGCGCGAACCAATAAAACCCTTAAACCAGAGAAAAATAGTTGAAGCAACAAATAAGCCCCTTAAATCATGGGAAAAAAAACTGAAGCAACTCTAAGCATACGACAAACTTATTTCCTAACCCTTGCGAGGTTGCTCGATGTATTGAGAATTGGAGCAATTTTAGGATGGGTCACTCCGGTAGTTGAGCTTGACAAGGCTATGTATTGGTCCTATTGGATTGACCCATACACAACAATCCTAAAACGAAAAATCTGTACTAGCAGGAAATGGTTTCACTGGAAAACACTGTTTGTTTCCGCCAAAACTATTATGTTTATATTTTCAACTCGCAAATTTTTGTTTCTATATTTCCATTCCGTTTTCGTTTTTCAGTGGAAAAGTTGGAAACTTTCTGATCCATTTTCATCCCTAGTTCGAGCCACCTTCTCCATCATGCAACCGGCAATAGGACCGTATGCCACAAATCGTGAGAACACTGGTGAGACCGAGACGGTTGCTGCAAAGATTGGCTACTTGGGACCTCACTAGTTTTTTTTTTTACATAGGGAGAGAGCTGAGTCTATAAAGGGTAATTTTTGTGGGTGGAGATTTTTAGCTCCCTCCCTTCCGCCGCTCATTATGGACCCGAGTAATTTACATTGATTTTGCTGATTTTCCACAAAGTCTCTTTTTCTTTGTTTCTAATGTTGCAGAACAGAAACCATATTTTACATATTTTTAAGTTTCAGAAACTTTCCAGGTGTCAAATGGGCCCCAACCTTTTGCCACATTAGTATTTTGGGAAATACCATGGTGTGAGAAGAAGGAGAGGAGTTGGATGTCCATGGGCCGGCTAGGAGTGCCCATGGGGCAACAACCAACCTAGCCATGCCATGGGGGCCCACCGTCACCTCATCGCTTTGTTTGTCTTGATCTAAAACCATCTATATATATGATTGATATCACGGAGTCACAAGGAGGCATCCAATAAACCTAGGAACAAAGAACATAGAGGAACCTGCAAAGATTTGAGGAGAAACGCTGCCGGAGTTGCCCCACGCCCGTACTATGGATCTGTGGAAGTAACATGTATCATCTCTCTCTATGTACTTCACTAATTAGAGCCACATGAGTTGCCTACATGATTATGGTCATATATGTATTGCCTTGATGGTGGATCTTTTGTTGTGCAATGAGTTATGAGATGCAATTGAAACATATGTGTTTGATGTATTACTAGAATGCATATGTTATCCCATTCATGTATGCTATGATCTAATTGAACTTGTACGGAAGAATTCATCTAGGGAAGGTGTGTTAGTTGAGTAATATGGTAGTGGCATGTGTATTTGTCACACAAATTTTGTGTGCTGCTAAGGTTTTTTTTTGCCTTTCCAATGATTACCTCCGGAGGGATAAATGGATAATTATGTTATTGTTCACCTAGTGTCATTCTAGGTGACCTTGTTTGCTCAAGGTAGTATATTGTTAATCAAATCATGTAAATGTTCTTATTCTTTCTATTTCTACGCTACTTACAACATTGAGATGCATTGAGAAACTCTAGCTCAATTCGTGGTTAGCACTTGCCATAAATTCACCACGTTTTTTCAAATTCTATAGCATTGGAAAAACATGAGCTTGCAAACCTTTTGGGTTGGCAACAGAGTGATAATTAAATAAATAGGCTATGTCAAACGGGTAAGCACATGACATGGTGACAATTCAACAAATAGTAATCATGTAATTCCCATTTTCACTTTGATGCCATATAAAACCACACCAATTAGACTTGTCAAAAAGGTATGGAGTAAATAATTTGGAGGACGACTCCAATATATTGTTGTGGACAAGTTGTCAACATGATAGTAAAACCACCATAAACATGTGCCATGCCAACAAAGCCGCTCTCCAAAACTGGTTTAGAGGATATTTTCTTTTGTTTCGCTTCCATTTTTTACTTCAAGAGGTTGTGTCGGTTAAAAAATAAAGTGTATATAAGTCAAAGTGGTTAAAAAAGGTGACGTGTTCTTCTCGTGTTTTTTAGCGGGGGTGGCTCTACCGGTTCCCCGTGCCAGATTTGAAGGTCGGCCTCTTAATCCTTCTAGCATGCTCCACCCTGGCACATCTAGAGCCAGTTCCACTCGCCAAATCTGAAGGTCCTCATCTTAATGCCCCTACCGTGCTCCTTGTGCCAGATTTGAAGGTCGGCCTCTTAATCATTCTAGCATGCTCCACCCTGGCAGATCTAGAGCCAGTTCCACTCGCCAAATCTGAAGGTCCTCATCTTAATGCCCCTACCGTGCTCCCTGTGCCAGATTTGAAGGTCGGCCTCTTAATCATTCTAGCATGCTCCACCCTGGCAGATCTAGAGCCAGTTCCACTCGCCAAATCTGAAGGTCCTCATCTTAATGCCCCTACCGTGTTCCCCTCGCCGGATCTTGATTAGAATCCCCTCGCCAGATCTGAAGGTCGACGTCTTAATCCTCCTAGCACACTCCACCCTATCGGATCTAGATCTGGTTCCTCGTGCCAGATCTGAAGTTCTACATCTTAATCCTCCTAGCGAGCTCCCCTCATCGGGTCTAGGGTCATTTCCCTTGGCAAGATCTAAAGGTCGGCTTCTTAATCCTTCAAGCGCGCTCCTCCCTCCCAGATCTGGACTATGATGGCCCTTCGTCGCCTGATCTAATGCGATTCTTGATGTTAGAGGTGAGGATGGATACCAGGAGAAATACATGGTTGTGCACACTGCGACAGTGGCGACACATGTGGGTGTCGTCTTCTTCATCTGAGGCATCACCGAGGTAAGTTCCCCTCCCTTCCCCCTCTCATTATCCTAATGAAATCAAAAATACGGTGAGGGAGCTGAGCGATGAGATCCTCGCTGCCACCTTTATTAGTGATCGCATGGTTGCTCCAGCGGCTTCCTTGAGAAGCGGCGTGCAGTGGGAGACAGGGGAGGCAGGCGGCGGCTTTAGGGTTTGGTTTCCGCCAGAGTAGCCCTGATGGGAGCGGGGTGGCAGCTGATCAAACCATATTTTTGTTCTTTCTATTTTTACCTGACGTCAAGTTCTTTCCTTTTTTGGCCAGGTCGAAAAAGAAATTGGTCAGGTTCCATTCAACGCCTGAAAAATCACGAAAGTTTGCACCTGAAGACCTTGTCTGGTCTGTTTCACGTAGTGACTAATTGCTATATAGGGATGCATTGAAAAACTCTAGCTTAATTCAGGGATATCACTTGCCACAAATTCACCGTGCTTTTCCAATTTTTGGCATTACCAAAACATGGGCCAGACAATGTTTATGTCACCAACATGGTGCATCACCAAGTGGTCTATGTCAAGCGGGTAAGCACCTGACATGGTGACAAGTAAGCAAGTATTAATCATGTAATTTCCATTTTCTCTTTGATTTCATATGAAACCGCGCCCATTGGACTTTTTAAAAAGGTACAAAGCAAAAGGACTTGGAGGACTTCTATGCTAGGCCCCCGCGAACCAGTTGTCGGTATGTCTACTAAAACCACCGTAGACATGTGACATGCCAACAAAGCCACTCTGCCAAACAAGGGACGAAGACAAGGAGGGATGAGGGGGGGGGGGGGGCTGCGCCCCCTCTATGCTCATGATCTTCTTTTGAACACAAGCCATGACAGCTCTTTATTTGTATGATTTTAGCTAGTTCTGCCTCCTCATACTAAGATTGCTCCCCTTTATACTTCATTCCTGGCTCCGTCCCTGGCCAAACAAGTTAGATGACATTTTGTCTGGTTCCGAGCGTCCATTTTTTGCTTCATGAGGTTGTGTCTGAGAAACGGTATGACGAAATAAAGTGTCGCCAAGTCAAGGTGGTTACATATTTCATCTAGAAAAAAGGTGGTTACATATTTGTTTTCTTAGAAAAAACTACTGGTTAGGAAATACAGTAAATCAGAGCCTGTAGTGTTAGGAGGCCTTAGCCTCTACAGCCCACCACTGGCCCAGTTCCCCTGCCCGGTATCCTACAAGGCCCAATCTCATAATGCAGAGACCACAACGAAAGAAGGAGAAAAAAACTAAACCGGCGTCATCCCCTGGGAAAGTCAAACCAACGTCACCGATACGACCTCCCACCCCCATGCCACCATCCAGGCCGTCCATCTGGCCCTGGTCCGGACCCCACACACCAACCCAACCCCCTCCTCTCACCAGCGAACCTGGGATAAAAAAGCCGACGAAAACTTGCGTGCTCTCCTTCGCGTTCTACTCCGCACCACGGGGAATCCCCTCTCTCTCCGTCTCCCCCAAAACTTGCCCCGCCCTGCGCTTCGCCCATCTCACCGCCACGCCATACTCCCCGTCTTCTAATTGAGCGCCAAGCGGGAGAGGCGCCGTTTGAATTGCTTCCAGCGCCTTCTCGAACCTCCCCGAGAGGCCCCCTCTCGCCCGCCCGCCCGCCTAGGGTTTCGCCGTCCCCCCACCGCTCGCTCGGGCCATGGGGGACGCCGCGGCGGCGTCGCCCCAGGCGGCGCCGCGGAAGCGCCGGCGCGGGGACGGGATGCGCCGGGTGGCGGAGATCGTGATGGTGCTGGCGGCCGCCGGGGAGGTGCGGGGCGGGCGGGCGCCCACGGCGGCGGAGCGCGCGCTCGCGGCCGAGGCGCGCGAGCGCCTGGCCGCCGCCGTCGCCGAGGGCGCGGCCCGGCCCAGGGATCTGTTCCCCGGCGAGGCGGTCCGCGCCCTCGTCGAGGATCTCGGGCTCAACCGGGCCAGGGACCCCGCCGCCATGGGGTTCCGCCCGCCCAGGGCCTCCATCGCCGACAGGCTCCTTCTCACCAAGCGCAAGGTTTGTTTTCCCCGTCGATTCCCCTATTCACTCGCCGCCACTGTTTGCTGACCTTGTGGTGGACTCGCGGCCAGTATTGGAGCAATTTGGTGATACTGATGTGAGGCTGTATCAAATTCCATTCGCTAGATTAGGCTGCTGCTCGTAGCTACTACAAGTATACCATGTGAATGCTACCTTATTTGCTAGCTCATGTACTCCTGTTGTACCCTAGTTCGGGTTAATTTATCTGCCCTCGCGAGCAGTAGCACATCCAGGATTATAGTCATGGTTGGTATTGGCAGTCTATGGCTCACAGTCCTCTCTTATATAGGTTTTGTTCTTTTTACAAGATACCGTTGAAAATTGTTCAGTTACACCCAAAATCACTTGACATCAATTAAACAGTAGCTTTTGGAAAAAGAAACCGTATCACGCTTGAGACCATCAGCTCCGAAGCATAATAAGTGGAACAACTGCACAGCAATTGCTTTACTCAAGGCGCAAACAATTCTTGCAGCTGTTCATTCTAGCAACGTCCTGCCCACTAAGCCACTGGTGGCCTTGTGATTGCAGAGCCACACGGTTGTACCCCAGGCATCGTTGCATGTCCACCACTGCTCATGACTTGCTTGTAGAGTTCCTTAATGCGCGACAAGAGTGCTTCCCATTTGTTAGAAGGAGAAAACAAAGCGAGGCAAGGAACAAAGTCTGTAAAAGGAACAGCAAGCGCTCTGAAACACACGGAAGATCACAAAAAGAGGAAAATGTTGGTTAATCTAGCCTTTTCCTTCTAGCTTTTTCCTTCTCTGAATAAGATGCGCTAGCATCAATAGCGTCAGGTTAGCGTCAGGGGTTTTTCAGTTAGAATTCAGTTAGCAGTTCAGCTATTTTTCAGCTGCAGATAGGGTAGTTTGACCTGATCCTTGCGCATGACTCGATCGCCCGGACGTGGGATGGCACGTCTGTTGTGGGCATCGTGTGATCAGCACGATCAGTCCTTGCATGAATAAAAGGAAGAACGAAACAGAAAAGCTGCAAGTCGTTCGCAGCACAAAAACCTTTGTCTCTGTCCTCCGTGTTCGTGAGTGAGATCGCGAGGTAGTTAGACGAAAGGCTACAAGTGGTATCGAGCCTAACCCCATGGTTGGGACTCCACCGCCGGTACCTCCGGCGCCGGCGGATGCAGCGGCTGCAAGCGCCGCAGCAGCCGGGAGCCCTCTTCGCGCGCGATCGCAAAGTCGCGGACGAAGCGAGGGAAGGAGGAGCGGTGGCGGCGAGGTGGTTGTGCGGGAGACGATCGTGCGGGACGGTGGCGGCGGCGGCTCCACGTCCCGGCCGACACTCACCAAGACCAACTACACGGAGTGGGCGATTCCGATGCGCGTCAAGCTCCGGGCCGCGGGCTCGTGGGAAGGCTGTCGACGCGGACGACGCACCCGAGCGGCGAGGAAGGCGGCGCTCGGCGCCATCCCGAGCTCGGTGCCGTCGGAGCCGGTGCAGCTCCTCGGCCGCAAAGGACAACGCCAAGATCGCACGGGACACGATCAAGACGATGCGCGTCGGCGTCGATCGCGTCCGCGAGGCGCGTCGCCGAAGCTCCGCGAGGACTTCGACAACTCGGCGTTCGGGACCGGGGAGAACGCCGAGGACTTCTCCATCCGCGTCTCCGGCCTCGTCACCGAGCTGCGGTCCACGGGCGACACCACCTCCGAGCTGGACGGCGTGTCCAAGATCCTGCGCGTCGCCCCCAAAAGGTACGCTCGGATGGCTTGCTCGATCGAAACCTTGCTTGACTCGAAGGAGCTCACGATCGAGGAGCTGAGCGGGCGTCTGACGGCGTCCGAGGGACGTGGCGAGCCAGACCAAGACGCCGGTGGCCACCTGCTCCTCACGGAGGAGGAGTGGCGCGCACGCGCTGCTAGCCGCCAGCACGGATCAGAAGGATCCGGCTCAGGTGGCAAGCAGAACAAGAACCGCCCGAACAGCCGCGGCAAGGACGCGGTACGCGGCGGCGGCGGCCCGTCCAAGGACGACAAGTGCCGCTACTGTGGCAAAAAGGGGCATTGGGCCCGCGATTGCCGCAAGAAGAAGAGGGACGAGGAGGCGCAAGCTCGCCTTGTCCAGGGAAGAAGGCGACGCTGATCCGGCGATGCTCCTCGCGAGAGATCGTACTCGACGACGTGCCCGGTGCGGGCTGGGCCAAGCACACCAGCCGACGCTCGCCGGTGACGTCGAACCGGCGCGCCCTCTCATCCTCTTGAACGAGGAGAAGGCCAAGGTGGTGCCAGGGCGCGCGGATGAGCCCATGGACGCCATGTGGTACCTCGACACGGGCGCGTCGAACCACATGACGGGGAACCGTTCCGCGTTCACCACCCTCGACGAATCGGTCACCGGCAACGTGCGCTTCGGCGACGGATCGGTGGTGCGGATCAAGGGAAAGGGCGACATCGCGTTCACCATCGGCGGCGGCCGCCGGCGCGCGTTCACCGACGTGTACTTCATCCCCGGGCCGAAGAGCGGTGTCGTGAGCCTCGGGCAGCTCGACGAGCACGACTGCGACATCCACATCGGGCGCGGCACGCCGACGATCCGCGATCGTCGCGATCAACCGCCGGTCCAGGTGAGGCGCTCCCCTAATCGTCTCTATCGGTCGACGATGCGGCTCGCCGGGCCGGTGTGCTCGGCAATGCGCCTCGACACGGCGGCATGGCGGCGGCACGCACGGTTCGGGCATGTCCATCCGGAGGCGTTGCGAGAAGATGGCCGGGGAGGGCATGGTGCGCGGATCGCCACCGGCCGAGCCCACCGGCGAACTCGCGAGGCTCGCTCGGCGGGGAAGCGGCGGCGCACACCGTTCCCGCAGCGAGGCCAAGTACGGAGCGGAGCAACCGCTCGAGCCGGTGCACGCCGACCCGTGCGGTGCTATCACGCCACCAACACCCGGAGGACGCGGTACTTCCTCGCTCCTCGTCGACGACTACGGCCGCTTCATGTGGCTCGTCCCGTTGGCGACGAAGGACGAGGCCGGCGACGCCCTCAAGCGCTTCCGGGCCGAGGCGCGGACCGAGGCACGGTGCACGCTGCGGACACTCCGCACCGACCGCGGCGGGGAGTTCACGTCGAACGAGCTCGCCGCCCACTTCTCCGACACCGGTGTCAAGCGGCACTCGACGGCGCCGTACTCACCGCAGCAAAACGGCGTGGTCGAACGCCGCAACCGGACCGTGGTGGGCATGGCCGGGTCCATGATGAAGGCCAAGAAGTTGCCTAGCTTCTTCGGGGTGAAGCGGTCACAACGGCGGTGCACGTGCTGAACCGCACCTTCACCCGCTCCGTCGACGGCGAGGACGCCGTACGAGGCCTGGCACGGGAGGAAGCCCTCCGTCGAGCACTTCCGCGTCTTCGGATGCATCGCGCACGTCAAGAGCGCACGCCCCTTCCTCCGCAAGCTCGACGACCGGAGCACGCCGATGGTCTTCATCGGCTACGAGCCTGGGTCAAAGGCATATCGTGTCTACGACCCAGCGACTCGCCGCGTCCACGTCACGCGGGACGTCGTCTTTGATGAGGCGGCAAGCCGGGATTGGGAGGAGAAAGACGGCGGCACGAGCCCGTCCCGGGACTTCGAGGTCGAATACACGGTGGACACACCGTCGAACAATTCGGCCGCACGCCCACCGCCAACGCCCGCACGCGAATCGGAAGAGGAGGAGAGCTGGGATACCTCCGACCAGGGAGGAACGGCGTCGCCACGCACACCTCCTCCACCTCCGGCGACGGAGGAGCGCTCCATCGAGTTCGCCACACCACCAACGGCACCTGATCCAGAGCAGCTTGATGCCAGCGACGGCGGCGAGCCGCATCGGTACCGCCGCGTGTCCGATTCTGTCGGGTCCGGGTAACACAGCCCTCGGACTTGCGGAGCGGCTGCTCCTCGCCACGGCCGAAGAGCCGTCGAGCGTGGGAGAGGCACCGAAGGAGGCGAGCTGGAGCAGGGCAATGGCGGAAGAGCTGGCCGCTGTGGAAGAAAACGAGACATGGTCTCTCGTCGACCTCCCGTCGGGCCACAAGCCCATTGGACTGAAGTGGGTTTACAAGGCCAAGAAGAACGAGAAAGGCCACGTCGTCAAATTCAAGGCCCGGATCGTTGCAAAAGGGTACGTACAGAAGGAGGGGGTTGACTTCGACGAAGTCTTCGCCCCAGTCGCCCGCCTCGACTCCGTGCGCCTCCTGCTCGCTGTCGCCGCGCAGCAGAGTTGGGAGGTCCACCACCTCGACGTCAAGTCGGCCTTCCTCAACGGCGAGATCAAGGAGGAAGTGTACGTGTCACGGCCTCCCGGATTCGTCAAGCATGGATCGGAGGGGAAGGTATTGCGCCCGAACAAGGCGTTGTACGGCCTCCGGCAAGCTCCACGGGCATGGAACGCGAAGCTGGACCCGAGCCTCGTCGCGCTCGGCTTCGTCAAATGCCCATCGGAGCACGCTGTCTACACGCGGGAGAAGGATGGGGAGCGGCTGCTTCTCGGGGTGTACGTCGACGATCTCATCGTCACCGGCACCGCCGCGCAAGCAATTGTCATCTTCAAGGAGGAGATGATGACTCTCTTCAAGATGAGCGACCTTGGGCTACTCTCCTACTACCTCGGCATCGAGGTGTGCCGAGAGCCGGGCCGCATCCAGCTCAGCCAAGCCGCGTACGCAGACAAGCTGCTCGACAGATTGTCGATGAGCGACTGCAACCCCACTGCCACACCAATGGAGGCGCGCCTGAAGTTGAGCAAGAAGGGGAACGGGAAGGCAGTAGATCCCACCCTCTACCGCAGCACCGTCGGCGGGCTGCGCTACCTGGTACACACGCGCCCCGACATTTGCTTCGCGGTGAGCTACCTGAGCAAGTTCATGGAGGCTCCCACCAGCGAACATTGGAGCGCGGTGAAGCACCTGCTTCGCTACATCGCCGGAACCAGGAAGCTGGGCTGCGTCTACACACGCCAAGACGAGGAGGCTCGTCTCGTCGGCTATAGCGACGCAGACTGGGCAGGGGACATCGACGATCGGAAGAGCACCAGTGGGATGCTGTTCTACTACGGCAGCTGTCCCATCTCCTGGCAAGCGACGAAGCAGAAGATCGTCGTCCTCTCCACCTGTGAGGCGGAGTACGTCGCCGCCACCGGTGCGGCGTGCCGGGGCATCTGGCTCAAGCGGCTGCTGGGAGAGCTGCTTGGGCGCGACGGCGGCATCACCGAGCTGCGCGTCGACAACAAGTCAGCGATCGCGCTGGCCAGGAACCCGGTCTTCCACGACCGGAGCAAACACATTCAAATCCGCTACCATTTCATCCGTCAGTGCGTGGAGAACGGCGACATCGACATTCAGTTCGTTCGCACCGACGGCCAACTATCTGACATCATGATCAAGGCGCTTGGGCGAGTGCGTCTCCAGGAACTGCGCCAGCACATCGGCATGGTCAAGGTGAAAGAAAACTAGATTAGGAGGAGATTGTTGGTTAATCTAGCCTTTTCCTTCTAGCTTTTTCCTTCTCTGAATAAGATGCGCTAGCATCAATAGCGTCAGGTTAGCGTCAGGGGTTTTTCAGTTAGAATTCAGTTAGCAGTTCAGCTATTTTTCAGCTGCAGATAGGGTAGTTTGACCTGATCCTTGCGCATGACTCGATCGCCCGGACGTGGGATGGCACGTCTGTTGTGGGCATCGTGTGATCAGCACGATCAGTCCTTGCATGAATAAAAGGAAGAACGAAACAGAAAAGCTGCAAGTCGTTCGCAGCACAAAAACCTTTGTCTCTGTCCTCTGTGTTCGTGAGTGAGATCGCGAGGTAGTTAGACGAAAGGCTACAGAAAAGGCCGAGCTAGGAAAACTTGATATTATCATCATTTACCATGTTTCACGATGTGTCTAAAATGGACATCTTCCTCTGGGTCGTCTCCAGAAATTTGATGGCCCTGTGCAAAATGCCACATGGGGCCCTCAGATAAGCAGAGCACACCAACATAGGCGAAGGTAGGAGATGGAGCGATGTTTTCTGATACGAAATCCCCGAGGAAATAGGCTACTCGTATTTATAAATAAATGAAAATAGTTATAGGAGTAGAGAGTCATACAGATACGTATAGTACTAAGGGAGGATACAAGATGGAGCGATTTTGCCCGTAAGGAAAAGAAGGCGGAGTGATTGATCTGCTTTACTTATGGCGTATTGGCGTACATGCATTTTGTTATTTTTTGTTAAAACCAGTATGCGCGCATTTAAGTTGGAGGCTATGATCAAGTCCATCTGTGTTGTGTGTTGTAGTTGGGCTGGTTCTGTCTTTGGCCCAATGGGCATTAGAAGGAATCAAGAGGCAAAACCAGCCTCGCTAATAAAGTTTGGTTGTCCGCTGAATCCGTCCATACCCCTCCACAACTCAGATTCATGTCCTTCCTTTCTAATATCATTCCCAACGAGACATGGGCCCACAACTCAGATTCATCTCCTTCCTTTCTCCTATTGTTCGCAACGAGACAACATACAGTTTTGACTACTCAGAACCATGGCGATGCATACGCGTATAAGATTTGGGGGCCCCAAAGTTTTGAGGGCCCTGTGCGGTCGCCCATCTCTCACGCCCCCATCGACGGCCGTGATCTTTTTGAATGTCATCTACAAACAGATTGCTCCGAAGTCCGAACCATAAACTGTGGCGGAGATTCCACAATTCCTCTCTTTCCAGATATTCCACCACGTGTAGATGACAAGTCTGATATATAGGTACGGTTGTACACCAGGCACCATTGCAGGTCCACCACTGCTTATGAGTTTCTTTTCCTAAAATAGAGTATTTTTAATGTGCGACAAGTGCACCACCCATTTATTAGAAAAAGAAAATAAATGGAGGCCAGTAACAAAGTCTGTAAAAGGAACAGCAAGGGGTCTGAAACACCTGAAAGATAATAAAAGGAGGAAATGCTGAGCTAGGAAATCAAGATGCAATCATTGTTTACCACCTTAGGCAAGATGCCTAAGAAGACAAACATTGTCCTGAATGTCGTGTACAAACCGATTGCTCCGAAGTCCAACCCATAAGCCTAGTCAGAGATTACACGATTCATCTCTTGCCAGATATTCCAGCAGGCGTAGGTGACGATGCTGATATAGTTACTACCATCATGCACATATGTTGAGTAAATGTTTTTCTTTTGTTCCATGGTAACTTATAGCTTCAGGTTTCCCAAATTAACTTCCACAATTAGTGTCTTTGTGAATTTGCTTCTGCTGAGCTGACTGCTGTACTTGTAGATCTTGTTCTTGTTTTTATTACTGCGGTGTATGTAATTGCTCTTTTCAGGAAATATTTAAACTTGGTATTTTTTAGATGTATGTCCTTATGATGTATTAGTTATATATTGCTTGAAAAAATAACTTTTATGAAGTAGTAATAATAATATCTAGCTGTTGAATCAGTCAATCACCTGAATTACCTCTGGATCTTTGTTTTATGCTAAACTTACTATATATCTGCTCACGGACAATTTTGGCTACCTTCTTTCATTCTGTAGATGGAAGAAGTTAAGGAACCTCCAGTGCAACAAGCAACCATCACACCACAAACAACTGTCTCAACTGGAATGGCTGAATTCCAAGGTTCACATGGAGCTCCCATGTTTGCTGGTGGATCTCTCAGGACTTCACCAGCTGTTGCAGCCTTGCCTACTACAGCACCAGCAACTTCTAACTCTGTAATGGCCTTGAGACAGCATGGATCATCTCCTATAAAGCCAGTTACTAATCCTTCAGTTGTTGCTGTATCCCATACTGCTCAACCACATGTTAAGTTGGAAAGAGGTGTTAATGGTCCTTTGAATTTAACACGAGGTACTGCTACATCATCTTATCTAATGTCTACAGTGTTCATACTTCATTTCATTTGCATTCTGTAAGTTGAAACTTTCTATTTTTAGATCATGAACAACATTCTTTTTTTATAGAATAAATGTTTGCTTGGTTCTGAAAGAATGTCTTGCGGCACAAATATGATGCACAGAAAACTCTTGGCAATTACACTATCTTTCGAGTTTATTGCCAGAGGTGTAAAAGACACAAAAAAAGACACTGAAAAATGAACTGTTCTTTTAACTACAAGTATCTATGACCGAAACTGTCTAGATGTTTGTCGTCTAGCATTTAAATTTTTATCCGAGAACACGTAGTTGCTTAACTGTCACTTCCCATCGTGTCTGAAACTGTTTTTCGTATTTATGGTTGTAAAAAGAGATTTGGTACTCTTTGATTCTACTAGCTCAGAAACTAACTCGCCTGTCTTGCCCACTGCTGCAGCGACCCCTGGCCACTTGAACAAATCACTGCATGATACATCTGCTAGGCCAAATCTTAATGCAGCACCGAGTACAAATCAGATCATCAAAAGTCAGGACACAAAGGTAGCAACAATTCAAGCTGCGACGGGAAACCCTGTTATGGGACATCATGCTACACAAGGAACAGCATCTGTTACTGCAAAACCTACTTTTGCCAACCACAATGCAATAGCAAAAAATGTTCAGCACGTTCTGCAACAGCCGGCAAATCATCCTAGCTGGACTCCACCATCAACCGAGTACATGCATGCTCGTTTGGACTGCCAGATATGCAAAGTTGCTATCATGGATGCGAACAGTTTGCTTGTTTGTGATGCTTGTGAGAGGGGAGCACACCTGAAATGCCTTCAGCATTATGGTAATAAAGGTGTTCCTACAGCTGACTGGCATTGTCCAACATGCGTAGCACAGAGTAAGGGTAAACCCCTGCCGCCAAAATACGGCAAGGTTACAAGAACTGTTGTAGCATCACAGGCTGGCCCACCTGGTGGTGGAACACAGTTCTCTGTTCAGGGAGCAGGAGAAAATATGATTGCGAAGGAAAATCAGCAAAAGGGTGCTACAAATGGAAATCTTACTAAGCCAAATTCCATGCAAGCTAGTAGCACTGTGCACAACAGTACTGTGTTGGCTCTTAGTGCTCCCACTGACCGTTCGCAAGCACAAATACACTCTATCTGTGAACCTGCAAAAGGAACTGCCAGTAATGCCGAAACATCCTCTAATGAAATGGAATGGAATGAGCAACCTTGCAGTAGTACAGGATGTGAATTGACTGCTGGCAGTAGTTTTGGTACTCCTTCTGGCAAATCTCCTGACGAAAAAGTGAGCAGTGCATTATCTTTGCACTCTGTCGATTCAGCCAACGACAACGCTCACGGTCAGCAACCTACAGTAACTTCTAGGATAAATTGTTCGGATAGTTCATTTGTTGTTGCCGCTGAAGCAAAGGTCAAGTTGGAAGCACAGTCTGAAGCCCTTCCGAGCGGAGATGTGGAAATGGCTGCTAATAATGGGACGCCTGTGGATCAAGTGATCCATGGTGCTACTGAAGAAAATATTAGGACTCAAGCAACCTCTGCGCCAAATGCAGACAATGTGGATATTACTAACAACATGGAAACACCAGTAGATCAGGGCAGCAATGTTGTTGCTGGAGAGAAGGTCCACACTGAAGCAGACTCTGAGACACATGCAATGGAAGATGTGGAGATGACTACCAGCACTGGGACACCAATAGGTCAAAGCAACAACACTGCTAAAGAAGTTGAGTTGCAGACTGATACAACCTCTCAGCCACATGTGATCAAAGATATGGAAGTGACTGCCAGCCCTGCAACAGGAGTGGATCAAAAGAGCAACAACGGTAGTGAAGAAAAACCCTGGTCTGAACAAATATGTGCTGTCAAAGATGTGCAAATGACCACCGATGCTATAGCAAATGGATTAGTTGAGAATGGAGTAACAGAACCTCTGAGCGTAGAGGCGGATGCAGATAATTCTGACTTCAGTGCAATGCCAGATCATCATAACAACCATCAGGTAATTCTAAACGGGGTGGTACGTGTGAAGGATGAAGTTCTATGCAGTCAGGATGGTGAACTTGAGGGTTGCACTGCAGCACCAAAAGAAGAAACTGACTAGATTCAGTATTAGGGTTGCATCACATTTAGTTTTGCAGGTGCGTTTCTAACTTAACCTGTTTTATAAACTTACTATAATAGATGTTTTATTCAACTGGTAGTTTGATCTAAAATAAAATTAGCTGTTTCTATGTCTGATTTGTGGTAATACTAACATTTAAGAGCAATACATCTGGGTATTTAGTTATTCTGGTGCAACAGTGGCATTCGGAACTTGCAGCCTGTCTGAATTGTGAGGGTCCAATATATTTTGAAATGTTTTAACCACTGTTTCTCCCCCCTTAAACACTGTACTATTAAACCCGTATAAATGCCTCTCAGATTTAGCATTGTGTATCCAACCTTACGTTTAATCTTTAACAGATGGGGAGTATGAAGGATCTGCCAGTAGTTCTGCTAGTGTCACTGATTAGCATGCTCTCTACATTCTTCTGGGTCACTCTTCATAGATTATGAGTCATGGACAGCTAATTTCGTCAAGGTTTGTACTGTGTGCTACCGTTAAAACCCTTTTATGACCTCTTTGCGGGTTCTCCCTTTGAATGATACGCACCCACCAGAGTATTATTAACTACTACTTTTATTAGCACCACCCAGCTTATTCTTCTTCATTTCTGCTGACATGAGATTTCCTTTAAATTTATGTAGGTCTATACTGCCTCTTGGTGCCTCATGAGGTTGTTGTACTTTATGTAGTTCATTCAAGCTATCCGTTTCTAGTTAGTTGATTCTTTTTCTTCCTTGATCCTCTGTACTAATCTTTGAGTCTGTAATTAGATAGGCTTTTATTGTGAGGACTGAATTATTTTGCGTCATAATAATGACTTTTCCTTTCACAATCCTTGTTTGATGGCACCGGAGAATTGTTCTCATCCATCTCTGCCCGTCGAGGCATCCAAGTATCATTTTGGCTTGCTGTGCCTGCGACAGCGTGAAGGCCGCTTTGAGATGTGCATCCTGGGGACAGCCTGACAGGCTTACTCGGGTTAATTTGTTCCGTGCAACGTGCCTAGTTCAGCTCTGTCGCAGCTTTGCACATTGCCCAGTTTGACTTGCTCTTATGTTGCATGCGAACGGTGAAGCGATGGCGTGCTGTGAAGGCTTAGCGCTGCCACACAGAACTTTCATGTGTCAAGGTTGGTGTCCGACTGCCTCTATTGTGCTGGACATCACTATTCTGAAGAGATTGCGGTGAGGCGAATAAGCTCCAATGACTGCACGGTTACACTCCAGAGTCCAGAGTCCAAATCTTGCTTTCATAACACACCCCATAAACCCAGTAAATGAAGCAGGCTCGTCTTTCCCCGGAAAGAACTCAACTTCACAGGTTCTATACAAAGACAACCAAATGAACCTAGTTAAATCACATCATTGACATATATTGCTACAACTTGTGTGACATTCTGCTCCAAAAACTAAAATAGTACTGTATTATGAAACGGAGGTAGTATAAAATAAAGCCGGTACAGTTATGACGAAATGAAACAGACATCTAGATCTAGGATGAGAAGGCCACATACATAGGCGATCTGATCATACACGCAGCGCTCTTCCTGCTCAAGTTCTCATGCACCTAGGTTCATAAGACCCCACACAAAGACCAAGCACAATGCTGCGCGCACCAGCGGTGCCACTGCAACACCTGGGGAGCCGCTCGACGCCGACGGCGCGGGCGCCGTCGCAGCAGCTCCATCTTCCTCCGTCCGCGGGGACGCGCCGGCAGACACCGCAGCACCCACGTCGACGTGCAGCTTCAGCCCGCTCCTGCACTTGGCCGGGTCGGCGCCGACAAAATACCTCGCGCCTTCGTCGTCCAGGCCTACCCTGCTGAGCCCGTCCGTGTACATCCTGATGGGGTTGCCGACCTCGCATGCCGCGAACTCCGCTTCGCCTCCGACCTCCGCGACGCCGCCGTCCGTCGCCTCGTGCGCGAACCCTGAGAACCCCACGGTTCAGACTTCGAACTTGAGTACTTGACAATGCAGTGCTATTTGAGACGGGAAAGTCTTTTCTAGCGGTTCCGGCTTCTACCGGACCTCCCTGACCCAATCGGGAGCTGCCACCTCTCATAGTATCTATACCTCTATGTCCGTATTTGAACTCGTATTTAATGTATAAATGATATATTTCTGATTAGAAAATAAATTTTATTAACAAATTATAAAATATTTTTGTTGAATTTCAACAAAATATATACAATAACTTTTCCAGAAATATGTAAGTTCCTAATATTTCTAGTATGTGTTCAATAATATTCAGGAATCAAAGATATATAAGACATATATCTCTTATATTACTGAAAACTGGGTCATACCCAAACACGAGGCAATTATGTTTCAGAAATCAATTTCTTTTATTGTGGATACCAGTGTTATATCAACAAAGTAGCATACACCGCTGATATTTTAGACATTTGTTCACAATCCATATTTGTGCAGAAAACATTTTTCACAAATTATTACAAAATTTCATTAATAATTCAAAATGATCTTAGAATTTTACAAAGAAATAGACAAATTAACTTCATTTCAAATCTTAGAGCAAATGAAAAAAATATCATTCATATGGATTAAACACCACCAAAATATTTTCTCAATCTAAGGAATTTTTGTTGGATTTTGACAAGGATATCTCAATCTGTGCCATTATATATACAAAAAAAGTTTGAGAATAAAAAAAACAGAGCAGGAATTGGATGCGATACATTTGACACAAATAGAAGAATAAAATCCAGATCGGGCCAAAAAAAGCCACCACCAAAATCACTCAGATCTGCATCCTCATCAAATTTAAAGCTCAAAAAAAAACCCAAACTTAGCCTACACATGAACATGGTGGCGGCCGAAGCATCGTCTTCCTCCGGCGGCTCTCGTCGAGGAGGTCGAGGCACTGCGGGTAGGAGGGGGCGGGAGAGGAGCCAGACCTCGAGAGCAACCTCATGCTCAGGCACGGCGCCACCGTTCCAGCCGCAGCCTCGCTGAAGATTGCACTCGGCCTCGCCGCCTCGCTGAAGGTCCCGCCTCGCCGGTCGCCGCCGCTTTTCTGGATAAGGATTGAGAGAGAGAAGGAAATTGAGCCACGCTGGGGTGGATGTGGGGGTCCCTCGGAAGTATATATCGTACGTATGCGCACCTGTCTCACAGATCGGCAGCCAAACAAGTCGTTATACAGGTTATATTTTTCCGAATCACCACGCATTTTTGAACGGCCGATGGGACTCCGGTAGGAACCGGTTCCGCCAGAAAATCCACTCTCTATTTGAGACTGAAAGCTAGATGGGGAACTGTAGAGATTCACGAGAGTACGTGAGGCGTAGTGGTGGGCTGGACTTACAGAGGGAGTCGCCGACGGCGAAGTGCCTGTCGGTAGACCAGGCAAGGACGTCGGAGGCCACGTCCCAGCCCGGGTCACCTCCGACGACATGGTGAACGGGAACAGCGGGTGCAGCTCCTGCGACGTGCTGATGCATGGTGACGGCCAGAAACAGAAGGCCGGTGACGACGGCTGCCACCCGGCCGTGGTTCGTGGCGGAGGCGATAGGCATCGTGCGGTACGCCGGAATCGGAGCAGGAGGCGGGGGAGGCGGGGTGAGGAGATGGAATGGTACGGTGTGCTAGCTGTTCGTTGTAGGAGTACTGTCACACGATGAAGTGAGTCGTTTGCCATAGGTTGGCTGGCTAAGAGCATCTCCAGTCGCCTCCCCCAAACCGTCCCCCAAAGCGCGCCGGATTGAGCGTTTGGGGGACGTGTTTTGTTCGTGCCGCGTTTGGGGGACGTCGCTCCCCAGCCGCGTCCCCCAAACGCCGCCCCCAAACATTTAAAATAATTTTTTTAACACATAAACCATTTATATCAAATGTAGCATATGAAAAAAAATTGCGCCGAGACAGACGACGCAACAAACAGCGACCAATCGCGCCTACCTGGCAAGTCGTCGAGCACCTTCTGTGCGCGGAGGTGGGGCGGATTTGACGGCGCGTTCTGGGAGGCGCTGGCGACGCGGCGGCGGCGGCACGACCGGCGGGAGCCCCGGCCGCGACAACGGTGCCGACTCGCAGCACGGATCGGACGCCCAAACGGCCGGGAAATCCAGCGGCGGCGGTGGGGTGGGAGGCGCGGGAAGGAAGGAGCGACGAGAAAAGAGGCGCGAACCAACGGTTTATGCAAATAGTCGCCGACATGTGGGAGCCCGCCTCGCTTTCGTTGTGTCCGGCGTCCCCGGTGCGTCCCCTGTGGGACGGGGACGGGCTCGGGGCGCCGGACACCGTATCGGGGCGCGCCGGATAAAAAAGGGCTTTGGGGGACGCGGCTGGAACGCTTTTTTTGTCCGGCGCGCCCCAAATCGCTTTGGGGGACGGTTTGGGGGACGCGACTGGAGATGCTCTAAAGGAGATGAACCGTCTCCAACAACCAGTCCTGGCACGAGAATGGTAGGCTCTCAGAGCTGCATGAGCCACAAATAAAAAAGGAAACGAAGAAAAGAAAATTAGGTTTAAAGTGTGGATGCATCCATCTAGGCCTATTGGCCTAATCGGTGCTCGGTGGAGAGGTGCAAAGAAAATAAGATCATGCGAGGACATGAAGGAGGGAGGGAGATAAGGGCGAAGGTGCTGAGTGGGAGTGAGATGAGAGACATGGGGGTGGAGCGCACAATAGCAGGGTGGGTGCGAGGGCTTGGTCAATGTGGCTACTGGCTAGGATCCTTATATCCCACTTTTGAGACATCTCGTTCATACATGGTTTAATATATGACTTGTTGATTTGAATATGATTTAGAAGTGGAATAAGTGTGATCTCACTTGGATCTTAAGATTTTGATCAAGAGACCAAGGCTGGTCATAGGTGAGATAGGTAGAAGGAATGAATTTTGAGACAAAAGGTAGAAGATTTGAGAAAGTTGACTAGGCATTGCTGATTACCAAATTTGATGCACGAGCTCATGGAGAAGGGCCGGTAATATATTTCAACACTGACCTAGTGGACACAAAGGAGAGAGAAACTAGTGAGGTCGCATGCAAAGCATAGTCAAAAACCACTCAATCCTTGGAAGGGGTATCATCAACAATATCCAAAGTCACGGATATTTGAACCAAAGCAAAGTTGAGGGTTTTAATACGAACCCTAGAAAAAACCATGGGGTAAAGTGAACTTGTCTCGGAAAACTAAGGGGGATAGTTGAGTAGGGGATGATTGTATAACCGAAGTGCAATGCATACTGGTTAGAATAATCTAGATTTACTATATGTTGGCAATATCTTTTGTAGAAAGGTCCTAAAAATGAACAATCTAGCATATTCTTTCAGATGGCATAATCCAACGCACTATACTTCATCATGAAGAAATGAAACGTTTCAAGTGGTTATTTAAGAGGGCGTTTCTAGGGTCTAGACATTTATTCGTTGATGTTTCTCATGATTACACAGCCAATGATGCAACTAGATATGTTGACTTAAGAGGTGTTCTCTAGGATAAATGCAAATATATTACCAGTGAGGTTCGGATTATACAAGTTTGAAAAACACAACATTATTCCTTCGAGGGCCTTTTACCATAATGATATTCTTATCTATTAATGTAATTAAAAAAATTATGAGTTAAGTAATGTGTAATAGGATCTTACATTCTCATGAACCACACCATTCCGTGTACATGGAGCATAAAAATTACAGTTATATATATATATATGATATATTCCACCTCTATATTTACCACTTTGCCGTCAAAATATTAATAAAAATATTTTTCAAAAGTTCCACAATAAGTAAATGATAATTTTTTAATATAGATGATTCGTAAATAACTCAAGAGATTTACTAAATGAAACCCGGGTGAAATATTATATCGTGTCACTTAATGTTTGGAGTGTGACCTCGACATTAGAGCCATATATTTTGTAACTGTCCACAAACTATATCCGAGACAACAAACAAGTTTTCACTTGTAAAGTGTAAACGATTGCAATGCTAAGAACAAAATAGAGTTTATGGTCATCATGTATGAATAAGTACAGAATGCCGTTTGTACCATCAAAAATAAATTTGGTTTGATCGATGTATACTTGTTGTTGCGGAGATGGAGATACAAGTAGGAAAGATACTACCGTAAAATTCATAGCAAAAAGAATATAATAAGTTTTCCCGCAAAAAAATAATATAATACTTTTTTTACTTCTTCTATTCAACTTCACAAATTCAAAACATTTGCCATCATAAATGCTACGGATGAACCAAGCACCCAACCAAACACTTGCATTTTGGGGGACACAATGTCCGTTTGCCATGGACAATGTGGTTTCTATCCGAACTGATTTCGGGTGGCACTGGTGAGAACGCAAGAGAGGCAATGGTGAAAGGACACAAATGTCGTCTAGAGGGGGGGTGAATAGGCGATTTAAAACTTTTACGAGATGGGCTTAACAAATGCGAAATAAAACTAGCGTTTACTTTGTCAAGCCCAAAGCCTATATACTATGGTTCACCTATGTGCACCAACAACTTATGCTAAGCAATACAAGTAACTTGTGTGATAGCAAGATATATAACTTCAAGCACGATGGCTATCACAAAGTAAAGTGCATAAGTAAAGAGCTCGGGTATAGGAATAACCGAAGTGACGCGGAGACAACGATGTATCCCGAAGTTCACACTTTTGCGAGTGCTACTCTCCGTTGGATGTCCTCGAACAACTATGTAACCTTAGGGAGGTTACCGAACCCGCACAAAGCTTGGGGCTATCTCCACAACTTAATTGGAGGCTCCCAACAAATTGCCACAAAGGCCTTGCCCTTGAAGAATCTCCACAACTTAATTGGAGTCCCCAAGAACACCACTAAGATGCCACAAAGGCCTTGCCCTTGAAGATTCTCCACAACTTAATTGGAGTCCCCAAGAACACCACAAAGATGCCACAAAGGCCTTGCCCTTGAAGATTCTCCACAACTTAATTGGAGTCCCCAAGAACACCAAAAAGATGCCACAAAGGCCACTAAGCCGTCTAGGGTCCAAAGACCCAAGAGAAACAACCTTCTTGCTTTCACTTCCACGAATCACCGTCGAGAACTCAAACCGATGCACCAAATAATGCAATGGCAAGAACACCACAAAGATGCTCAAGTCCTTCTCTCTCAAATTCCAACAAAGCTACAAAAGCTATTGGGGGAATAAGAGAGGAAGAACAAAGAGGAGAACACAAAATCCTCCAAGATCAAGATCTAGTGGGTTCCCCTCACAAAGAGAGGGATTTGATTGGTGAAGATGTAGATCTAGATATCCTCTCTCTTTTCCCTCAAGAATATGCAAGAATCATGGGAGGAATCAAGAACTAGGGCAAGCTTTGAAGGACAACAATGGAGGGGAGAGAGAGAGTGAACCAACCAGCCCAAGGAGGAAGAAGGGGGTCTTATATACCCCCTCCCAACGAAATATGCGTTTGGGACCTGCCAGGCCGGAAAATCCGCCCCCGGGCCGGATTATCCGCCCCCCGAAAATCGCCCTGGACTCGGGCCGGATATTTGGCCGGAATTTCCATTCGGGCCGGATTATCCGCCCCCTAGAAAACTGCAGAAACACCAAAACTAAAACGGGCATAACTTTAGCATCCGGACTCCGATTTTGATGATGTTGGGCTTGTTTTGAAGCTAGGAACAAGCTCTACAAGATCATGCAGGAAACCATCATAGTACAACAAGGGAGGATAGAAAAAAATGATGAAAGGTTTGACCTATCTAAAAAAGACATACCGGTAAAACCTCCGATCTCGAAAATGCAACAAGTTGCCCATGCAAAAACCATTCTCGATGAACTAGAGCTTGTCATGAGAATAAACACAAGCTCTAAAACATCACATGGATAAGATCCAAATAAAACCAAGAAAGATGATGAACCAAACTCGAAAACGCAACAAGTGATCTATGCGAAATCCGTTTTCGATGACCTAGAGCTTGTCATGAGAATAAGCACAAGCTCTAAAACATCACATGGATAAGGTCCAAATAACAACCAAGAAAGATGATGCAAGGATGCAAAGGTTTGACCTCTCTCCGAACGATACAATCGAGTTACTCACTCGAGAGCCCTCTTGATAGTACGGCAACTAAACTATAAACCGGTCTCCAACTACACTATGAGACCGGTGAGAAGGAAACTCTATCAAGAGTAAACCTTATACTTGCGCATTCCACTTGAGCTCGATGATGACGATCTTGACCTTGATACGTCCAAAACGTATCTACTTTCCTGAACACTTTTGCTATTGTTTTGCCTCTAATTTGTGTATTTTGGATACAACTAACACGGACTAACGCTGTTTTCAGCAGAATTGCTCTGGTGTCTCGTTTTTGTGCAGAAATCCAACTTTCGGGAAAATCCTCGGAATTTATGCCAAAGGTCTTATTTTTCCAGAAGATTGACGGAGCCAGAAGGGCAAGCCAGGTGGAGGCCCGAGGCCCCCACACACTAGGCCGGCGCGGCGCAGGAGGGGGCGCGCCGCCCTACTGTGTGGCCTCCTCGGCTGGCCTCCGACGCTCTCCTCTGGACTACTTAAGGGTTTCGATCTAAAAACGCGAGACGAGAAGTCGAAGTCGCCAGAAACCATCCAGTACGCCGCCACCGTCGCGAAACTTCGTCTTGGGACCAGAAACTCCGTTCTGGCACTCCGCCGGGACGGGGAATTGGAGGAGATCATCGCCATCATCACCAACGACGCCTCTCCATCGACCAGCCATGTTTCCCCCATCCATGTGTGAGTAATTCCCCCGCTGTAGGCTGAAGGGGATGGTAGGGATTGGATGAGATTGGTCATGTAATAGCATAAGATTGTTAGGGCATAGTGCCTAGTGTCCGTAATTGGTACTTTTATGATATTGTTGCAACTTGTTATGCTTAATGCTTGTCACTAGGGCCCGAGTGCCATGATCTCAGATCTGAACATGTTATCAATTTATGATGATATTCATTGCTTTATGATCTTACCTGCAAGTTGTATACACGTATTGTTGTCCGGAACCCGAGGCCCCAAAGTGACAGAAATTGGACAACCGAAGGGGAAGGCGGTGATATGAGGATCACATGTGTTCACGGAGTGTTAATGCTTTGCTCCGGTGCTCTATTAAAAGGAGTACCTTAATTTCCGATAGATTCCCTAGAGGCCCGGCTGCCACCGGCTGGTAGGACAAAAGATGTTGTGCAAGTTTCTCATTGCGAGCACGTACGACTAAATATGGAACACATGCCTATTGATTGATTAGTACTTGGATACCATTTTATTATTATCAGCAAATGCCCTGCCTTGATTGTTACCTGAGTTTCTCTCATCCATGCAACGCCCGTTCCTCCATCCCTGTGCCTACAGTATTTTAATCCTTGCTGTTTACTATAATCACTACTGCTGTCTTTGTTACTCTGTTGTTGTTATTTCACCACTGCTACTGCTATAAAAATGTTACTACTGATAAACCCTTGCGAGCAAGTCTGTTTCCAGGTGCAGCTAAATTGACAACTCCGCTGTTAAGGCTTTCAAGTATTCTTTGTCTCCCCTTGTGTCGAATCAATAAATTGGGTTTTACTTCCCGCGAAGACTGTTGCGATCCCCTATACTTGTGGGTTATCAAGACTATTTTCTGGCGCCGTTGCCGGGGAGCATAGCTTCATTTGCAAGTTCACTTGGATTGATATTGTTCGCTGCAAATTCTCCATCATGGGTAAACCTCGCGATACTAAAGTCGCCATATTACCATCCACTACAAGAAAAGGTACAACTCGAGTACCTCTGCTGCTCTTGATTCACCATCTGTGATAGATAAACTTGTTTCACCACCACAAGCTTCACATGCTGGTACTTCTGCTAGATCTGAAAATTCCTCTCATAATTTTGATGATGCTTCTGCTGTGCTTGATAATGATGGTTCGTTAGGATCTTTTCTAGATGCTACGATTGCTAGGTCTAGACAAATTGAAAGTACTGAAATTCCTAATGAAAATGCTGCTACACCTGTTAATTCACCTGAGTCTGTTGAATACTCTAGTGATGATCTTGATGAGGATTATGTAGAACTTGATGATGATTTTATTGATAAATGCAATGCTACTACTGATGCAAGAAAAATTAAAAGTTGCTTGCCCAACATACTGTTAGATATAAATTGTCTCCTGATCCTAAATTTGCCACATCTCCTATAAACATTAAGGATAAGGATTATGATTTTTCTCTTGATTTGTCTCATATATCTATTGTTGAGAAAACACCTTTTTGTGGTACTGAAAAAGAAAGTGCTGTAGAACACATGATTGAGCTATCTACTCTGAGTAGCTTGTTTTCTGATGATGTTAAGAAGCGTACTTATTTCGTTGCTAAAATTTTCCCTTTCTCATTAAAGGATGGTGCTAAAACTTGGTATAATAGTTTGCCACCTGATTCTATTAATAGTCCAAAAGAATTGCTTGATGTTTTCTTCCGGAAATACTTTCCTGCTAGTGCTCAACATATTGCTTTGCGAGAGAATTTATAACTTTGATCAGGAAGATGGAGAGAAATTGCCTGAGGCTTGGGCGATATTTTGCTCTCTTATTAGAGCTCGGCCTGAACATGATTTGGAAAAGCATGATTTACTTGATATATTTTATAGTGGACTAACCGTTTAGTCTAGGGCATACCTGGATAGTTGTGCTGGTTGTGTTTTCAGGAAAAGAACTCCAGACGACGCTGAAGAATTATTGGCTAGAATAGGCCGGAATCATGATGATTGGTCTATGCCTGAAACAAACCCCGACACCAATATTGAAGAAGAGGGGTATGATTAAATTAAATGATGAAGATATGAGGGAAGCCAAGAAATCTCTTAAAGAGAAGGGTATGAAATCCGAAGATGTGAAGAATTTACCTCCCATAGAAGATTTATGTAAGATCACCCCCCCTTCATCCATGATTGAGGTACACTCTCTTGAACGCTTTACTAGAGAAGATATTCCGTATTCAAAACCTCCTGCTCAATGCTTAGATGAGTTTGATAATTATATTGTTAAGCAAAGTAATTTCAATATGAGAGTAGAGAATCATTTAATGGAAAATTCTCAAGCTATTAGTGAATTGCATGGTATTGTGGAGAGAACCTCCAATGATGTTAAGATGCTTGTTAAACATTTTCATATGATTCAAACTCAAATTGATCAACTCACTAAAGTGCAAAATGACTTGTTAAAAGATAATTCTAAAGAAAAACATGCTTATGAAGTAACAACTAGAGGCGGTGTTTCTACCCAGGATCCTCTATATCCTGAAGGGCATCCCAAAAGAGTTGAACAAGATTCTCAACGAACTGAAACTAGTGCTCCATCTAAGAAGTTGGGCGACCCAGGTATACCTACTATTCCTTGTTCTATTAAGAATAATTATGTTAAAACTGCTCTATGTGACTTGGGAGCCGGTGTTAGTGTTATGCCTTTTTCTCTTTATAAGAGACTTTACTTAGATAAGTTGATACCTACTCGATATATATTTGCAAATGGCTGATAAATCTACTTGCTATTCCTGTTGGTATATGTGAGGATGTTCCTGTTCAAGTTACTAATAACCGCTTGATATTAACCGATTTTGTTGTGTTGGAAATGCCCGAAGATGATAATATGTCTATTATTCTTGGGAGACCTTTTCTTAACACCGCAGGGGCTGTTATTGATTGCAATAAAGGAAAGGTTACTTTCAATGTTGATGATAGGGAGCACACCGTCTATTTCCCCCAAGAGGATTGAAAAAGCATGCGGAGTTAATACTATTTCTAATGTGAGAACTATCAAAGTTGGAACTATCGATTGTCCTATATATGAGCCTAAAGAAGAATATCAAACTCTTGTGATTGGATCCATATCAATACAATTCAAGGTAACATGATTGATTTGAGGTTTATTTCTTCTTATGCTATGTAAAATTTATTTGGTGGCAAGACTTGATCAACCTTGTTAACAAATTCATTTTATATGCATAGAGGAGCTAAACAACATCTCTTTCTTCCTCCACTTGTTTTACTTGCTGTAGCACTTTTGTTTTGCAAAGTTCTTTAGTTGATTAGAGATTTCAAAAAACCTTTTTCTGTCCAGTAATAATAATTTTGACACCCAGAAATGTGCATTTTTCAAAGTTTTCAAAAATTCACAAAAATTATACCGTTGGTCTTATTTTTCGAAGACGCACCTGGGAGCACCTGGGGATGACCACTGGGGCACCCCAGGGTGACACCCCACAGGCCGGCGCGGCCAGCAAGGGGGGCGCGCCACCCTGTTGTGTGGGGCCCTCCTTGCCCCACCACTTCATCTCTTTTTACCATTCTCTTCTCTCTCCCGAAAAAACTCGCACCAGCTTTCTCTCACTCGCGTTTCTGCTCAAGAGCTCAAGATTTCTCAATCTCTTTGCTCCGCCCAGATTTCTGTCTGAAATTTGACACATTTGCTCTCTGGTATGTGACTCCTCCGATTATCCAAGTATAATTTTGTTTGGTTGGGTATATCTTGAATATTTTGCTGCTGTAGGTAACATGTTTAGTGAGCTTGCATGCTTGTTCTAAGTGGTAGAAACTAGTTTTGATGCATGTTTAGTACTCTAGCAAGTTCCTATAGTAGTTCCCCTCAATTATATATATCACCAAATCAAATTTTATATTGTTTGTTGAATAATTTCAGAAAATGGAGTGGAATAGGCATCAACTAAACCAACAAGAATTGGAGGTGCAACAGGTCATGAGAGTTCGTCGTGAAGAGGGAGTATACCCCTCTTACTAATCGTGCACAGATTTCATGAGAAGTGCAGGAATCTTGCGAGATGTTCAGAATTTAATTTCTCGTGCAGGATTGGATGGTTTTGTTGTTGGTGAACCATGCCAATATGCAAAATTGACTATGTCTGTAGTGCAGGATTTTGAATTCAATTGGTCTCAATCTAACCCCATGGTTTGGTACAAAATCTATAATAAAACTGTCAACTTGCCATTCAATGATTTTTGTGCAGCAATCAGAGTGCCGCAATGGGGATCATGCGAGAAGATAAGGGGATCGCCGCAAGAGCTCTTGGACCTTTCGAGATGATTTGTCATGGAAGAAGCTTCTCAGAGGATGGTGGTAAAATCAGTAGCATTCAACTCCCAGCTATTCGCTACTTTGCTTATTTTATTACTAAGTGCGTTCTTGCTAGAAAGAATGCAAGTAAATTATCTATCCAGGATTTAGCTTTTCTAGCTGTTGCATTGCAAGGTAATAAGACTTATAATTTGGGTGCTTTGATAGCCTATAGACTTGCTACTAACCGTGAGAAGGGCGGAATTTGTGGAGGTCTCATCGCCTCTCGTTTATTAGCTATGCATGGTGTAGAACCTCACCATCTTGATATTCAGCTCCCCATAGAGAAACTTGACATAGTCTCCATGATTAAGCATGAATTTGTTTCTGATTTGTCTAATTTGAGCAACCTGTCCTACAAGATAACATTTTACAAGAAAACTTGGAGAACAACTAAGAAAACTGAAAAACTAGTAGGATTGCCTGCACCTGTTCTGTTTAATCTTGATTCCAGGAAGGATTGGTCGGTCACGGAAGGTGAACTGAATGCATACATAGAGGGAGATGGCCATCATGCAAGAGGTGGCACGGAGGAGGCCGAGGAACATGTGGTGACCCGGCATACCACTGCATGGTGTAGTATGCAAGTCTGATATAACACCAATGAAACACCGTTCCACCAGTATTATATCGCTCAGAGTGGTACAACAGAAACATATGCGGGTCCAAGGCATGTCTATAGAATTACAACATTGACTCTGTTACATAAGATCATCATAGCCTCCTACTTTACAATGAGGTAAAGCTGCAAATAAACTCCAGAAGAACGACTCGTAGTCTAGTCTTATCACGAACTCTATTGGTAGAGTATTTAACTAGCTATAGAGGCTATGAATAGATTCTAGCTAAATAGGAGCTAGGTTTAGGAAGCTAGTTCCCTTCTATGGCTAAGCTAGGTTTTCTCCTTGTTCGATGTGGTATCTGACTCTTCTGACAGGTTCATGTCTCTTGAAGTAGTTGTTGACTCCTCGGCCTTCGGGTTGCACTGTAGATCCTCCTTCGATGCCTCCATATCTAAGCAGGGGATTTAAGAGTGGGATGAGTACGAGCATACTCAACAAGTTCATTATAGGAAAGAGGTGTTTAATGCACTAGCTACGGCATTAGACCAGAAAGTCTAATACCAATGCAGGTTTTCATAATCATTTCTTCAAGAGGTTGCTTTTATTCAGAAGAACTATGTCCGTCAGCCTTCACCGGTTTACTAGAACTTCATGGAGCTCCTTTCCGGCCGCGTTCGCAGTTCCTTATCCCGGAACAGGGAGTGACAGGTCACGGTTCTTTACACTCTGTAGAGGTGTGTTGCTTTACCCATAAGAGATCTTAACCTTGGTGCCAACCGAGCCGCGTGCTCGTCCACACTTCCTTTGGTGTGAGGCCCGGTATAAGGTCTAGCCAATCATGTTCCTCCGCTACCTCGAACACCCACCCTTTGTTGCATACCCCGACCCTGGGTCCTCGTCGGTCCCATTATTCCCGTAATTTCGGGGTGGACCCCGACCACGACAACAGTTTGGGACTCGTTAACCAAACTCCTTCGCCGGTAGCCGCAACCCATCATAGACCACATTACCGTGGGGAATTAGAAGGGGATCCCCACCCTCAAGTTGTTCCGCAAGCAGCAACCGCTACGGTAAGCAACTGCTATACCGTGGGGAATTAGAAGGGGCTCCCCACCCTCAAGTTGCTCCGCAAGACACAACTGCTATGGTAAGCGCATCCGTTGATGAACGAGAGGTGGAAACACTTTTGACTACTCCGTCCCACTCCGGATCTTATGGTTAACACGGGTATTACGGCACAAGAATCACTCGGACGACATTTGTTGTTAATCCTAGATGGATATAAACCATTGCAATGGAACCTCCACCATATCAACACAATCCATGGTTCCATTGCCCACCACATAGTCATATTCATAGTTATGAAAATAGTGGTTTTGCTTTTTATGCATTAGTGATAAACATAGTTCTTTGCAAGTAATTTGGTAAAAATACTCAAATGACATGAGCAAGTGATGAACTTGCCTTTTCTTGACTGCAAGATTATGCAGGCAAGGTCTTTGATACGCAATAACTCCAAATTCTGAAATAGCATCATCGTCCGGTAAGGACGATGTTTAAAAGATTGGCAAGGATGCAATAATGCATAAATATGAGATGCAATCGCTCTAAGCGTGACCTAACCCCGATGATTTAGGATTAGTGAGTTGAAATGATTTGTTTAAAGTGTGTTGCACTTTTAGAGTGATTCACAAACAAGGTTCTTATTCAGGTGTGATTACTTGGTATCCTAAACATGTGCTGCAATATATCATAATAATAGCATTAATAGCACACAACAATAACATTTGGTATAATCCTAACATGTAATGAATAGTGGTTGGTTTTAATACTATATGGTATGGTTAATGATTAATTATCATATACTTCAAAAAGAATAACTTTTGAAGAACATGCTCTTTAATAAAGAACAAGTATGATAATTAGGGTTGTGGGGTTCTATGGTTTACTTTGGTTTCCACTGCTCCTGGAGTAAGTAGTAGATGTATCACAACATGGTTGGATTCATCAGCAATTAGTCTTGATTGGTTTTACTTAAGCAATTATTTATTCATGGTTGCTACCATGGTGGGTTCATCTTGCTGGTGATTGCTAGCTAGGGTTTATAGTAGGTCCTTATAAGCAGGGTTGATGAGAATTCCTTATTTTCTTCAAAAGAATAACTTTTGAAGAACATACTTCTAAAATAATAAGAAGTATAATAATTAGGTTGGGGTTGTTTAGGTTTGCTATTGAATTTCCTAAGTAAATATTGGTTGGTTCCTAAATAGGATGGTTGATAAGTATCCACAATAGTAGGGTTTAGTGGAATAGGGTTATGTAATGTAAAATAGTAGGTATAGTTGCTATTAAGGTTCATCACAATGGAGTGATGCTAAATAGGGATAAATAAGGATAATGGCTTTGGTAATAGGATCTAGGATTTTCACTAAGTTCACCCTACTTGATTATCTAAGTCTGATGAGGATGAATACATGGGATGCTAATTAGTAGTGATAGGGTTCCCATATTTTATGTGGATTTGAGATAGTATTTAGTTGCTAGATGTGAATCTATGATTACTAATGAAGTGACAGGTTCACATGTTACTTGGGGTTTAGGTTTGGAAACAATTAAGGTTCATATGAATTAATGGAACTAGATTCCTAATGGTATTAGGGTTTTAGAATTCACCTGAAATTATGGAACTACTATTTCATGTATAATGGAACTAGAGTTTCCTAATTACCATTTAGTTCTTAAATTAATAACTTCATGATAAGGTTGAAGTTATTAATCACTTTATAATAAACATAAGATTGGATTTGGCATTTTATTATTTTTAAAGAATTAATAATTAAGGTAATTATTAATTAAGGTTTTAAATCCTCCTAATAAGGATTTAATAAGTTAATAGTAAATGAGAATTAATTTTAATGTTTTCTTATTTACTTACTGGTTTTTATTTATTTTATGAAGTTTTCCTAATTTCTGAATTTTAATTGTATTTTGAGTTAAAGGAAAAGGCTTAATTGACAAGTAATAAATAATTGGATTTATATTAAAAATATAAATTTCATTTTATATTTTTATTGGATAGATTTTTCTTTTATAAGAATTTTGATATCTCATTTGTATTTTTCAGAGCTTTTATGAATTTTCCACAATTATTTGAAGTTGCAGGTATTAATGAATTTTTGAAATTAAACGAAACTGCTAAACTTACCCTGGCTAAACTACACACAGTCACTGATTCGTGGGCCACTGCCACGGTGGCTGCCACATAAGCATTGACCAAGGTCAAAATCGAAAACGTGGCAGACGAGCTCATTGCCGGCGGGAAATCCACGCCGGCGTCGTCGATTCAGACCCCCCCTGATGAGTGGAGACTACCATTCTCCCCAGCACGCGACAATGAATCGATTGATGCTAGCACCGCTAGCTAATGGTCACCGGAATAGCTCCGGCGAGCTCATACCGCGGCGGCGGATGCAGTTAAACGGCGCGGCGAAGCTACGGTGTATAATCGACCGAGGCGAGCATGCGAGGAGCTTCAGCGGCTCACCAGGAGTACGCAGGGCTTGACGGCGTGGCTCGCCGTGGTCTGGTTCGCGAGAATTGGGTGTCGCCGGCCGTCAGAGAGACGAGCTCGACGGAGACGCTCCAGGGCACCTTGGCTTAATTCCTTTTGCAGGAAGAGCAAGGAGAGGATGGCGATGACGATGGTGTCATCGGCGAGGCTCGGGGAGGTCCCAATCACCGGCGATAGATGGTGGCCGTGGAGGCTAGGGTTTGGGGAATTTCGGAAAAACGAAGAACACGAGCGATGGAGGATTCGGCTGTGTATTTATAGGGTAGCGGGCGGTCGTTGTCGGTCGCGTGGTCCACAAAGCCGGCCGGGACGTGTCTGAATTCGTCGCCATGTCGACCTCCCGTGCTTGCAGACGACGAAGAAGACGAAGATGGCTTCGTCCACTTTGTGTGCGTCTGAAGCGACGGGTTAAGTAGTGTTGGGCCGTGGCTGGGCTGCCTCTTGGGCCGTTTGCTGGGCTGTGGTGGCCGAGGGAGGTCCAGGTAAGTTTTTCCTCACTCTTTTCTTTTTTCTGTTTTCATTTTCTATTATTGAATTCAGTTTTAATTCACTTTTGAATGCTTTTCTATTTTGCAGGTATTTCTTATTTGAATAATACAAAGTTTAGTACAGGGTATTGCAAAGTCTTTAGTGGTGTATTAGCAAATTTAATATAATACTATAACATTGGTTTATTAATTTAATATTGATGTTTGGATTAAATTTCCATATGGACCTAAATTTGAATATTATTATTGGAAATATTCAAATTATTTTCTAAATGATAGTTTTCTTACTTAGTGATATGTAGGTTTTATTTGTTATCACTCTGCAATAAGCAAGTTGCAATGTAATATTTATTTATGGATTTCTATTAGGAAGGTGATTTAATGGCATGATTTCATGTGCTAAAATATCTCTAAGGACTTGCTCTCTTATTTGAGAATGTTGTCACATGCCTATTATTTTATGTGCATAACTATGTGCTAATGAATTGTAAATTCTACTAGAACTCATTCCAAGTTTAATACTATTCTTGTAGTTTAGTAAAACCTTAAAATACCTAGAGTAGGTATTACTCTTGTCATGGTTTGGTCTTGGTTATAAGAATAAGTGGTTGATTACCACTTATGGGTTTTAATTATTAAATATAGCACAGGGTTCCTTATGTTCATGAATTCAAGCATAAGATATTATTGAGGTTGCAATTCTGGTTATAGAGATGAAATGCCAACATATTGCATTGGCTAGGTTTACTCACCACAATGCAATGATAAATTGGTTACTTGTTTAATATTTCATGTGCTCCTTTAGTTGCTAAGGACTGAAGAATTGGTTTTATCTGATTCTAATGGACTTCTATTATTATCCTAATCCATCATTAAAGTAATAAAGTTGTTATAGTTCTTTTTATAGTTAACTTTGGTCACATGGATGGATGGTTTCTCCCCATTTAGAGTATAGTGTTTGACTCTTAATGTTTTCTTGTGGTTCTTAAGTGAAAAATAAGTGGAATGTAGATGTGGTAGAATTCTACTTGTGATCACCAAGTGATTCGCAAGTAAAGGTTGGGATATAAGCATATGGTTGCTTACTAGGGATCTCCCTATAATTTCATGTGGGGATGAGATCTACGTATCCTAGTAGGGTTTAACTTATCCTCACATACATCAAGAGCATGATCATGGATTAGGCATGATCAACTTGTTCTTAATATCTCTACTTAAGTTCTTAGGGTTTATGATCATCACTCAATTTATAATGATCAAGGTTTGGCTTCCTAAGGTATCTCTCATTAATTAGGTTTCTCAGTTCCATGATCAAGCATTGTCTTGATCAATTAATGTATAGCACCTCTATTTTACTTTCTAGGATAGAACTTCTATGATTGCCTAATTAGTTTATATCCCAGGAGAATGCCTGGGATATTCTGCTATGGTTCTTCTCAAACAATGATGATAGGGTCATCTGGGTATAAGAATAGTTCTCTCCCTCAAATCCAAGTGTTGCCTCAACTATCTTAAGTGTAACTCCATAGCTTGAGTTCTCTCATATAGGAATGGTTTATTCTAGGGTTTATGGTGTTCTCCTAATATTTATTTAGGTTACTGGGCTAAAGACTCAATTGTCTATCTTAGTTGGATTATTCCACTCCTTATTTCACTAAGTCATGGATATAGTCTTATTCCACTTGGTATTTGGTTAACTCACCACTCCAAGGTGAAATGGTTTACAACCCAATGCTTTAGTTCAAAGATTGTCCTTTATTTCATAATAGGTAAAACTAGAATTGATATGAATGGGCTCTCTCACTTGGGAAGGACTTCAATACTAACTTAGGGTTATTCTCCAAGGATAATTATGTGGTCACCAATATCTATGGTTAACATAACTGGGTTCTCTCTCTAGGGAAGGTCTTGAATAATATCCTAAGGTTTCTCTTAAAGATGATGGTTTGAATATAACATCTTGGAATAGAAAGATATATATTTATAGGGTTGATCTTCTTGTTATGTTTCCAATAATGAAGTAAAATGAACACCATGAGGTTCATGGTAGGATTAAGGATTAGTTTAAGACATGGAAAAGATAAGTGAAGAATGGTTTCTCAATTATTGTTACTTGATTTCCAATTAATTGTAGGTTCATATGTTATGGCAGGGAATTCCATATTATGATCTTTTATAAGATCAAGCAATTGATCATTGAGTAAAGTGTTGTTGTGTTGATTATTAGTTCCATTTGATCTAACCCCTTAGATCAAATCATCTCTACCCAAAACAAGGTTTTATCAAAGTCACATTGAGGTTTGTAGCGCTTGACTTGATGAGCTACTTCAATTCCACCAAGGTCAAGTGAAACTTCGATTCATTGTGATTGTTTTACTTTAAAGCGCGAAAATTCCCAGATTTTCTATGCATGAATGCAATGCACACATCTGTTTCCTCTATTTTTGTAACCCCAATACCTGGGATATTACAGTCTCTACCCCTTAAACTAAACTTCGTCCTCGAAGTTTGATCTCTCTCACATTTCCGAAGTGTGGATCTGACTTGTGCAGACTACGACTTTTCTCGAACTCCGTGGTGATCTCACTGGATATAATTGAATATATCCCTTGTCCAGATTCTTCCTGGAATCCATTAGGGTTTGTCTCCGAACCATGGTTCTTACTTTGATTCATTGATCTCTTCCAACTCTATGAGCTTGTTTCCTTTCTCATTGAAGATTCAATGATTAGGACTTCTTCTTGTCCTGACAGTCTTAATTGAGGACTATTCGGATAACATTCTCCTATTTGATAAAATAGGTCTTTGTTTTCCCTTACTACCAAAACTGCAATAATGGTATTAAGTAAGGTACTTAACATGGAAATGATCATGATGATTTATTTCCCTAAGAATGGATTAGACTCATTCAGTCCATCCAATCATGGTTTATAGTTGATACTTATAATTATTTTGGATTATTTAGGTTCCATGAAAGGAATCATTCAAATAGACTTTAGTTTTGGTATAATAAATCTCCTTTGGTATTTGGCCTTCCTGAGCTTTATTGAGCCTATTGTATTTCCTTCGTCCAACTCTTTATGATTAACTTACTTGAGTTTCCGTGCTTCTGAGTAAATCTTACTCACTTTCTCAAGTTATAGTCCACTTCTTACTTCCTCGAGGTATGAACCTCGGCTTCTGGTCTGACATCCTTCTGAGAGTAGTGTCAACAATCTTATGAAAATAAGATCGAACTTCCTCTCTGTTCAGACCTTCTGCTTCTATCAAGCTTAAAGTATTGAGTTATTGTATTCCCAACTCAATCTTTACTCTACCCCTTAGAGTTTTCTTATGCTCTTCAACTCCTTGTCTTCCAACCATTGGACTTATGGTTAGATTATTGGTCTAGGTCTAGCTTTGGTTTGTACTTCTTCTAAGGTCTCATGAAGAATGTTTGTGGTATATCCACTCAGTTGTGGACATCCAATGTGAATCCCTCGACTAAATGATTATAAGTCATTGTTATTTGGCTGACAAAAATTTTATTTGTTCACAAACTTTTGTTACAAATAATTAAATCGTGGACTATTTGTAATACCAACTGATACCAGCTGTGGTTATTATACCAACTGTGGCTATTTGATATCTAAAATGGATTCTATTATAGGTTTTGATCAACTGGACGAGACATCTTCTACTGTATCTCGCAGTATTGATATTATACCAATTGTGGTCTTCTGATATCGACTATGGTCTTCTTATGTCTGCTATGATTTCACATATCACCTTCCTTCATTCAGGGTTTATTTTGCAAGAAAACCACTAGCTAACACTATGATTATAGTATTCGAAGTGATTTCCCATGCATTCCCTCTTCTATGTTGACTATGGATCTGCTTGAGCTTCACCATAATCACCAGATTTCTCATCTTCATGCTTCTCATGTACTAAAGTACTCCTCTGTTGAGTTAAGCATGATTTTTTGATTGGTACTTCCTTCAGAGTATTGTGGTTACTTCCCACAACTTTACTTCCTTTTTCTGATGAACCTTCATCTTGTCTTCAGAATCTTCAGAATTCGTCACTTCCTCACACGAATACCATTACCCTCTAGATCTATAGCATTAAGTAAGAACTTGATATAGCAACATGCATTTGCATACCAAAGTCAAACTTCATGTATGGATCTAGTCAAACAATGAAAATCCAATAAACTCCAAGAAGATTCAGCTTTGTGCTTATAATACACATCATCATAAGCCTGAATATGATTGTTGAGTAAGACATCTCTAAACATCAGGCTCTGATGTGTAGTATAGAACACCACATAATATAGGTTTATATCGTGATACTTAGCACGAATATGTGAATTTCTATTATTTGTCTCAACATTTATCTTAATTGCACATTTGCAATGAGACAAACTTGAAACAAAGTGGTCTAGGATAGTTATGGTTGACCTAATCCCTTTGGAAGTACTAACAACATAGTATACCATATATACGTGCTATTAAGGACTATCTCACATGATATGTCTAGGTTCTAATCATTGCTACTCTAAATACATAATTATGGAAATATAGCTCATATACTTCCATAAGTTCTTACCATATAACTAGGGTTCTGATGTACTTGACACAGTTCCCATGGTTTTTGGAACATAATTCTTGCACTATTGTTTAGCACTTTTGCTTCTTATTGTACTCCTCCAAAATACTTATAATGTTCTATTCCATCACATAATGATTCTCAGGTGAATCATATATGATTACTATCACTAATATGTAAGTAGACATAGATTATTCCTATTACTTTTCCTTACCTCCCATGATTGACTCATCATGGTCTATACTACCTCATATAACTCATAGTTATCACTTACTATCAATTGTTTCACATGTCTGGATAGATTTTACTTACCCATTACTTAACTTGGTCTACATCTTCTATTAGGATATCTTAATTATCTTCATCACTTGATATTACTCCTATTACGAGTCCGATAACTCTTACTTCATCATAACATATGTTGGTACACATCTTCCAATAGGATATCTTCCTTATGGTTGTATCCTCTCTTTGGACTACCATGTATTGTATACCAACTGTGATCTACTCATCTATTGTTTTAAGGACTTGTTGATATGCTACATACTTGGAATTAACTACTAGCTTCACTTAAGAAGAATCGGTAGGAAAGTTTGACTCGAGTGTGTCAGGATTATTCTCAAGTGAATACCCATCTCAAGTCATACAAATATTTGGTTACCTAAGACAACTCCCTATAGACACTACCAATCCTATAGGTCTCCTTTAAAGGGTTTTAATCCTAGGGTCAAAGCATTTGCTCTGATACCAACTGTGGTGACCCGGCATACCACTGCATGGTGTAGTATGCAAGTCTGATATAACACCAATGAAACACCGTTCCACCAGTATTATATCGCTCAGAGTGGTACAACAGAAACATATGCGGGTCCAAGGCATGTCTATAGAATTACAACATTGACTCCATTACATAAGATCATCATAGCCTCCTACTTTACAATGAGGTAAAGCTGCAAATAAACTCCAGAAGAACGACTCGTAGTCTAGTTTTATCACGAACTCTATTGGTAGAGTATTTAACTAGCTATAGAGGCTATGAATAGATTCTAGCTAAATAGGAGCTAGGTTTAGGAAGCTAGTTCCCTTCTATGGCTAAGCTAGGTTTTCTCCTTGTTCGATGTGGTATCTGACTCTTCTGACAGGTTCATGTCTCTTGAAGTAGTTGTTGACTCCTCGGCCTTCGGGTTGCACTGTAGATCCTCCTTCGATGCCTCCATATCTAAACAGGGGATTTAAGAGTGGGATGAGTACGAGCGTACTCAACAAGTTCATTATAGGAAAGAGGTGTTTAATGCACTAGCTACGGCATTAAACCAGAAAGTCTAATACCAATGCAGGTTTTCATAATCATTTCTTCAAGAGGTTGCTTTTATTCAGAAGAACTATGTCCGTCAGCCTTCACCGGTTTACTAGAACTTCATGGAGCTCCTTTCCGGCCGCGTTCGCAGTTCCTTATCCCGGAACAGGGAGTGACAGGTCACGGTTCTTTACACTCTGTAGAGGTGTGTTGCTTTACCCATAAGAGATCTTAACCTTGGTGCCAACCGAGCCGCGTGCTCGTCCACACTTCCTTTGGTGTGAGGCCCGGTATAAGGTCTAGCCAATCATGTTCCTCCGCTACCTCGAACACCCACCCTTTGTTGCATACCCCGACCCTGGGTCCTCGTCGGTCCCATTATTCCCGTAATTTCAGGGTGGACCCCGACCACGACAACAGTTTGGGACTCGTTAACCAAACTCCTTCGCCGGTAGCGGCAACCCATCATAGACCACATTACCGTGGGGAATTAGAAGGGGATCCCCACCCTCAAGTTGTTCCGCAAGCAGCAACCGCTACGGTAAGCAACAGCTATACCGTGGGGAATTAGAAGGGGCTCCCCACCCTCAAGTTGCTCCGCAAGACACAACTGCTATGGTAAGCGCATCCGTTGATGAACGAGAGGTGGAAACACTTTTGACTACTCCGTCCCACTCCGGATCTTATGGTTAACACGGGTATTACGGCACAAGAATCACTGGACGACATTTGTTGTTAATCCTAGATGGATATAAACCATTGCAATGGAACCTCCACCATATCAACACAATCCATGGTTCCATTGCCCACCACATAGTCATATTCATAGTTATGAAAATAGTGGTTTTGCTTTTTATGCATTAGTGATAAACATAGTTCTTTGCAAGTAATTTGGTAAAAATACTCAAATGACATGAGCAAGTGATGAACTTGCCTTTCTTGACTGCAAGATTATGCAGGCAAGGTCTTCGATACGCAATAACTCCAAATTCTGAAATAGCATCATCGTCCGGTAAGGACGATGTTTAAAAGATTGGCAAGGATGCAATAATGCATAAATATGAGATGCAATCGCTCTAAGCGTGACCTAACCCCGATGATTTAGGATTAGTGAGTTGAAATGATTTGTTTAAAGTGTGTTGCACTTTTAGAGTGATTCACAAACAAGGTTCTTATTCAGGTGTGATTACTTGGTATCCTAAACATGTGCTGCAATATATCATAATAATAGCATTAATAGCACACAACAATAACATTTGGTATAATCCTAACATGTAATGAATAGTGGTTGGTTTTAATACTATATGGTATGGTTAATGATTAATTATCATATACTTTAAAAAGAATAACTTTTGAAGAACATGCTCTTTAATAAAGAACAAGTATGATAATTAGGGTTGTGGGGTTCTATGGTTTACTTTGGTTTCCACTGCTCCTGGAGTAAGTAGTAGATGTATCACAACATGGTTGGATTCATCAAGCAATTAGTCTTGATTGGTTTTACTTAAGCAATTATTTATTCATGGTTGCTACCATGGTGGGTTCATCTTGCTGGTGATTGCTAGCTAGGGTTTATAGTAGGTCCTTATAAGCAGGGTTGATGAGAATTCCTTATTTTCTTCAAAAGAATAACTTTTGAAGAACATACTTCTAAAATAATAAGAAGTATAATAATTAGGTTGGGGTTGTTTAGGTTTGCTATTGAATTTCCTAAGTAAATATTGGTTGGTTCCTAAATAGGATGGTTGATAAGTATCCACAATAGTAGGGTTTAGTGGAATAGGGTTATGTAATGTAAAATAGTAGGTATAGTTGCTATTAAGGTTCATCACAATGGAGTGATGCTAAATAGGGATAAATAAGGATAATGGCTTTGGTAATAGGATCTAGGATTTTCACTAAGTTCACCCTACTTGATTATCTAAGTCTGATGAGGATGAATACATGGGATGCTAATTAGTAGTGATAGGGTTCCCATATTTTATGTGGATTTGAGATAGTATTTAGTTGCTAGATGTGAATCTATGATTACTAATGAAGTGACAGGTTCACATGTTACTTGGGTTTAGGTTTGGAAACAATTAAGGTTCATATGAATTAATGGAACTAGATTCCTAATGGTATTAGGGTTTTAGAATTCACCTGAAATTATGGAACTACTATTTCATGTATAATGGAACTAGAGTTTCCTAATTACCATTTAGTTCTTAAATTAATAACTTCATGATAAGGTTGAAGTTATTAATCACTTTATAATAAACATAAGATTGGATTTGGCATTTTATTATTTTTAAAGAATTAATAATTAAGGTAATTATTAATTAAGGTTTTAAATCCTCCTAATAAGGATTTAATAAGTTAATAGTAAATGAGAATTAATTTTAATGTTTTCTTATTTACTTACTGGTTTTTATTTATTTTATGAAGTTTTCCTAATTTCTGAATTTTAATTGTATTTTGAGTTAAAGGAAAAGGCTTAATTGACAAGTAATAAATAATTGGATTTATATTAAAAATAAAAATTTCATTTTATATTTTTATTGGATAGATTTTTCTTTTATAAGAATTTTGATATCTCATTTGTATTTTTCTGAGCTTTTATGAATTTTCCACAATTATTTGAAGTTGCAGGTATTAATGAATTTTTGAAATTAAACGAAACTGCTAAACTTACCCTGGCTAAACTACACACGATCATCGATTCGTGGGCCACTGCCACGGTGGCTGCCACATAAGCATTGACCAAGGTCAAAATCGAAAACGTGGCAGACGAGCTCATTGCCGGCGGGAAATCCACGCCGGCGTCGTCGATTCAGACCCCCCCCTGATGAGTGGAGACTACCATTCTCCCCAGCACGCGACAAGGAATCGATTGATGCTAGCGCCGCTAGCTAATGGTCACCGGAATAGCTCCAGCGAGCTCATACCGCGGCGGCGGATGCAGTTAAACGGCGCGGCGAAGCTACGGTGTATAATCGACCGAGGCGAGCATGCAAGGAGCTTCAGCGGCTCACCAGGAGTACGCAGGGCTTGACGGCGTGGCTCGCCGTGGTCTGGTTCGCGAGAATTGGGTGTCGCCTGCCGTCAGAGAGACGAGCTCGACGGAGACGCTCCAGGGCACCTTGGCTTAATTCCTTTTGCAGGAAGAGCAAGGAGAGGATGGCGATGACGATGGTGTCATCGGCGAGGCTCGGGGAGGTCCCAATCACCGGCGATAGATGGTGGCCGTGGAGGCTAGGGTTTGGGGAATTTCGGAAAAACGAAGAACACGAGCGATGGAGGATTCGGCTGTGTATTTATAGGGTAGCGGGCGGTCGTTGTCGGTCGCGTGGTCCACAAAGCCGGCCGGGACGTGGCTGAATTTGTCGCCGTGTCGACCTCCCGTGCTTGCAGACGACGAAGAAGACGAAGATGGCTTCGTCCACTTTGTGTGCGTCTGAAGCGACGGGTTAAGCAGTGTTGGGCCGTGGCTGGGCTGCCTCTTGGGCCGTTTGCTGGGCTGTGGTGGCCGAGGGAGGTCCAGGTAAGTTTTTCCTCACTCTTTTCTTTTTTCTGTTTTCATTTTCTATTATTGAATTCAGTTTTAATTCACTTTTGAATGCTTTTCTATTTTGCAGGTATTTCTTATTTGAATAATACAAAGTTTAGTACAGGGTATTGCAAAGTCTTTAGTGGTGTATTAGCAAATTTAATATAATACTATAACATTGGTTTATTAATTTAATATTGATGTTTGGATTAAATTTCCATATGGACCTAAATTTGAATATTATTATTGGAAATATTCAAATTATTTTCTAAATGATAGTTTTCTTACTTAGTGATATGTAGGTTTTATTTGTTATCACTCTGCAATAAGCAAGTTACAATGTAATATTTATTTATGGATTTCTATTAGGAAGGTGATTTAATGGCATGATTTCATGTGCTAAAATATCTCTAAGGACTTGCTCTCTTATTTGAGAATGTTGTCACATGCCTATTATTTTATGTGCATAACTATGTGCTAATGAATTGTAAATTCTACTAGAACTCATTCCAAGTTTAATACTATTCTTGTAGTTTAGTAAAACCTTAAAATACCTAGAGTAGGTATTACTCTTGTCATGGTTTGGTCTTGGTTATAAGAATAAGTGGTTGATTACCACTTATGGGTTTTAATTATTAAATATAGCACAGGGTTCCTTATGTTCATGAATTCAAGCATAAGATATTATTGAGGTTGCAATTCTGGTTATAGAGATGAAATGCCACCATATTGCATTGGCTAGGTTTACTCACCACAATGCAATGATAAATTGGTTACTTGTTTAATATTTCATGTGCTCCTTTAGTTGCTAAGGACTGAAGAATTGGTTTTATCTGATTCTATTGGACTTCTATTATTATCCTAATCCATCATTAAAGTAATAAAGTTGTTATAGTTCTTTTTATAGTTAACTTTGGTCACATGGATGGATGGTTTCTCCCCATTTAGAGTATAGTGTTTGACTCTTAATGTTTTCTTGTGGTTCTTAAGTGAAAAATAAGTGGAATGTAGATGTGGTAGAATTCTACTTGTGATCACCAAGTGATTCACAAGTAAAGGTTGGGATATAAGCATATGGTTGCTTACTAGGGATCTCCCTATAATTTCATGTGGGGATGAGATCTACTTATCCTAGTAGGGTTTAACTTATCCTCACATACATCAAGAGCATGATCATGGATTAGGCATGATCAACTTGTTCTTAATATCTCTACTTAAGTTCTTAGGGTTTATGATCATCACTCAATTTATAATGATCAAGGTTTGGCTTCCTAAGGTATCTCTCATTAATTAGGTTTCTCAGTTCCATGATCAAGCATTGTCTTGATCAATTAATGTATAGCACCTCTATTTTACTTTCTAGGATAGAACTTCTATGATTGCCTCATTAGTTTATATCCCAGGAGAATGCCTGGGATATTCTGCTAGGGTTCTTCTCAAACAATGATGATAGGGTCATCTGGGTATAAGAATAGTTCTCTCCCTCAAATCCAAGTGTTGCCTCAACTATCTTAAGTGTAACTCCATAGCTTGAGTTCTCTCATATAGGAATGGTTTATTCTAGGGTTTATGGTGTTCTCCTAATATTTATTTAGGTTACTGGGCTAAAGATTCAATTGTCTATCTTAGTTGGATTATTCCACTCCTTATTTCACTAAGTCATGGATATAGTCTTATTCCACTTGGTATTTGGTTAACTCACCACTCCAAGGTGAAATGGTTTACAACCCAATGCTTTAGTTCAAAGATTGTCCTTTATTTCATAATAGGTAAAACTAGAATTGATATGAATGGGCTCTCTCACTTGGGAAGGACTTCAATACTAACTTAGGGTTATTCTCCAAGGATAATTATGTGGTCACCAATATCTATGGTTAACATAACTCGGGTTCTCTCTCTAGGGAAGGTCTTGAATAATATCCTAAGGTTTCTCTTAAAGATGATGGTTTGAATATAACATCTTGGAATAGAAAGATATATATTTATAGGGTTGATCTTCTTGTTATGTTTCCAATAATGAAGTAAAATGAACACCATGAGGTTCATGGTAGGATTAAGGATTAGTTTAAGACATGGAAAAGATAAGTGAAGAATGGTTTCTCAATTATTGTTACTTGATTTCCAATTAATTGTAGGTTCATATGTTATGGCAGGGAATTCCATATTATGATCTTTTATAAGATCAAGCAATTGATCATTGAGTAAAGTGTTGTTGTGTTGATTATTAGTTCCATTTGATCTAACCCCTTAGATCAAATCATCTCTACCCAAAACAAGGTTTTATCAAAGTCACATTGAGGTTTGTAGCGCTTGACTTGATGAGCTACTTCAATTCCACCAAGGTCAAGTGAAACTTCGATTCATCGTGAACTGTTTTACTTTAAAGCGCGAAAATTCCCCAGATTTTCTATGCATGAATGCAATGCACACATCTGTTTCCTCTATTTATGTAACCCCAATACCTGGGATATTACAGAACACCTCGACTCGTCATCCGATGCAGCAAGTTCTTTGCATCAACATGTTGGGCATGAGGAGCCGTCACCCTTTTCTTCTGCACCAGGACCTTATTATGACTACACCATGTATGATCCACCGGCGTGGAACAGCGACCCTTGCTGGGGTTGATCTCCACTTAGGCCAAAAGCCTAAGCTTGGGGGGAGGTATACCGGCATCACTCATTCTTTGCATATTATGGTTGCTGGATACTTGTATATACTTGTTTAGTTTCTTAAAATGGTTTTCTAATAAGAGGGAGATGATATTTGGGGAAGTGCTGATTGAAAACAGATTCTGGACTGATACAAAAAAAATTCTCAAAAACAGCCAGAACGTTATTTTGCGAAGCCAATTTTTGTGCATGTTTCCCAGGTTGTTATCTAACTTTCATTAGTTGAACACTTTTCGAGCTGGGCAGCGAAAGAATTTCTTAAAAATCGATTCATCGTATCTGCTGTCAAGTTTGACGAATTTCTGCTGCTTTGTGTTTATGTGACTCTTTTAGTTTTCATTCTCTTGTTTTTGTTTTGTTTCTTTCCTAAAACACAAAAAGACCAAAAATATTTCTGTTGTTTCTCTTCACCATTTGTTTATTTTGGTTTCTTGCTTTTGTTTTGCTTTATTTGCTATCTTTGGTTTGCTATAAGAAAATCCAAAAAGATTTTGCTTTGTTTGCCTGTTTCCTTTTGTTCTTGTTTCTAAATTCGAAAACACCAAAAATATTTGCTGTTCTTCTTTGGTTTTGTAAAGTTCATTATGAGTTCAATGGTCTTCGGTGGCTGGAGCGTGGTTTTCATTCCATATTATTCAAGCTACACAAGTGAAAAGGCAATAATGACGATATACGACGATCTGACTGTGGTGAGAGGCTGGTATGAACTCTATTTGTTTTCATTTTTGTACATATACTCTTCCATGTGAGCATGCTTAGTTGGTTCACGTGAGGTATATGTCAATTAAGAAAGTCTAGTAGTTCATGATCTCTCATGATTAGCTCCAATTTATTAATATGAGTAGCATATCATAAATATTTGCTTGCATTGCTTTATTCATAGATAGGTATGACATTGTGGTATCCTCCTCTGAATAATTCTCTTGAATCAACTCGGCACATGCTCACGCATGCATATGACTGAACAAGAAGTCAATTAAGCCTCGATGATTTACTTTACTTCAGAGTTCTTGTATCACTTTTATGCCTCCGTTAATTTATTTTATCGCAAGCATGATTATGACAGTTACTGCTCTCTTGATTGTTGCTTCCCAGTCTATTGCTAGCCTTCACTTGTACTGAGCGGGAACGCTGCTCGTGCTTCCAAACCCCTGAAAACCAAGTTATTCCATAGTGTCCACCATAAATACCTATGCATGGCATTTCAAACCATTCCAAGTAAATTCTCATGTGCTACCTTTAAACCTTCAAAATGCTTCTCAATTTGTGTCAATGTTTTATAGCTCATGAGGAAGTATGTGGTGTTTATCTTTCAATCTTGTCATTTACTCCTGACAGTCTTTCATAATGGACTAGTGGCACATCCGCTTATCCAATAATTTGCAAAAAGAGCTGGCAACGAGTTCCCAGCCCCAATTAACCAACTTTCATTAATAATTCTCTTCGCATGTTTTGCCCTGATTTATCAGTAAGCAATTTAAATTGCAAATAGACACTCCTCCATGGTATGAGATTGTTGGAAGACACCCGAGGATTCGGTTAGCCATGGCTTGTGTAAGCAAAGGTTGGGGGGAGTGTCATCCATAATAAATCTAAAGTACGTGTGTAAACAAAAGAGAAGAGGGATGATTTACCTTGCTGGTAGAGATAACGTCCTTCATGGGAGCCGCTCTTGAAAGTCTGGTTGACGAGGTAGTTAGAGTACCCACTATCATTCGTTGACAACAACAAACACCTCTCAAAATAATTTTACTCCTGTTTTACAAATGAAAAGCTCTAGCACATGTTAATCCCTGCTTCCCTCTGCGAAGGGTCAATCTTTTAATTTTACATTGAGTCTCCATCCTTTCTTTGAGCACCTTCTTGAGAGCACAACTGTCATTCTTAGTATAAGATGCTTGTCCCAAAATGTGATTAACTGTGGTATAACTTTGATGCTTTTATCTTTGATAATCTCTACTTCCAACCTTTCCATGAACTTCAAAGGTGCCCGAGCATTTATGTTTTGTCTGTACAAATACGGGCAAGCGAGATACCACTTTATCATATTCTTCTATGAACATTGCAATCCTCGCTGATAGACATGATTCATGATGCTCATTATTAATTTGTTGGTACCTTTTCCATGATTGACATAGCTATTAGATGATTTTATTTGCATGTATCTTATTATGAATTGCTTAAGCACTTGCCATATCATGAGAATATTTACATCATATGAACAAATGTGTTCGTGAAAGTTCTTTTATCGCACTCAGTTGTTAACTGAATTGCTTGAGGATAGCAATAAGCTAATCTTGGGGGGAGTTGATACGTCCAAAACGTATCTACTTTCCCGAACACTTTTGCTATTGTTTTGCCTCTAATTTGTGTATTTTGGATACAACTAACACAGACTAACGCTGTTTTCAGCAGAATTGCTCTGGTGTCTCGTTTTTGTGCAGAAATCCAACTTTCAGGAAAATCCTCGGAATTTATGCCAAAGGTCTTATTTTTCCAGAAGATTGACGGAGCCAGAAGGGCAAGCCAGGTGGAGGCCCGAGGCCCCCACACACTAGGCCGGCGTGGCCCAGGAGGGGGGCGCGCCGCCCTACTGTGTGGCCTCCTCGGCTGGCCTCCGATGCCCTCCTCTGGACTACTTAAGGGTTTTGATCTAAAAACGCGAGACGAGAAGTCGAAGTCGCCAGAAACCATCCAGTACGCCGCCACCGTCGCGAAACTCCGTCTCGGGACCAGAAACTCCGTTCGGCACTCCGCCGGGACGGGGAATTGGAGGAGATCATCGCCATCATCACCATCGACGCCTCTTCATCGACCAGCCATGTTTCCCCCATCCATGTGTGAGTAATTCCCCGCTCGTAGGCTGAAGGGGATGGTAGGGATTGGATGAGATTGGTCATGTAATAGCATAAGATTGTTAGGGCATAGTGCCTAGTGTCCGTAATTGGTACTTTTATGATATTGTTGCAACTTGTTATGGTTAATGCTTGTCACTAGGGCCCGAGTGCCATGATCTCAGATCTGAACATGTTAGCAATTCATGATGATATTAATTGCTTTATGATCTTACCTGCAAGTTGTATACACGTATTGTTGTCCGGAACCCGAGGCCCCAAAGTGACACAAATTGGGACAACCGAAGGGGAAGGCGGTGATATGAGGATCACATGTGTTCACGGAGTGTTAATGCTTTGCTCCGGTGCTCTATTAAAAGCAGTACCTTAATTTCCAGTAGATTCCCTAGAGGCCCGGCTGCCACCGGCTGGTAGGACAAAAGATGTTGTGCAAGTTTCTCATTGCGCTCACGTATGACTAAATATGGAACACATGCCTATTGATTGATTAGTACTTGGATACCGTTTTATTATTATCTGCAAATGCCCTGCCTTGATTGTTACGTGAGTTTCTCTCATCCATGCAACGCCCGTTCATCCATCCTTGTGCCTACAGTATTTTAATCCTGCTGTTTACTATAATCACTACTGCTGTCTTTGTTACTCTGCTGCTGTTATTTCACCACTGCTACTGCTATAAAACTGTTACTACTGATAAACCCTTGCGAGCAAGTCTGTTTCCAGTGCAGCTGAATTGACAACTCCGCTGTTAAGGCTTTCAAGTATTCTTTGTCTCCCCTTGTGTCGAATCAATAAATTGGGTTTTACTTCCCGCGAAGACTGTTGCGATCCCCTATACTTGTGGGTTATCAGACCTCAACAAGATGGAACGCCTTTCTTGATTGTGCCTGCTTGACGAAGTCTTGAGGATTGCTCCCCCATAATCCACCATGGGAGAGATTCTTCTTCGGCGCATCTTCGCATATCCATGACCACCATGTGGAATGCTCCCCCATAATCCACCATGGGAGAGCTTCTTCTTCGGCGCATCTTCACATATCCATGATCACCATATGGATGGCAAGACTCAAGCAAAGGATCTCTTCGAGATGGCTCATCTTGAACTTGCACTTCATTTCTTCATTCTTCATCATGTTGATGTCTTGAAGTAACTTGAGGGCTCACTTCATCTTCATCTTCAAGACATACTTGAGACTTGATGTTCTTCATTTGGATGGCAAGGCTCAAGCAAAGGATCTCTTTGAGATGGCTCATCTTGAACTTGCACTTCATTTCTTCATGGCAAGCTTCAAGCTTATGATCTCTTCGAGTTGGCTCATCTTGAACTTGCACTTCATTATGTTGATGTCTTGAAGTAACTTGAGGGCTCACTTCATCTTCATCTTCAAGACATACTTGACACTTGATATCCTTCATCAATTTCTTCTTATTGCAACCTTGAAGCCAACAAATGGTTCAAGCATTGCCTATGGACAACACCTACAAATATAACTCAATGCAAACATTAGTCCATAGGGATTGTGATTAATTACCAAAACCACACATGGGGGCTCCATGCACTTTCAATCTCCCCCATTTTGGTAATTGATGACAATCTCTTTGAGAGGGTTTATATAAGGAATTTAAGTAACAAATAAGTTGAATATATAGAGCAAACTCCCCCATAATATATGCATGTGTGAATGATCTTGACTTTCATTGCATATATTGGCATTCAAAACCTAGTGGAGTTTCCTCTAAATATTCAACTATGCAAAGCAACAAGATGCAATGCAATAAAGGCACATGCTTAAGCACAAAGCAAAGACATAACCAAATTCCCTTAAACCCTCCAAACTTCTCCCCCATTGGCACCAATTGCCGAAATGGGTGAAAAATTTAGAAGGCCAATATCGTGAGAGTTCCTCCATAGCGTGTGCATTTCTCATAATTTGAGTGGAATCAAATGCACGTATCCAATGACGAATATTCGACAGGAATCACACTATAGATAGGATCAAAGATCGCAAAAAGATAACGAAGTCAAGAAGCTTCAACAAATGAAGCAAGCAACCAAATGAACCACAAAGAAGATACCAAAAGAAAGATAGATATTATGATAAGATCAAGAAGATTGCTCTAAATAATATGAGGAAGCTCCCCAAGGTTTGTGCACAAAACTAGACAATTTGCATTGGAGTATAAAGTGCACAAACATGGAATCATCACTCCCATAATATCATTCAAAAACAAAAGATACCAAGAGAATCAAACTCTAATGATCACCACAAAATAGTGCCTTAAATAAAATGAGAAAGCTCCCCAAGGTACATGCATAAATTAAAATGTTGCATTTGAATACAATATGCATAACATGGAATCCTCACTTCCTCATTACCATTTAAAACACAAACATTTGCAATAGATCATAGATAGAAAATTAAGCTTAACACTTGCAATAAATAAATGGTTGAGCAACAAGTAACATGCACCATAATAATAGGCTCAACCAAAAGAATATGTGAAAGGCATGACAAAGCATATTATAAGACTATTATATGGATGAGCAAAAAGCATCATCATAGTCTTCAATGAATTATATTGCTTAGCATGACCAATCAACATGCAACAAATAAATAAGATATCAAATGGAGATGTATCATCTCTTATGTGTATAAGTTTCTCTAAGTGGAAAAAATCACTAAGATATTTATCCACAAAGAAACATGCACACACAAAATAGACACACAAGACATATAGAATGATATCCAAGACGAAGTCATGCAATATACCAATATGAATTTTTGCTTAATAGCATGGCCAAAGGCTCAATTTTATCTTATTGTACATTCATGAACTTCAACCACAAACATCTAAAATACATCACAAATATCAACAAGGGATAGAAGATAGTTGGGATGCATTTGAGAAAGGCAATAAGTATCACAAACGAGGATACCAAAAGAAATAACTAAATTTGCACTTTCATCTATATTGCACACGTGAGAGCCTTGAGGAATTGATATGCAATAAAATTGCTAGATAGGCATAGTTGGGATGGATGAATCATGAGCATGATTTAAAATACTTCCCAACAAATGCACTCATCTCAAATTACTCACATTCCCAATAAAGAGGTTTCATAAAAACTTTTTCAAGAAGCACAATATTTGCAAATCAAGAGATTCATGCCATGATGCAACCATAATGTTGGATACAAGAAAAGTATGCATGAGAAGATTCTTGTTACCAAGATAGCATTGGTGTGGATGTGTAGTAGATATGTGTTTGTTGACCATCCTAGCTTGCCTCAAGTTACCATTGAGTCACCACTTCTTTCCAAGAGTGAGACAAGCATCCAATGCATATCCATTGTACCTAACACAAAGGTAAGTACAAAATGGTCCCCAAACTAATTGGGTCCGAAGTAGTTAGACACACTACAACATATAGGACAAACTCCACAATTCTATGTGCATATAGATATGAAATTGAATTTCATGCATATCTTAACCAAATTAGGATTTGATGGAGTTTACCCTATATATTGGATCAAAGAAAGTAATACATGCCATATGATATACATATATTAAATATGCATGCACAATACTTTCAAGAACCAAAGGAAGATACAATTTGGACAAAACATAAAATAAATCAAGAGACAATGGTTGCCCAACTTATATCAAAGAATCAAATCAACACAAGATTGACTCCAAAGACTTATCTCATTCTAAGAAGCTAATTAAGCCTAAGCACAAAGGAATGAGATAACCAACTCCCAAGAGAGCAAGGTTCCAACAAAATAAACCAAACCCTACACTTCTTATGATGGCGCAAAGTACCAAAAAGAAAATTTTATATCTCCCAAAACCAAATTTTTGATAATGATCAAGAGATGTTAAGCATTCTGACAAATATATAAGAGCTCCCCCAAGATTAGTGCATTATCTAGGATTTTTCATATGAATATAAAATGCACAAAACTAGGATCATCACGCTACCTATATCTACTAAAATGCTAAGAAAGTTTGAATAGTCAAATTAGATCCATAAGATGCAAGGAAGACACATGGGAGTCAAAGCAAAACAAATTCATGGCAATAAATAAGGCAATTTGAACACAAGATCCAATGTAGATATGATCAATAAATATCTACCTCATAATTTATTACCACTTGTCCTAGGACAAGAGGTATTAGGAAATATTTCCCGGTGGTAGTTTGTAAGTATACATAAGATCATATTTACAACGAATAAAGCATTTGGTAAATGATAAGAGTTAACCATCATGCAAAGATAGTTTCTTGATAGCTTCATTTAGTCATACCAACATGCAAAGAAATTAATAGTATTCATACCAACATGCAAACCAATTAATAGTATGACTTGAAGCACATGGTTTCCCAAAAATGTATTGAGGGACACGTTGTGAAAAACCATGCCAATAAAAAATTTCACAAATAAGATCCACAAAGATATTAGCAATGAAGCTATTTAAGCAAATTGGAGCTTGTTTGAGCAAACATGTCACATAGGAAAGAGATAATTTACGATATCATTTCTATGTGAAACAACCTCAAATGTTCACATTTTCTAGGCTTGTAATATGCACAAAGCTTATTACTCCCCCATAATGTGATAAGAAATTTATTTTCACAAGAGGCAAATAAGATCCAACTAGAGATATTAATGGACATTATAATTTGAATTTCTCAAGAAGATGACATACCACATAGAGACTAGATAATCTTGCAATAATATCAATTCTAAGTGATATTCCTTATGTACACACATTGTTTAGGATCATGAAATTCCCAAAGGAATATCACTCCCCCAAAATGGGATAGTCCATTAACCGCTCATAAGAGCCATATAAGATACAACAAGATGCAAAGTGGCTCCAACACAAACACAAATACATGGTGTGCAACACAACATGCATAGACTTGATTTCTCAAGAAAAGAAAGTAGGAAGCACAACATATACAAACACATGTTAGGAACAAAAACTAACACATGCAAAGGGGTGAGTAACTTTCAATATAAATGAGTTGAGCACATGTTACCGCAAGGAGGAACATTGAATATATGATAGAAGCAAGATAACCAAGACTTGGCTTGAGATAATATAAATGATGAAGATCCCTTAATTCTTCATGATGGAGCCAAGTCTCCAATGCCCTCCAACAAGCACCTATTGATCAAGTTTTGGATTGTTGGTCCCCAACTAAGTTGGGTCCTAAGAGGTTAGTCATAATAGGCTTGGCAACCCAAATGGTTCTTTTCTTGACACCACTTTGAGCACCAACATATTTGGCAAACACATTGCCACCCTCATCCTTACGAAGAGAATAAACATCATCAATGGTGATAGAGTTGGATGAGGTACCAATAGTGCAAAAGGAGGAGATGTGGCCCTTCTCACGGCATATGTAGCAAGTTCTTTTCTTCTCCTTCTTCTCACTAGATTTCTCCACAATGGGAGCATTGGCTTGATTCTTCTTGGGAAGTGGCATTTCTTGAACTTGATGTTGAATGTGAGTTTGAGCTTGAGGCCGCTTCCCTTTTTGCTTCTTCTTCAAAGGGCAAGATCTAACATGATGCCCTTCAATTTTGCACTTGAAGCTAACAATCTTGGCCGGGTCTTTGACTTGTACTTGGCCCTTCTTCTTATTGTTGTTCGTGGACTTGTTCTTGTTGTTGGATTTGAATCCAAGTCCACTCTTGTCATTGAGGGATTGTTGCACACTCAACATCGTGTCAAGTTTGCATTTCCCTTCATGACTTTTTACCAAGTCATTCTTCAAAGAAGTGACTTGGGCCTTGAGCTCTTTGATTTCCTATACATGGTTAGTAACAACACAAGTACTAGAGGAAATAGAACCTTCATTGTTAGAGCAAGAAGGCAAGGAAGATAATTCATCACAAGATTTAGCAATATTATGAGTGGATGAATTACTAGGACTAGCACATGGCAATATAACATTTTTAGTAGTAGTGCTAGTACCCACATGAGGCTCACAAGGTGTTGCATTAGATATATATGATAGCCTCATGAGCTAACTTTAGCCTATCATGAGAGGCTAGAAGATCCTCATGGGAGCTAGAAAGTTTTCCATGATTTTCTTCCAATTTTCCATAATTGCTAGTTAGCAAATCAAGTTGAGCCCTTAGCTCAACATTCTCCTTCAAGATAGATGCTTCACAAGAAGTAGAGTTAGTAGCACAAGCATTCATTATTAATAGCAATAGGAGAAGGCAAGTTTGCATGCTCTTTTAGATACAAATCTTTAAGTTTCTCATGCGATTCGGTGAGTTTAGTGAGTGCACTCTCAATGACCCTTGAGCCCTTTTTGAGTTGCTCAAAATCCTCAAGGAGTTTAGCATTAACAAACACAAGCTTATCATTTTTTAGCTTTAGTTCATTTGCCATCTCAATAGCTCTATCATGGTTTTCCTTTTCTCTAGACAATTCTAGAGCAAAGGTCTCCTCAAGAGCTTCCTTGGTGGTTTGTTCTTCTTCAAGTTCATCCTTTAGGGATGCCACATCATTGGCATGCTCACGTTCAAGAGCACCCTTTTTATCAATGGTGTTCTCATGCATCCAAATAAGTTTTTGGCTCTCAATAGCGGTAGTCAAGATTTCAAACAAGTGAGAGCAAGCAATTTTATCTTTGCAAATAACCTTGAAAACACTCTTACCCTTATCGCGTAGAGAGACAACCCAATCATCTTCTTCATATTCATCCTCATCCTTATCCACACGAGAAATATTAGGTTCCATGGTAGGAGGTACCGTGGAACCCTTGGCCATAAGGCATATATGAGAACCGTGAGATAAAGATGAGGAGTTACTTGAGGCTCCTTTCAAGATCTTGTCTTGACCAATAGAATCTTTGGTTTCCTCTACATTGTTAGCCACACAAAAACTAGAGGAAATAGAATCATTTTTATCATGGCCACAAGACAAATCAAGCATATCATCATGAGATTTATTCAAGCAACTTACACATGATATGCAAGGACTATCAACACAAGCATGTAAATCATTTCTAGTGCTAGATGTGTTTAAGTCCGAAGATGAAGCATTGCAATGAGATAGAGATGAAGAATCATCAATAATAAGCTCAATATCAAAATTGCAATTTTCATCACCACTCACCATATCATTACCTTGTGTCTTACCACACTTTGGTGAAGTGGATGAAGATGAGAACTCATCACGTCCGGAAGTGGAAGCAATACAATCATTCTCAATAATATTGGACACATCATATTTATCTTGAATCTTTGTCCATAACTCATGAGCGCTCCAAAAAGGCAAGTATGGAAAAAGACCTACATCTCTCAAAGCATTCATAAGAACATTAGAAGCTTGAGAATTGAGATATAAATTTTTCTCATCCTCTAAAGATAGATTTTGTGAATCCATAGGAGGAGAAAAACCTATATCTACAATTTTCTCCATATGAGGGTCAAAGTCCCGAAAATGACTAAGCATGCAAATTTTCCAAACATCATAATTTGTGCCATCTAATATAAGAGTGTTATCGTGCACTAATCCTCTAGCCGACATCTTTACTCTCAAGGCGGTGAAGCCTAAGAATGAGATACATGATGACCCACAAGTATAGGGGGTGTATCGTAGTACTTTCAATAAATAAGAGTGTCGAACCCAACGAGGAGCAGAAGGTGTTGACAAGCAGTTTCGATGAAGGATTCACTGTAAATGCTCACAAACAAGTATTCAGGGGGTTTTAGTATAGAAGTTGAATAAAGTACAAGTAAGTAAAGTGCGAGAGAAATAATTGCAGCGAGTGGCCCAATCCTTTTTAGCACAAAGGACAAGCCGGTTTGTTTACTTATAATGACCAAACGTTCTTGAGGACACACGGGAATTTAGTCTAGTGCTTTCGCTTCATATAGCTGATTAATCTTCATTGTTTTGATAAGTGTTGTGTGGGTGAACCTATGCTAATGCACCGCCCTTCCTAGGACTAATACATACTTGTGATTATACCCCTTGCAAGCATCCGCAACTACAAGAAAGTAATTAAGATAAATCTAACCACAGCCTTAAACTCGAGATCCCGCTATCCCTCCCGCATCGATATACCAACAGGGGTTTAGGTTTCGTCACTCCGGCAACCCCGCAATTAGCAAACGAATACAAGATGCATTCCCCTAGGCCCATAAATGGTGAAGTATCATGTAGTCGACGTTCACATGACACCACTAGAAGAATAACACCACAACTTAAATATCATAACATTGAATACTAACCAACATAATTCACTACTAACATTTAGACTTCACCCATGTCCTCAAGAACTAAACGAACTACTCACGAGACATCATATGGAACATGATCAGAGGTGATATGATGATGAATAACAATCTGAACATAAACCTTGGTTCAATAGTTTCACTCAATAGCATCAATAACAAGTAGAAATCAACACCGGGAGAGTTTCCCCTATCAAACAATCAAGATCCAACCCAATTGTTACAGCGGTGACAAGGTGCAGCGGTGGAGATGGCGGTGATGATGATGAAGATGATGGTGATGATGATGGAGATGATGTCCAGCTCGATGACGGTGACGATGGCGTCGATTTTCCCTCCGGGAGGGAATTTCCCCGGTGGATTTCAGCCTGCTGGAGAGCTCTTTTCTCTCTGGTGTTTTCCGCCCCGCGAGGCGGGCTGTGACTCTTCGCGACTATCCTCTGGAGCTTAGGTTTTCGGGACGAAGATGTACGCGAAGGAGAGGAGGCCAGATGGGGCTGTGGGCCCCCTCCTCACAAGGCGGCGCGACCAGGCCTTGGCCCGCGCCGGCCTATGAGGTGGGCCCACGGCAGCCCTCCTCGGCTCCCCCTTCTGGCTCCCTTCGTCTTCTGGAAAAATAGGATTTTTCATATAATTTCCGTCAACTGATGATCTTCCGAAATATTGCATTCTGACGGCGCTTTTTCCAGCAGAATCCTGACTCCGGTGCGCGATCCTCCAATAATCATGAAACATGTAAAATAGATGAAATAACATAAGTATCACCCCCTAAATATGAAAAGATATCAATGAATAACAGTAAATTATGATATAAAATAGTGATGCAAAATGGACGTATCAACTCGCCCCAAGCTTAGACTTCGCTTGTCCCCAAGCGAAACTGAACTCGGTAAACAAGACCACATGTTTATGGAGTGAAGCGTCGATAAATAAAATACGGACAAGAAGCATCATAGTAAATCACACAAGACATTCTAGTAGACAACTTCCTCATATAATTCAACTTGAAACAAGTAGAAAGTAATCACAAATAAAGGTGCATAAGGAATCATAATTGGTGATGGCAAACTTCGTTCTTGGTCAGAGAACAGTTAACAGGTTATACTTATCTATTGAGCAGCGCTCTCATATTAAAGCTTATAATAAACTTGCATACTCAATCATAGTAATCTCCTCATAATCATTGATAACTTTCAAGGCTATATTCATTCGGATAAAACTCGTACTAAACAAGGAAGAATAAAAGACATGATGAAATAGATCACAATATAAATGGTTTGATCACAACAACTCAAATGCTTGCTTGAGATGGAGGGAAATAGGTTTACTGACTCAACATAAAGTAAAAGACAGGCCCTTCGCAGAGGGAAGCGGGGATCAAATCATGTGCTAGAGCTTTTTAAATTTTGAAATCATATAAAGAGCATAAAAGTAAAGTTTTGAGAGGTGTTTGTTGTTGTCAACGAATGGTAGTGGGTACTCTAACCCCCTTGCCAAACGAGACCTCCAAAGAGCGGCTCCCATGAAGGACGTTATCTCTACCAAGCAAGGTAGATCATCCCCCTTCTCTTTTGTTTACACATGTACTTTAGTTTATTTAAGGATGACACTCCTCCCAACCTTTGCTTTCTCAAGCCATGGCTAACCGAATCCTCGGGTGCCTTCCAACATTTCACATACCATGGAGGAGTGTCTATTGCAAAATTAAGTTGCTTACCGATGAATCAGAGCAAAACATGTGAAGAGAGTTATTAATGAAAGTTGATTACTTGGGGTCGGGAACCCCGTTGCCGGCTCTTTTTGCAAAATTATAGGATAAGTGGATGAAGCCACTAGTCCATTAATGGAAGCCGCCTAACAAGACTGAAAGATAAAACACCACATACTTCCTCATGAGCTATAAAACATTGACACAAATAAGAAGTAATAAATTTTGAATTGTTTAAAGGTAGCACATGAAGTATTTACTTGGAATGGTAGGGAAATACCACATAGTAGGTAGTTATGGTGGACACTGATGGCATAGGTTTGGTTTAAGGGTTTTGGATGCACGAGAAGTATTCCCTCTCGGTACAGGTCTTTGGCTAGCAAGGTTAATTAGCAAGCATAAGAGTTGAGGGAAACAAACAAATATGCATGTGATAGAAACAATCATGCATCTTACTTGTAAGCACAAACAATTTTAACTTCAGAATACTAAGCTAGGAACTAACAAGAAAGATAATAACATATCTACATGTATTTCCTCTTCTCTACTTAAAACTCAAAGTGTTGTTGCTATTGACCAATGCTAAGTTTGCCAAGACCAAATAGATTTACTAAATGCTCCCAAAGTGATACCAATACTAACAACAAGATTAACCATATAATAGAGATTGCAAACTAAAATAAGATGGGCAATATGTAAATGATAAGACTTCTCATTAATATTCCATAACGATAACTCACACCAAGGGATACATAGATAACCACTAAAAGAGAGATACTTCCATACCGCAACACATCTTATATGATAACTTCCCTACTCATGATATGACACTACTTGATAGTAAAAAGGTAAAAGATAGTGATGATGTGATACCGCGTGATGACCCACAAGTATAGGGGATCGCAACAGTCTTCGAGGGAAGTATTACCCAATTTATTGATTCGACACAAGGGGAGACAAAGAATACTTGAAAGCCTTAACAGCGGAGTTGTCAATTCAGCTGCACGAAACAGACTTGCTCGCAAGAGTTTATCAGTAGTAACAGTTTTATAGCAGCAGCAGTATTGAAATAACAAGCAGCAGAGTAACAAAGACAGCGAGTAGTAATTTTAGTAAACAGCAGGATTAAAATACTGTAGGCACGGGGACGGATGACGGGCGTTGCATGGATGAGAGAAACTCATGTAACAATCATAGCAGGGCATTTGCAGATAATAATAAAACGGTATCCAAGTACTAATCAATCAATAAGCATGTGTTCCAATTATAGTCGTACGTGCTCGCAATGAGAAACTTGCACAACATCTTTTGTCCTACCAGCCGGTGGCAGCCGGGCCTCAAGGGAAACTACTGGATATTAAGGTACTCCTTTTAATAGAGTACCGGAGCAAAGCATTAACACTCCGTGAACACATGTGATCCTCACATCACTACCATCCCCTCCGGTTGTCCCGATTTCTGTCACTTTGGGGCCATTGGTTCCGGACAGCGACATGTGTATACAACTTGCGAGTAAGACCATAAACAATGAATATCATGATGAAATAATAACATGTTCAGATCTGAGATCATGGCACTCGGGCCCTAGTGACAAGCATTAAGCATAACAAGTTGCAACAATATCATAAAAGTAACATCTACGTGACACTAGGCACTATGCCCTAACAATCTTATGCTATTACATGACCAATATCATCCAATCCCTACCATCCCCTTCGGCCTACAGCGGGGGAATTACTCACACATGGATGGGGGAAACATTGCTGGTTGATGGAGAGGCGTTGGCGGTGATGGCGGTGATGATCTCCTCCAATTCCCCGTCCCGGCGGAGTGCCAGAACGGAGACTTCGACTCCCGCGACGGAGTTTCGCGATGTGGCGGCGTTCCGGAGGGTTTCCGGCGACTTCGACTTCTCCCCGTGCGTTTTTAGGTCGAGGCGAATAAGTAGTCCGAAGGGGGCGTCGGAGGCCGGCCGAGGGGCCACACCACATGGCCGCGCGGCCCCCCTGGGCCGCGCCGCCATGTGGTGTGGGGCCCTCGGGCCTCCACTTCAATTGTCCTTCTGGCTCCGTCAATATTCTGGGAAAATAGGCCCTTTCGTCAAAATCCCGCGGTTTTTCCTGAAAGTTGGATTTCTGCACAAAAACGAGACACTGTAACAGTTCTGCTGAAAACAGCGTTAGTCCGTGTTAGTTGCATCCAAAATACACAAATTAGAGGCAAAACAATAGCAAAAGTGTTCGGGAAAGTAGATACGTTTTGGACGTATCACCGCGGCACTCCCCCAAGCTTGGAACAAACCAAGGGGGTGCCAATACCGATGATGAATTACTCCTCCGGCGGTGGTGAATTCTTCCCATCATCAGACTTCCAAGGAAGAGGCTCTCCATCAACAAACGACATCTTGGTCTCAGGGATCCTGAAACTAGCAGCATAGCTTATGTGTTTAAACCTGTTTTCATACTCACAGTTTTGATTCTGAACATCATAGAGTTGGGCTTGGAGTTTGTTGGTGGTGTCGTGAAGTGAGAGGATATCGTTCCACAGCTTTGCAGTCTCCTTCTCGTGTTCATCAATAAGTTCAGACACGATCTTGAGGAAGATGTCCACTTCACGCTCAGCCATCTTCTTGTAGTTAAAGACCTCTTGTTCCGGCTTCTCCATCCTGTCTTCCAAGCTTCCTTCTCCCTTAGGACCCCGGACATCTTCAATCTGCAACTCTCCATCGACGAGCAACAATTCCTTGGGGTGCATCTTCAACTCGCTCATGTACAGGTTGACGACGTCCTCAAGGAAGCTGTCCTTCGGAGTTCCCGACGAAGACATGGTGGCTCTAGATCCGACGAAGATCCTGGCAGAAAACAGCACGAAATAAAACACGACGAGAAAACGATATACGGACCTCTAGGGGTCCGGGGGATTATATAGCAAAAAAATTCGCGACAGAAGGAAAGTACCAGGTCGAACCAGAGTCGGAGAGGGGCAACGAGGGGCCCTCCTCACAGGGCGGCGCAGCTAGGCTGGGGCCCGCGCCGGCCTGTGGGGGCACGCCCTCGTGTGTCTCCTCCACTCCGTTTCGATCTCGTAATTTTTCATATTTTCCAAAAGTTGTAAAAACATTGTTCGGAAAGTTAAACGCGGACTTTTTCTTACCGTAATCGTTACCTATTCAAAGTCGAACTCTACAGACTCGTCAACTTGGCCTTTGATGAAAGCTTCCGGAGTTACCACTTGAATAACATCAACATCTTCATTGTAAGAATCACCAGAGATATAATGCTTGAGTCTTTGTCCATTCACCACTTGTGTGGCATTACCTTGCAGAGAACTAATTTTAATTGCTCCTGAACGATACACCTCCACAACGACATATGGTCCTTCCCATTTTGAGAGTAATTTCCCTGCAAAAAATCTGAGACGAGACCGATACAATAGGAATTTATCCCCAACATTAAATTCTCTTTTGATAATTCTTCTATCATGCCATTTCTTAACTTTCTCTTTAAAGAGTTTAGCATTTTCATAAGCTTCACTTCTCCATTCATCTAGAGAACTCAATTGTAGCAATCTTTTCTTACCGGCAAGTTTAGGATCTTTATTTAGTTCTCTCATAGCCCAATAAGCTTTGTGCTCTAGTTCTAAAGGTAAATGACAAGCTTTCCCATAAACCATTTTATACGGTGACATACCCATGGGATTTTAATAAGCAGTTCTATAAGCCCATAGTGCTTCTTTCAATTTAATAGCCCAGTTCTTTCTAGATTTATTAACAGTCTTTTGCAAGATAGATTTAATCTCTCTATTTGATAATTCTACTTGCCCACTAGTTTGAGGATGATAAGCGGAAGCAATTCTATGATTAATACCATATTTAGCAAGAGTTTTTCTAAAACCAACATGAATAAAATGAGAACCTCCATCAGTCATAATATATCTAGGAACTCCAAATCTAGGAAAAATAATATCTAAAACATTCTTAAAGAGGTCTCACCATCAGCACTTTTTGTAGGTATGGCTTCCACCCATTTAGTAACATAATCAACAGCGACAAGTATATGAGTGTTACCTTCCAAGAAGGGAAAGGACCCATGAAGTCAAATCCCCAACAATCGAATGGTTCAATAACAAGAGTATAATTCATAGGCATTTCATTGCGTCCGGAGATATTACCAACCCTTTGACATTCATCACAAGATAAAATAAACTTCCTTGCATCTTTGAAGAGAGTTGGCCAATAAAAACCTGATTGTAGAACCTTTTGCGCGGTCCTATCTCCGGCGTGATGTCCTCCATAAACACTACCATGACACTTACTCAATATCTCTTGTTGTTCATATTCGGGAACACATCTTCGCAGAATACCATCCACTCCTTCTTTATATAAGTGTGGGTCATCCCAAAAATAATGCCTCAAGTCATAAAAGAATTTCCTCCTTTACCGAGCTGAAAAGGTTGGAGGCAAGTACTTGGATACAATAAAGTTAGCATAATCAGCGTACCAAGGACTATCTCGCGAGCTCACCTTTATTACAGCCAATTGTTCATTTGGAAAACTATCATTAACGAGAACAGGATCATAAGCAATATTTTCCAATCTAGACAAATTATCAGCAACAGGATTATCAGCACCTTTCCTATCTATAATATGTAAATAAAATTCTTGCAAAAGAAGTACCCATCTAATAAGCCTTGGCTTAGCATCTCTCTTTGTCATAAGGTATCTAATTGCAGCATGATCAGTATGAATTGTAACCTTTGAATCAACAATATAAGATCTAAACTTGTCACAAGCAAAGACTACAGCTAGTAATTCTTTTTCAGTTGTAGCATAATTTCTTTGAGCAGCATCAAGAGTTTTGCTAGCATAATGAATAACATTCAATTTTTTATCTACTCGCTGTCCAAGAACAGCTCCTACAGCAAAATCACTAGCATCACACATAATTTCAAAAGGTAAATTCCAATCAGGAGGTTCAACTACAGGAGCAGTTGTTAAGGCTTTCTTTAGAGTTTCAAAAGTTTCCTTACAATCATCATCAAAAACAAAATGTACATCTTTTTGAAGAAGATTAGTAAGAGGCTTTGAAATCTTGGAGAAATCTTTAATAAATCTCCTATAAAACCCAGCATGACCAAGAACACTACGAATACCTTTAACATCCCTAGGATAGGGCATCTTCTCAATTGCTTCAACTTTAGCTCTGTCAACTTCAATACCTTTTGCAGAAATTTTATGTCCCAATACAATTCCTTCATTAACCATAAAGTGGCATTTCTCCCAATTAAGAACAAGGTTAGTTTCTTCACATCTCTGCAATACTTTATCAAGGTTTCGCAAGCAATTATCAAAAGAATTCCCATAGACAGTAAAAATCATCCATGAATACCTCTACAATATTCTCACAAAAGCCATGAAAAATAGCAGACATGCATCTTTGAAAAGTAGCAGGAGCATTACATAAACCAAAAGGCATACGCCTATAAGCATAAGTTCCATAGGGACAAGTGAAAGTAGTTTTCTCTTGATCTTTAGTTTTAACAACAATTTGTGAAAACCCGTAATACCCATCAAGAAAGCAAAAATGAGTATTTTTAGACAACCTTTCTAACATTTGATCAATAAAGGGTAAAGGGTAATGATCTTTCTTAGTAACCTTATTAACTTTTCGATAATCAATGCACATTCTATACCCTACAACTACTCTTTGAGGGATGAGCTCATCATTATCATTAGGCACAACAGATCATTCCTCCTTTCTTAGGAACACAATGCACAGGACTAACCCATCTACTATCGACAATAGGATATATAATACCAACTTCAAGAAGTTTTAATACCTCATTCCTTACCACATCCTTCATCTTCGGAATTAGACGACGTTGATGTTCAACAACGAGCTTTGCATCATCTTCCATATTGATAGCATGTTGGCAAATAGAGGGAGAAATCCCCTTCAAGTCATCAAGAGTATAGCCAATAGCTCCTCGGTGTTTCTTCAGTATTTCCAATAACCTTTCTTCCTCAATATCTGAAAGCTTAGAACTAATAATAATAGGATATATTTTCTTATCATCAATATGAGCATACTTAAGATTATCGAGCAACGGTTTTAAATCAAAAACAGGATCTTCCTTTGGTGGTGGTGTTGTACCTAAATCTTCAACCGGCAAGTCATGTTTAAGAATAGGTTGACGAAGGAAAAATTCATCCAGACTCATTTCTTTCTTCCCTAAAGACTTCACTCTCACTATTTTCCAAATGTTGCCGCAAAGGATTATTAGGAGCAAGAGCAATAGACGCACACTGTTCAACTCTAAAATCATTATTAGGCAAATCAGCTTTATAAGGAGTTTTGGCAAATTTAGAGAAATTAAACTCATAAGATTCACCAGCAAATTTAGTCATAATTTTTCCTTCTTGCAATCTATAACAGCTCCACAAGTATTTAGGAAAGGTCTACCAAAAATAATAGGACAATACTTACTAGCAGCAGAACCAAGTACCAAAAAGTCAGCAGGATATTTAATCTTACCACATAGAACTTCCACATCTCGAACAATACCAATAGGAGAGATAGTTTCTCTATTAGCTAGCCGAATAACCACATCAATATCTTCAAGTTCACAAGAACCAATTTCATGCATGATCTCCGTATAAAGCTCATAAGGAATGGCACTAATACTTGCACCAATGTCACATAAACCATAATAACAATGATCACCAATTCTAACAGAGAGCATAGGAACACTGGCTTTCCTAGACTTATTAGGATGCGAAACAATATTAGAAGCATCTTCACAGAAAATAATATGACCATCTTCTACATTTTCAGTCACAAGATCTTTAACTATTGCAACAACGAGAGTTCAACTTTTATTTGTTCTTCAGGTTCTATAGGTTTCTTTGCACTTTTATTAACCGCACTAGATATAACAGAGTACTCCTTCATTTTAGCAGGGAAAGGAGTTTTTTCAATATAAGCTTCAGGAAGAATATGATCAACAGTTTCAATTATAACACATTTATTTATAGATGAATCAATTTTATCTTTATACGGTTCATGATACTTATCAAAACTCTTCCTAGGCAATTCAAAGTGAGAGGCAAAAGCTTTATAGAAATTTGCAACGACTTGAGAATCAAGACCATAAGCATCACTCATATTACGAAATTTATCAGTATCCATAAAAACTTCAATGCATTTATAATCATAATTTATACCTGACTCTCTGTCTTTGTCGTTCTCCCATCCTTCAGTATTCTCCTGGATCCGATCAAGAAGGTCCCTTTTAAAATCTTCTTTGTTGCGTGTAAATGATCTAGAACAAGAAGTATCCAGCAAAGTCTTATCTTGGAAAGACAGTCTTGCATAGAAATTATCAATAATAATATTACCAGGAAGCTCATGAATGGGGCATTTGAGCATTAAAGACTTCAATCTCCCCCAAGCTTGCGCAATACTCTCTCCATCATGAGGCCAGAAATTATATATGCGGTTCCGATCTTTGTGAATTTCACTTGGAGGATAAAATTTGGAATAAAATAAAGGCACAATGTCCTCCCAATTAAGAGAATCCCTATTCTTCAGCAATTTATACCAGTGCGCTGCTTTACCGTACAACGATATAGAGAATAGTTTCTTCCTAACTTCATCCATAGCAATACCCGCACATTTGAATAACCCGCATAATTCATGTAAAAACAAGTAAATGATCACCAGGATGGACAGCTCCATCCCCTTCATAGCGGTTATCCACAACACGTTCAATAATTTTCATAGGTATTTTGTATGGAACCTCTTTCTCACCTGGCGCCTCATCCACTACCTTTGCAGTAGTAGTAGATTTCCCAAAGAGGAATTCAAGAGAAGACCTCCCCATAATGAATTATAGCAGCAGGAAGAAATAAAAACAACACGTACAGTAAAAGTTTCCCTTACCAATTCCACTTACCAATAGCGCTTCACTCCCCGGCAACGGCGCCAGAAAATAGTCTTGATGACCCACAAGTATAGGGGGTGTATCGTAGTACTTTCGATAAATAAGAGTGTCAAACCCAACGAGGAGCAGAAGGTGTTGACAAGCAGTTTCGATGAAGGATTCACTGTAAATGCTCACAAACAAGTATTCAGGGGGTTTTAGTATAGCAGTTGAATAAAGTACAAGTAAGTAAAGTGCGAGAGAAATAATTGCAGCGAGTGGCCCAATCCTTTTTAGCACAAAGGACAAGCCGGTTTGTTTACTTATAATGACCAAACGTTCTTGAGGACACACGGGAATTTAGTCTAGTGCTTTCGCTTCATATAGCCGATTAATCTTCATTGTTTTGATAACTCGTTGTGTGGGTGAACCTATGCTAATGCACCGCCTTTCCTAGGACTAATACATACTTGTGATTATACCCCTTGCAAGCATCCGCAACTACAAGAAAGTAATTAAGATAAATCTAACCACAGACCTTAAACTCGAGATCCTCGCTATCCCTCCCGCATCGATATACCAACGGGGGTTTAGGTTTCTGTCACTCCGGCAACCCCGCAATTAGCAAACGAATACAAGATGCATTCCCCTAGGCCCATAAATGGTGAAGTATCATGTAGTCGACATTCACATGACACCACTAGAAAAATAACACCACAACTTAAATACCATAACATTGAATACTAACCAACATAATTCACTACTAACATTTAGACTTCACCCATGTCCTCAAGAACTAAACGAACTACTCACGAGACATCATATGGAACATGATCAGAGGTGATATGATGATGAATACCAATCTGAACATAAACCTTGGTTCAATAGTTTCACTCAATAGCATCAATAACAAGTAGAAATCAACACCGGGGAGTTTCCCTATCAAACAATCAAGATCCAACCCTAATTGTTACATCGGTGACGAGGTGCAGCGGTGGAGATGGCGGTGATGATGATGAAGATGATGGTGATGATGATGGAGATGATGTCCAGCTCGATGACGGTGACGATGGCGTCGATTTCCCCTCCGGAGGGGAATTTCCCCGCGGATTTCAGCCTGCCGGAGAGCTCTTTCTCTCTCGGTGTTCTCCGCCCCGCGAGGCGGCCGTGACTCTTCGCGACTATCCTCCGGAGTTTAGGTTTTCGGGACGAAGATGTACGCGAAGGAGAGGAGGCCAGAGGGGGCTGTGGGCCCCCTCCTCACAAGGCGGCGCGGCCAGGCCTTGGCCCGCGCCGGCCTATGAGGTGGGCCCACAACGGCCCTCCTCGGCTCCCCCTTCTGGCTCCCTTCGTCTTCTGGAAAAATAGGATTTTTCATATAATTTCCGTCAACTGTTGATCTTCCGAAATATTGCATTCTGACGGCGCTTTTTCCAGCAGAATCCTGACTCCGTTGTGCGATCCTCCAATAATCATGAAACATGCAAAATAGATGAAATAACATAAGTATCACCCCCTAAATATGAAAACATATCAATGAATAACAGTAAATTATGATATAAAATAGTGATGCAAAATGGACGTATCAAGACCTTGCTCTGATACCAATTGAAAGGACACGGATGTCGCCTAGGGGGGTGAATAGGCGATTTAAAACTTTTACGAGATGGGCTTAACAAATGCGGAATAAAACTAGCGTTTACTTTGTCAAGCCCAAAGCCTATATACTATGGTTCACCTATGTGCACCAACAACTTATGCTAAGCAATACAAGTAACTTGTGTGATAGCAAGATATATAACTTCAAGCACGATGGCTATCACAAAGTAAAGTGCATAAGTAAAGAGCTCGGGTATAGGAATAACCGAAGTGACGCGGAGACAACGATGTATCCCGAAGTTCACACTTTTGCGAGTGCTACTCTCCGTTGGATGTCCTCGAACAACTATGTAACCTTAGGGAGGTTACCGAACCCGCACAAAGCTTGGGGCTATCTCCACAACTTAATTTTAGGCTCCCAACAAATTGCCACAAAGGCCTTGCCCTTGAAGAATCTCCACAACTTAATTGGAGTCCCCAAGAACACCACTAAGATGCCACAAAGGCCTTGCCCTTGAAGATTCTCCACAACTTAATTGGAGTCCCCAAGAACATCACAAAGATGCCACAAAGGCCTTGCCCTTGAAGATTCTCCACAACTTAATTGGAGTCCCCAAGAACACCAAAAAGATGCCACAAAGGCCACTAAGCCGTCTAGGGTCCTGATGTCTACGGGTGCTTCTATTCTTGTAGACAGTGTTGGGCCTCCAAGAGCAGAGGTTTGTAGAACAACAACAAGTTTCCCTTAAGTGGATCACCCAAGGTTTATCGAACTCAGGGAGGAAGAGGTCAAAGATATCCCTCTCAAGCAACCCTGCAACCACAAAGCAAGAAGTCTCTTGTGTCCCCAACACACCTAATAGGTGCACTAGTTCGGCGAAGAGATAGTGAAATACAGGTGGTATGAATAAATGTGAGCAGTAGCAACGGCACCAGAAAAGTGCTTGCTGGCGTGCAGTTGATGGTAGTAAAATTGCAGGAAGTAAAGATGCAGTAAAACAGTAAACAAGCAGCGATAGCAGTATTTAGGAACAAGGCCTAGGGATCATACTTTCACTAGTGGACACTCTCAAGTTTGATCACATAACAGAATAAATAAATAGATGCTAGACTCTACACTCTCTTGTTGGATGATGAACACCACTAATCGTGTAGGATTACACGAACCCTCAATGTCGGAGTTAACAAGCTCCACAATATTCGATGTTCATATTTAAATAACCTTAGAGTGCATGACAGATCAACATAACCAAACCAAGTACTAACATAGCATGCACACTCGTCACCTTCACACTACGAAAGGAGGCATAGATCACATCAATACCATCATAGCAATAGTTAACTTCATAATCTACAAGGGATCACAATCATAGCCTACGCCAAGTACTACACGATGCACACACTCGTCACCATTACACCGTGCGGGAGGAATAAACTATTTTAATAACATCACTAGAGTAGCACACGGATAAATTGTGATACAAAACACATTGCAATCATAAAGGGATATAAATAAGCACTTCACTATGCCATTCATAACAGTGAATAAGTATTCTCGTGAAATATAGCCTAAGAGACCCACACGGTGCACACACTGTCACCTTTACACACGTGGGACAAGGAGTCTCCGGAGATCACATAAGTAAAACCCACTTGACTAGCATAATGACATCTAGATTACAAGCATCATCATATGAATCTCAATCATGTAAGGCAGCTCATGAGATTATTGTATTGAAGCACATAGGAGACAGATTAACCACATAGCTACCGCAGTACAGCCCCGAGCCTCGATGGAGAACTACTCCCTCCTCATGGGAGACAAGCAGCGTTGATGAAGATGGCGGTGGTGTCGATGGAGGAGCCTTCCGGGGGCACTTCCCCATCCCGGCGGCGTGCCGGAACAGAGACTCCTGTCCCCCAGATCTTGGCTTCGCGATGGCGGCGGCTCCGGAAGGTTTTCTCTGGTTTCGTCGAACGTCCTAGGGTTTTTGCGACGGAGACCTTAAGTAGGCGGAAGGGCAGCCTCGGAAGGGGTCTGGGGCCACCAGACATGAGGGCGGCGCGCCCCCCTCCTAGGCCGCGCCGCCACCATGTGTGGGCCCCCTGTGGCCCCTCTCTGGCGGCTCTCGGGTGTTCTGGAAGCTCCCGGGGATTCTAAGATGCTGGGCGTTGATTTCGTCCAATTCCGAGAATATTTCCTTACTAGGATTTGTGAAACCAAAAACAGCAGAAAACGAGAACCGGCACTTTGGCATCTCGTCAATAGGTTAGTTCCGAAAACGCATAAATATGACATAAAGTATGCATAAAACATGTAGATATCATCAATAATGTGGCATGGAACATAAGAAATTATCGATACGTCGGAGACGTATCAGCATCCCCAAGCTTAGTTCTCGCTCGTCCCGAGCAGGTAAACGATAACAAAGATAATTTCTGGAGTGACATGCCATCATAACCTTGATCATACTATTGTAAGCATATGTAATGAATGCAGGGATCAAAACAATGGTAATGACATGAGTAAACAACTGAATCATAAAGCAAAGACTTTTCATGAATAGTACTTTCAAGACAAGCATCAATAAGTTTTGCATAAGAGATAACTCATAAAGCAATAAATCAAAGTAAAGGTATTGAAGCAACACAAAAGAAGATTAAGTTTCAGCGGTTGCTTTCAACTTATAACATGTATATCTCATGGATAATTGTCAACATAGAGTAATATAACAAGTGCAATATGCAAGTATGTAGGAATCAATGCACAGTTCACACAAGTGTTTGCTTCTTGAGGTGGAGAGAAATAGGTGAACTGACTCAACATAAAAGTAAAAGAAAGGCCTTCGCAGAGGAAAGCATCGATTGCTATATTTGTGCTAGAGCTTTTATTTTGAAAACAAGAAACAATTTTGTCAACGGTAGTAATAAAGCATATGTATCATGTAAATTATATCTTACAAGTTGCAAGTCTCATGCATAGTATACTAATAGTGCCCGCACCTTGTCCTAATTAGCTTGGACTACCGGGATCATCGCAATACACATGTTTTAACCAAGTGTCACAAAGGGGTACCTCTATGCCGCTCGTACAAAGGTCTAAGGAGAAAGCTCGCATTTTGGATTTCTCGCTTTTGATTATTCTCAACTTAGACATCCATACCGGGACAACATAGACAACGGATAATGGACTCCTCTTTAATGCATAAGCATGTAGCAAAAATTAGTGTTCTCATATGAGATTGAGGATATATGTCCAAAACTGAAACTTCCACCATGATTCATGGCTTTAGTTAGCGGCCCAATGTTCTTCTCTAACAATATGCATGCTCTAACCATTAAAGTGGTAGATCTCCCTTACTTCGTACAAGACGGACATGCATAGCAACTCACATGATATTCAACAAAGAGTAGTTGATGGCATCCCCAGAAAACATGGTTATCGCACAACAAGCAACTTAATAAGAGATAAAGTGCATAAGTACATATTCAATACCACAATATTTTGTAAGCTATTTGTCCCATGAGCTATATATTGCAAAGGTAAAGAATGGAAATTTTAAAGGTAGCACTTCAAGCAATTTACTTTGGAATGGCGGAGAAATACCATGTAGTAGGTAGGTATGGTGGACACAAATGGCATAGTGGTTGGCTCAAGGATTTTGGATGCATGAGAAGTATTCCCTCTCGATACAAGGTTTAGGCTAGCAAGGTTATTTGAAACAAACACAAGGATGAACCGGTGCAGCAAAACTCACATAAAAGACATGTTGTAAACATTATAAGACTCTACACCGTCTTCCTTGTTGTTCAAAGCTCAATACTAGAAATTATCTAGACTTTAGAGAGACCAAACATGCAAACCAAATTTAGCAAGCTCTAGGTGTTTCTTCATTAATGGGTGCAAAGTATATGATGCAAGAGCTTAAACATGAGCACAACAATTGGCAAGTATCAAATTATTCAAGACATTTTAGAATTACTACATGTAGCATTTCCCAATTCCAACCATATAACAATTTAACGAAGAGGATTCAACCTTCGCCATGAATACTATGAGTAAAGCCTAAGGACATATTTGTCCATATGCAACAGCGGAGCGTGTCTCTCTCCCACACAATGAATGCTAGGATCCATTTTATTCAAACAAAACAAAAACAAAAACAAACCGACGCTCCAAGCAAAGCACATAAGATGTGATGTAATAAAAATATAGTTTCAGGGGAGGAACCTGATAATGTTGTCGATGAAGAAGGGGATGCCTTGGGCATCCCCAAGCTTAGACGCTTGAGTCTTCTTAGAATATGCAGGGGTGAACCACCGGGGTGTAACACCCCATTTTTCAGAACTTGCATTTTTCCTCCTGTCTGAAATTTAGGACCAACAAAAACTTTTCATTTCATGGCTGCTAGAGTTTTTGATTGTGATCTTGTGTAGGTTGGTTATTAAAAATTGGCATTGGGATTGTTAAGATAGAGGATTACCTTGGTTTATATTTTAGAATCTCATTTAAGATCAGTAGGGTTTGAACCTTCTTGTGTTGACTATAGACCTTAACTATTATTTTTCCTCTTTACTAAAAACCCTAGCTTTTGCTGTTGACCATCACCATCCTATTGAGGAGGAACACTCCCCTCCCTTATTTGGAAAATGATATATTCTTACCTAGGGTTACACCAACACCACCACCTTTTTGTTTTCTTTTCCCATATTTTCCTTCAATTTGTGCACTTGCACTTGGGTCACACCATGGCACATGCAATGACATGGCCCCTTCCTTTTCTCCCCTGCCCTTTTCTTCTCTCTCTTTTCTCTTTTGGTTTTGGCCGAGAGACAACAGGGGGAAACGTCCCCTCTCTTTTTCCCTTCTCTCTTCCCTCTCTTTTTCTCCCCTGGTTTGGGCCGTGGACAACCCCACCGTCCCTCTCCCTTGCCCTGGCCCAACCCTAACCGCACCACCCCCTCTCCTTGGCCCAGAACGCCACCAGAACCTCTCTCTCGCGCCCAAAAACCCTAGCCCGCGCGCCTGGTCAAGCGACATGATGGCACGGAGCCTCGCTCGACGCGCCATCACGCCTCGTCTGCAGCTCGTCGCCTCGACTCCCTCCCCCGCTGACGCCACCAGGGCAACGTCACCGCGGGCCCTACGCGTGACGCCTGCCCTCGCGCGCCCGTTGGCCATCGCCACCGCCCACGCCACTGCCTCGCCTCCCTCCGCCTATATAAACCCCACCAGAGGCACGCCTCCCCCTTCAGCTCCCACACCCACTACGCCGCAAGGCTGCTCCACTCCCTCTCTGGCTGCTCGAGCGGCAGCCGAGCCGTTGCCGTCGCCACGCCGAGACGCTCACCGCGGTCACCGCGTGGGTGACGCGCAGGAGGTCACCACCACGGCGCCAACGCCACTCCCCTCCCCTGATCTCCTTCACCCACGTCACCTCCTGCATCTCCTGACCCTGTCCCTCTCTTCTTCTCCCCAGGAACACCGCAGGACGCCGCCGCTCTCGACGCTCTGACGCCGTCCGTGATGCAGTCGACGCCGAGCGAGGAGGAGCAGCAGCCCCTGGACACCGCCAGTACACGCACGCCACGCACGCCTACGCCACCGCCCCGCCTGCACCGATCCACGCCACCGCCAGCCGCCGGTAAGCCCCTGGCCGCCCCCTTTCTTCCTCCGCGCCGGCGAACGCCGCGGACGTCGAGCACGCGCCGGATCTGGGCCGTCGGATCCAGATCGGGCGGGCGCATGGCGCATGCACGGCCACGTTGGCGTGCATGGCCACGTCGGCCTGCCTGGCCCGCCACGGGCCCCGGCCTTTTTCTTTTTTTTTCACCGGCCACCGGAGAGCCCCACTGGGCCGGCCCATCTGCACCGCACCGCACGGCCCAGGGCGTTCCCGCCCTTTTCTTTTATTTGAAAATTTGATAAACAGAAATTAAAAATGAAAATCTGCCGAGATATCTTGTTTTGCTAATAAAATTAGTTTGGTAACTCTGATTGACATGATTCCAATTGCATTAGAACCAGTATGAAATTACCTTTCAGATGCCACTGGCCTTGTATTTTTAGGATTTTTGTACGATTTTTAAAGTATTAAACATGATCACTGTATTCTGGTTAGTATACCTAATTCCTAAAATTGAAAAATTAATATTTTTGAATCATTCCAACTGGGTTAATCTTATATTGTTACTGTGCATCTAGGAAAAATACCAGAAGCCTCTATTAGTAATGTTTAGTCTTTGGTTATGATTGTATGTGTGCCACATGCAATGATAGGATTAGAGTTTGATGTTTTTAATTAAACCTTGATGCATTGTTTATCAAAATGGCCAAATCATGTTTTGTTTCTGCCAAACCACTCCCCGCATACTTTCCCTTTTATTTGTTACTCTTGGTTCTTGAGTATATGTTGATTGTATGTATCGTTTACTTTGGCGACGCTAGATACGAACGAGGGAGAAGTTGAAGGGGAGGACTTTGGAGAAGGATTTGAGGAGGACCAGGGACAAGCCAACCAAGGCAAGCCATCTTTGAACTCTGAATGATGTGGTGTTGGATGTCATTTGTTGATGTCCCTAAGCATCTTATCTCTTTATGTGATGATCTCTCTATGTTGGTCTATGTATGGTTGTAATAGGAGTAGTTTCTTGTGGTGGTTTTTCATCTTGGTTCACACGTGGGAGAGATGCATGGCGTCACTGCCGTGCTACTTCCTTGGGTCTTCATAAGTGCTCAACCCGAGCATGTACCATTCCTAATTAGAGTTTTACACCACACCCCTACTTTGTTGAGTATAGAGGTATCAAAGTCATGATGCTTGGTGTATTTCTCAAATTGAGAGAAGTATGCCGTGTACCCCTTTGAATGGTGGGTGAGTAATACAACTACACCACTCAAGTTGTATAGTAGCACCACAAATCTGAAAGTTGATCCACCCTTTGTTATCATCTTACATGCTTACCTTAAGCAAGTAGGACCCCCTTTATGCCACTCACTTATGCTCTCATGGTATGATGACCTTCATCTCGGCCATGGTACTATAGTAGTTCCTTCTCATGAAATTATAGGTTGGGAACCCCTCAAGGTTTACCTTGTTGTAAATGTTTATGAAAACCTTGGGTGTGTTAGCCCAAGTGTATGGTTTAAGAAAAACAAAGGATCTTGATAAGGATGTTTGGGAAAGTGGTGTATGGCTGTTTATTGAACAATCAAGGGTTGTGAGAAAAAGAAATGGTTTCAAAGAGGGGCACTGCGTATATGTGTACATCAGCCCAACTTTTATTCGCGCAACCACATTATCCAATATGGGCACGGGCTTAGTCCGTAGTTCGTTGAGATTGGCATAAGCACCCTTCACAACTCTCTAGGGAGGGTCAAGATGACCTCCGACGCCGGGTTGCGCTCTGGAGGAGGCAATACACTGTCTTAACTGATAGCCGGACGATTACTGAGGGTCTTCCGACGTGGCGCCGGAGATACGCTCAAATGGAGGTATGCTGCCGGGGTGCCGGGAAGGGGTAAGCCCGCAGGGAAGGACTTGTGCCAAAGGAGACGGGCGAAAGACTATGACTGGTTATCCGAGACTCGCATACTCTCGTATGACGATCCGGGGATGATCCCGGCGGATTTATCAGTTCTCGTGGGGAAAGTGCGCACACTCTGCAGAGTTAAATCTATTCGAATAGCCGCGTCCGCCGTCATGGACGGGTTGCAAAGGTCTACCTTTACCGGGGCTTGCGTTTTGTTTTGACAAATGCTTTGCAAAGAAAGTGTTGTGTTTTGTGTACCGGAAAGGTACGGAAAAATGGGCGTGTGTTGGCCATATGGAGATGGTCGTGGAAAAATTGAGACCAAGTGGGGAACACCTACCTAATGTTTCTTGAAGAGGAACTCTTCTTCAATAAAGATATAGAGATGTCATAGAACCTTCCCTCGCATATCCATCAATTGAGATGGAGAAATGCAACTCTTCTTCAATAAAGATATGGAGATGTCATAGAACCTTCCCTCGCATATCCATCAATTGAGATGGAGAAATGCAACTCTTCTTCAATAAAGATATAGAGATGTCATAGAACCTTCCCTCGCATATCCATCAATTGAGATGGAGAAATGCAACTCTTCTTCAATAAAGATATAGAGATGTCATAGGATGTCTTTTGAAGTATCTTCTTCAATAAAGATATAGAGATGCCATAGAACACCAATAGTGTTCCCTTCACTTGAGAAGTCGGGACGCTATGTCGGCACTTGATGTTGATGCATGCTATATCCACAAGAGAAACTGTTCTTCCTCTCTTGTCTCTTCTAGATAGTTTATGTTAGCACCCCTTTGTGATGGTTTGCGAGTACAATTCCAAATGTACTCACGGCTTTGTCCCTGGCTATTAACTTGGCCAGACTATGAGGAGGACTATGAAGACGATGGAGGATACCAGGACGACTATGCGACCTAGGACGATCTCCAAGTCAGACGCATGTAGGTCTAAGGCATGACTTGGGCCCGACGACGTTGATGTGTATCCGCTGCTATGTGTGTGAACTCGCCCGTTGTGGCATTTATGTATGACTGGGTCATGTGACCCCGCTATTGTAAGACTTATTTATTCGGTATTGTAATGGATGATGTAATTCTGGATATTCAGTTCGGTTATGTGCTCACGGTGCACTGATCATGGGATCGTGAGTTGAATGCATAACAGGGTATTTCGGACAGTTAGTCCGGAGTTCCCACACGGGGCATCCCCAAGCTTAGAGCTTTCACTCTTCTTGATCGTAGTATATCATCCTCCTCTCTTGACCCTTGAAAACTTCCTTCACACCAAACTCGAAACAAACTCATTAGAGGGTTAGTGCATAATCAAAAACTCACATGTTCAGAGGTGACACAATCATTCTTAACACTTCGGACATTGCTCAAAGCTACTGGAAGGTAATGGAACAAAGAAATCCACCCAACACAACGAAAGAAGCAATGCGAAATAAAAGGCAGAATCTGTCAAAACAGAACAGTCCGTAAAGACGAATTTTATTGAGGCACCGAGACTTGCTCAAATGAAAATGCTCAAATTGAATGAAAGTTGCGTACATATCCGAGGACCACTCACGTAAATTGGCATAATTTTCTGAGCTACCTACAGAGAATTAGGCCCAGATTCGTGACAGCAAGAAATCTGTTTCTGCGCAGTAATCCAAATCTAGTATCAACCTTGCTATCAAAGACTTTACTTGGCACAACAATGCACAAAACTAAGATAAGGAGAGGTTGCTACAGTAGTAACAACTTACAAGACTCAAATACAAAATAAAAGTACTGTAGCAAAATAAACACATGGGTTATCTCCCAAGAAGTTATTTCTTTATAGCCATTAAGATGGGCTCAGCAGTTTTAATGATGCACTCGCAAGAGATAGTATTTGAAGCAAAAGGGAGCATCAAGAGGCAAATTCAAAACACATTTAAGCCTAACATGCTTCCTATGAAAAGGAATCTTGTAAATAAACAAGTTCATGAGGAGCAAAGTAACAAGTATAGGAAGATAGAACAAGTGTAGCTTCAAAAAATTTAGCACATAGAGAGGCATTTTAGTAACATGAAAATTTCTACAACCATATTTTCCTCTCTCATAATAACTTTCAGTAGTATCATAAGAAAACTCAACAATATAACTATCACATAAAGCATTCTTATCATGAGTCTCATGCATAAAATTATTACTACTCCCAACATAAGCATAGTTATTCTTATTAATTGTAGTAGGAGCAAATTCAACAAAGTAGCTATCATTATTATTCTCATCATCAAATATAGGAGGAATATTGTAATCATAATCAAATTTATCCTCCATAACAGGCGGTAACAAAAGACTACTATCATTATAATCATCATATATGGGAGGCAAAGTATCATCAAAGTAAATTTTCTCCTCAATGCTTGGGGGACTAAAAATATCATGCTCATCAAAACCAGCTTCCCCAAGCTTAGAATTTTCCATATCATTAGCAACAATGGTATTCAAAGTATTCATGCTAATATGTTCCATGGGTTTTTTAATTTTCGGATCAAACCATCCATGTCTTAACTCAGGAAATAGAACAAGAAGCTCATTGTTGTCCATTATGCCAAACTAGTGTAAACAAGAAACAAAAAGATGCAATTGCAGGATCTAAAGGAAATAGCTTCGAACACTCACACAATGGCGCCAGAAAAGTACTTTACCTGGGACCGGAGTATGAGTGCTTTTTACCTTTCCTCCCCGGCAACGGCGCCGTAAAAGTGCTTGATGTCTACGGGTGCTTCTATTCTTGTAGACAGTGTTGGGCCTCCAAGAGCAGAGGTTTGTAGAACAAGCATCAAGTTTCCCTTAAGTGGATCACCCAAGGTTTATCGAACTCAGGGAGGAAGAGGTCAAAGATATCCCTCTCAAGCAACCCTGCAACCACAAAGCAAGAAGTCTCTTGTTTCCCCAACACACCTAATAGGTGCACTAGTTCGGTGAAGAGATAGTGAAATACAGGTGGTATGAATAAATGTGAGCAGTAGCAACGGCACCAGAAAAGTGCTTGCTGGCGTGCAGTTGATGGTAGTAAAATTGCAGGAAGTAAAGATGCAGTAAAACAGTAAACAAGCAGCGATAGCAGTATTTAGGAACAAGGCCTAGGGATCATACTTTCACTAGTGGACACTCTCAACTTTGATCACATAACGAATAAATAAATAGATGCTAGACTCTACACTCTCTTGTTGGATGATGAACACCACTAACCGTGTAGGATTACACGAACCCTCAATGCCGGAGTTAACAAGCTCCACAATATTCGATGTTCATATTTAAATAACCTTAGAGTGCATGACAGATCAACATAACCAAACCAAGTACTAACATAGCATGCACACTGTCACCTTCACACTACGAAAGGAGGCATAGATCGCATCAATACCATCATAGCAATAGTTAACTTCATAATCTACAAGAGATCACAATCATAGCCTACGCCAAGTACTACACGATGCACACACTGTCACCATTACACCGTGCAGGAGGAATAAACTATTTTAATAACATCACTAGAGTAGCACACGGATAAATTGTGATACAAAACACATTGCAATCATAAAGGGATATAAATAAGCACTTCACTATGCCATTCATAACAAGTGAATAAGTATTCTCGTGAAATATAGCCTAAGAGACCCACACGGTGCACACACTCGTCACCTTTACACACGTGGGACAAGGAGTCTCCGGAGATCACATAAGTAAAACCCACTTGACTAGCATAATGACATCTAGATTACAAGCATCATCATATGAATCTCAATCATGTAAGGCAGCTCATGAGATTATTGTATTAAAGCACATAGGAGAGAGATTAACCACATAGCTACCGGTACAGCCCCGAGCCTCGATGGAGAACTACTCCCTCCTCATGGGAGACAGCAGCGTTGATGAAGATGGCGGTGGTGTCGATGGAGGAGCCTTCCGGGGGCACTTCCCCGTCCCGGCGGCGTGTCGGAACAGAGACTCCTGTCCCCCAGATCTTGGCTTCGCGACGGCGGCGGCTCTGGAAGGGTTTCTCTGGTTTCGTCGAACGTCCTAGGGTTTTTGCGACGGAGACCTTAAGTAGGCGGAAGGGCAGCCTCGGAAGGGGTCTGGGGCCACCAGACACTAGGGCGGCGCGCCCCCCTCCTGGGCCGCGCCGCCACCATGTGTGGGCCCCCTGTGGCCCCTCTCTGGCGGCTCTCGGGTGTTCTGGAAGCTCCCGGGGATTCTAAGATGCTGGGCTTTGATTTCGTACAATTCCGAGAATATTTCCTTACTAGGATTTCTGAAACCAAAAACAGCAGAAAATAGGAACTGGCACTTCGGCATCTCGTCAATAGGTTAGTTCCGGAAAACGCATAAATATGACATAAAGTATGCATAAAACATGTAGATATCATCAATAATGTGGCATGGAACATAAAAAATTATCGATACGTCGGAGACGTATCAGGTCCAAAGACCCAAGAGAAACAACCTTCTTGCTTTCACTTCCACGAATCACCGTGGAGAACTCAACCGATGCACCAAATAATGCAATGGGAAGAACACCACAAAGATGCTCAAGTCCTTCTCTCTCAAGTTCCAACAAAGCTACAAAAGCTATTGGGGGAATAAGAGAGGAAGAACAAAGAAGAGAACACAAAATCCTCCAAGATCAAGATCTAGTTGGTTCCCCTCACAAAGAGAGGGATTTGATTGGTGAAGATGTAGATCTAGATCTCCTCTCTCTTTTCCCTCAAGAATATGCAAGAATCATGGGAGGAATCAAGAACTAGGGCAAGCTTTGAAGGACAACAATGGAGGGGGGGGGGGAGAGAGAGAGAGTGAACCAACCAGCCCAAGGAGGAAGAAGGGGGTCTTATATACCCCCTCCCAAATAAATATGCGTTTGGGACCTTCCAGGCCGGAAAATCCGCCCCCGGGCCGGATTATCCGCCCCCCCCCGAAAATCGCCCCTGGACTCGGGCCGGATATTTGGCCGGAATTTCCATTCGGGCCGGATTATCCGCCCCCTAGAAAACTGCAGAAACACCAAAACTAAAACGGGCATAACTTTAGCATCCGGACTCCGATTTTGATGATCTTGGGCTTGTTTTGAAGCTAGGAACAATCTCTACAAGATCATGCAGGAAACCATCATAGTCCAACAAGGGAGGATAGAAAAAAATGATGAAAGGTTTGACCTATCTTAAAAAGACACACCGGTAAAACCTCCAATCTCGAAAATGCAACAAGTTGCCCATGCAAAAACCATTCTCGATGAACTAGAGCTTGTCATGAGAATAAGCACAAGCTCTAAAACATCACATGGATAAGATCCAAATAAAACCAAGAAAGATGATGAACCAAACTCGAAAACGCAACAAGTGATCTATGCGAAATCCGTTTTCGATGAACTAGAGCTTGTCATGAGAATAAGCACAAGCTCTAAAACATCACATGGATAAGGTCCAAATAACAACCAAGAAACATGATGCAAGGATGCAAAGGTTTGAGCTCTCTCCGAACGATACGATCGAGTTACTCACTCGAGAGCCCTCTTGATAGTACGGCAACTAAACTATAAACCGGTCTCCAACTACACTATGAGACCGGTGAGAAAGAAACCCTATCAAGAGCAAACCTTATACTTGCACATTCCACTTGAGCTCGATGATGACGATCTTGACCTCAACAAGATGGAACGTCTTTCTTGATTGTGCCTGCTTGACGAAGTCTTGAGGATTGCTCCCCCATAATCCACCATGGGAGAGCTTCTTCTTCGGCGCATCTTCGCATATCCATGACCACCATGTGGATTTCCCCCCATAATCCACCATGGGAGAGCTTCTTCTTCGGTGCATCTTCACATATCCATGATCACCATATGGATGGCAAGACTCAAGCAAAGGATCTCTTCGAGATGGCTCATCTTGAACTTGCACTTCATTTCTTCATTCTTCATCATGTTGATGTCTTGAAGTAACTTGAGGGCTCACTTCATCTTCATCTTCAAGACATACTTGAGACTTGATGTTCTTCATTTGGATGGCAAGACTCAAGCAAAGGATCTCTTCGAGATGGCTCATCTTGAACTTGCACTTCATTTCTTCATGGCAAGCTTCAAGCTTATGATCTCTTCGAGTTGGCTCATCTTGAACTTGCACTTCATTATGTTGATGTCTTGAAGTAACTTGAGGGCTCACTTCATCTTCAAGACATACTTGACACTTGATATCCTTCATCAATTTCTTCTTATTGCAACCTTGAAGCCAACAAATGGTTCAAGCATTGCCTATGGACAACACCTACAAATATAACTCAATGCAAACATTAGTCCATTTGGATTGGCATTAATTACCAAAACCACACATGGGGGCTCCATGCACTTTAAAAAGGCCTCAACATTACATGTCTGCCTGCTCTGGAGTACCAAAAATCGATGGAAAAAGTCGCATGGTTGCCCGCTAGGTCTTCATGTTTAGACAAAAATACAACATAATGAGGATCTCCACCTGTTTACTAAGAGACGTCTGTTATGAGCAATATAAAAGATCGAAAATCAGGGAGGAATCATTTTTCTCAATATTTTGGTAGAACTCTTTTTTAAAGTTGCATCAAAATAAAACAAAAATTATGTACAAAATCCATTCTAATTTGGGTGGTTTCTGGTTTCATTGAAAAATAAGTGCCTAACTCAGTATAAAAAACCATACTTTTCTCAAAGCCTTAACTTCTTGTTGCACAATTATCACGCAAATATGTAGTGCAAGTATTTCTTTTTTGCAAGAGCTAAATAAGAAGAGCAGGAACTATACAATGAAAACAGTCAAGCGTGTAAATAATAAGTTGGTGAATCAGACCAAGGAAGGACTCAAGGAGGCACAAGAGGAAGGCCTAAATATGATGAAAGCCTATCTTTAGATGTTGGAACATACAACAAGTCAGTCATTGGTACTGATTGACAAGTCGATATGTGCCTTTGCATGTCTCAGAGGTCAGGTACATGCAAGCCTCACAACCGTGGGGTTCAATGATGCTGAGCTACATGATACTCGATCAGTAGCTTGTTGTTTGAGCACATGGGTAGTCTCTGATAGCTATATATGTTTTTTGGTTTATGATTGCTTCAGCCCGGTAACGATAGGGCCATAGGGGATCATTCAAACATGCTTGGAAGGAGAGACAATGAGGACAGTTGTGGAGCTTTCTCCAAGGTTATGGAGATCGCCACGACCCTTTGTGTAAAACACCTCCACGGGTTTAGACATCATTGTGTGCCTTGGCCTCCTTTTATCTAGTCTAAGCCTTATATCTAGGTTATTTTCCTGGTGTTCCTTCGGTATTCACCTGTTTTTCGTAGATAAATTGGTAACTATCTTTTAGCTGTATTGATGGATAAGCTCCTGGCCTAACTTAGGCAATGAAAAGTTGGATTATAATTTATCGAAAAACCAAATCTGAACTGGGGTGTAGATCCTCCTGGTTTAATAAAAAAATCAAAACAAATAGTAAAATAATGAAAAAATCTAATATTTTTGGACAATGAACATGAACAAGTGTTCTAAATGCACACCAAAAATTTCCTAGAAAAGACATCTATAGTGGTTTGTGCAAAAAAGCTAAAATACGGTGATGTTTAGAACGTCTAGATTTGTTTCTTGCATCACTTCAATTTGACTTTTTTGCACAGATCACTACGTAAGTCTTTTTCCGGAGATTTTTGGTGTAAAGTTAAAACAAGTGTTCATGTTCATTTTATAAAAATTTCAGATTTTTTTTAAAATTTTGCTATTTTTTTGATTTTTTTATTAAATCAAGAGCATCTACACCTATGTTCAGAAATACCTTGTCCATAATTTATCCACTTTCAAAGTGCAAAAAAAAACACTACATTTGTTGTAGTAGCCGTTTTCCTTGTTTTACTAAGGTTGCATTTCAACTCACCAAAGATCGACATTCAAGTCATAAAACGTGTAAAAATGGCTGATCGTCCACCTAATCAATTCAACATTACTTGAAGTTTAAAGTTTACTCTTCTGGATTCTGTAATTTGATATAGAAATTATTTAAACTCCACGATTTCGAAGTACAAACTCTCATAGTAATTTACTTTCAATTCCCAGAATATTTCTTTCATCATTTCAGTCATAGTAGTGGACGTGGGCTCCGGAACCTGTGCACAGGTCAGAATATCTGGTCAGCGCGTCGAGCCACGACCGCCCGCATCCTCCTTGATCCCGGGGGACGGGATCCTCTAACGTTAAGGTTTAAAGTCAGATAAGCTATAGTATGCTGACTTCTCTTCATCTAAATTATATGATTAAGTCCAAAACAACATAAATTATTCTACACAATACTAATTTATGTTATGCAACCAGAGTAATTACATATAGACAAAATTATGGTGTAGTAAAATTTAGTTAAAATTTTAATATCTACAGTAATTGTCTACAGTAATTAATTACATCACATAACTATGGTATACTAATGCTACTTTGCCCTGACTTTACTTCATTCTTTTCCCTGACTTTGCTCGTCCACGTTAGAGGAGCCGGTTCCGATCCCGGGCCGCACCGCCCGACGATCGCTTCGCCGACCGCCACCTCGGGCTGATCCCACTCCCACACACCCACTCCACTGCAGTCCACTGCCACACCAGCAGCAAACAGTGCGGCCACCACCGACCCCCCTCCGCCATTCCCCTCCCCGTACGCAACTCAGGCGACGGCCCGCCTCTGACCGCACGCTAGCTCCAGCACCCGTCACCTGCTCTCCCCTTTGCGCGATCTGGTAAGCCTTCCTACTGTTCATACCGAGATCTGGCGGCGAGGCGATGCTTAATGTAGATGAGCGGAAAGTTTCGTGTGAATGTGGGATCTGGGGAACGCTCTTAGCTCGGGCTATGGATTGCCGCGGCGGCGGAATGATCCTGTTTCTTCCCCCCTGGTTCGGGTAACCCGATTTTTTCCAGTATTTTTTAGGAAGTGCTTCCGGTACCGGTAGTGGACCTTGTTTGTGGTTTTGGATTTGTGCGACCTTCGTGCTTTGGTGGCGATGCTGAGTCTCGATACCGTCGAGTGCTGTCTCTTCTCGGATTATTGCTGCATTGCACCGTGGATTTGGTGCAAGACCCGTATTGCCTATTCTGTCGATACTCCCAAAAACCAAGCTATTTTTAGCGGAAATGCCTAGCTGTTTTGCTGATGTGCGTGGCAGTTGGTGACTACTTCTAGTTGTGTTTGGGCCATTAGCTTTTGGAGTAACTGACATTTTAACACTATTTGCCAATTATGGGGGGAGATGTTATCATCGGGAGAATCAGCTAGAATGCCGGCTATGTGTGTCTTTAGTTTCACCACATATTCCTATCTGATTCAAATACTCAATACGCAGATTCGGTTCCATTAACCGTTGGCATTGGCAAGTTTCCAAATACATTCTGCTTTCGCCTTAGCCATAGGCTAAATCATATAGCCTCGAGCCTTCAACCTAAGGATTCGCCTATTCCGCAATGGATGCTTCGCACGGTCAAACCTCGTGTGGAACATTGCTCCAAAAACTGCAGGTACGTGCTCAAACTGCTGCTCTCCTTAACCATGGCATAAAAGAGCTGATTCATTTTTCTCCTGCTTGATTTGATGCTGATGCGGTCTTGTTGTTCCTTCCGTTTTGGGTTTGTTAGTTAGTATGGGACGAAGTAGGTGAGAGCGACGAGGACCGCGACAAGGTTCTGTTTCAGCTGGATCAGGAATGCCTGGATGTCTACAAGAGGAAAGTTGATCAGGCAATGAAGTCGAGGGACCTTCTTCTCCAAGCACTGGACTACTCAAAGATGGAGCTTGCCAGGCTTGCTTCTGCCCTCGGAGAGAAATCAATAGCAACAAGTGTAAGTGAAAATGTGTCTGCTTTCAGTAATCTTAGGCTAATTTTGTTCTGACTGTAACTTCAGAGTGAGCTAGGCTTGATCCACTGTATATTTTGGTGATCTCTGTGTCTTGTAGCAATTCTGGGGCTGAACTTTTAGTTCCTATCTGCCGACCTTGTTAATGTCTTACTGCATGCCAGATGAGAAATGATAATTTGACACGTTTAAGGGTTTAAACTATATAATGCTTCATTTATGCAGCCTGAGAAAACAACACGGACGATAAAGCAACAATTAGCTGCTTTAGCTCCAACACTTGAACAACTGGGCAAGCAGAAAAAAGAGAGAATAAAGGAATTTGCTGATATAATGTCAAGAATCGAACAAATTCGGGGTGAGCTTGCTGGCAGTCTTGAGATAGGCCAGCAGGTGGCAATACCACAAATTAATGAGGACGACTTGACAGATGAGAAGCTTCGGGACTTTCAGTCTCAGCTTCAAGAGCTTGAGAAAAAGAAGGTATTCATTTCTCTCCTTCATCTGCTTTGTAGTACTTTCTCCGTCCTAAAAGGATGTCGCAGATTTTTCTAAATTTGGATGTATCTAGATGCGATTTAGTGTATATATACATCAAAATTTAGATAAATCTGTGACATCCTTGTAGGGATGGAGGGAGTAATATTTTATGCTTGGCAATGAATGTATCTTTGGTTTCATGGTGACAATAAGATATATTTTCCTTGACATTACAGAGAGAGAGGCTGAAGAAGGTACTTGAGCATGTAAGTACAGTACATGGTCTTTGTACTGTATTGGGGATGGAATATTTTAGCATAATAACTGAAGTTCATAACAGTCTAGACGACTCTGTCAGTAAGGACCGCAAGAGCATTAGCAGTGATACCCTGTCAAAACTCGATAGAACAATAGCCACTCTTAATGAGGACAAAAGGTTGAGGCTAAATAAGGTAAAACGATATTCCACTTATGTACTTGCCATCCAATGGCTATTATATTATTGGAATTCTTACTTTCAAAATCTCATGAATATTATTTGAAATATCATTTCCAGCTCCAAGAGCTTGTCACTCAGCTAAATGATCTATGGGATCTCATGGATACACCAACGGAAGAAAGAAGCTTATTTGACCATGTTACATGTAACAGAACAGCGACTGTTGATGAAGTCACTGCACCTGGAGCACTTGCTCTAGACATGATTAATCAAGTGAGATGAAGCAATATAATGTTTTTGTTTCCTTTAGTTTCTTGTTTGACCTTTTTCCCACAATGTTCAGGTTGAGATTGAGGTTCAAAGATTGGATAAGCTAAAGTACAGCAAGATGAAAGAAATCGCTTTTAAGAAACAAACCACATTGGAAGATATTTATGCCGGTGCTCACATAGTGCTAGACACAGCAGCTGCCCATGATAAAATATTTGCGCTGATCGAGTCAGGCAACATGGAACCTACGGAATTGATCGCTGATATGGATAGTCAGATACTGAAAGCAAAGGAAGAAGCTCTGAGCAGAAAAGAAATATTAGATAAAGTTGAGAGATGGATATCTGCTTGTGAGGAGGAAAGCTGGCTTGAAGATTATAGCCGAGTATGCTAGTTATGAGTTTTTGTAGATCATGTTATCGTGCTTGTGGTATCACTTATTCCTAATTTTTTCTCACAACAAGTTCTGTTTTCAGGATGACAACAGATATAATTCAGGCAGAGGTGCCCATCTGAATCTCAAACGTGCCGAAAAAGCTCGAATTCAAGTTAACAAAATTCCAGGTGCCTTTTCCCTCAAAATTTCATTCCAGGTTCTTTTAGTGGTGCATAAGTAAATAATCTTTGCGGTGACACCAAATGATTTATACCTTCTACTTATGCATCCACTACTATCTATGTGTAGAGGAGCCGCTTTGTAGGAAAATGCAGGATAGGCTAACGCTTTTCTTGTTGAATTATGGTTTTCCTGTTTCTTTGCTGATGTAAGCATTCTTTAGTCCTTGTTGAAACTCTGGTGGCCAAGACTAGGGCTTGGGAAGAGAATCATGGTCTGTCCTTCACATATGATGGTGTTCCTCTTCTAGCTATGTTGGATGAGTATGTTATGCTTAGGCAAGAGAAGGAAGAAGAGAAGAAGAAAATGCGGGTTAGTGTGAATTCCTTTATTTACTCTTACAAGCCTTTTAGTGCCAACTGGGTATTAAATCTGAATCTAGTTGTACCATTATTGCTTTTGGTTAATGCTATGTAGTTACAGTATGTTGGTTTCGTTTTTCAGCTGTCAATCTGCCATGTTGGCCAATAGGTGTAGTTGTTATCTCTAATATCTACCACTTCTTTTGCTTACCAAAAGTTTTTCCCAGCAAAAAGAGTTGCCCATCGTGTACCAATTTCCTTGGTCAGCTGCCGATTTGCCATTGTGTTTGATAGAAGATATGTGATATCCCCATATAAACCAATAAGGATGCTTTAGTGACTCTTATTCTTGTTTTTTTTAAATGTCATGATTCAATCAGCTTTTGTAGTTACGCTTCTTTCACATTCCAGGAACAGAAGCGGTACACTGAGCAACTACTGAACATTGACCGGGAAGGGCCCTTCGGAACACGAGTCAGTCCTTACAGACTGGCTAGTGCAAAGAAGTTAGCTGGCCCGAAGCCCAACGGTAGCGTAACAAATGGATCCCCTGGTAGAAGACTCTCAATCAGCACCCAGCAGAACGAAAGCAAGAGTTCCCGGTCTGCTGGTAAGGATGGCAAGAAAGCTGCTGCCGCGGTAAAAACATCAGCTTCCCTGGACGAAGCTGTAATTGCGAAGGAAGAAGACACATCCATTCATCACTCCGACACTGATCCTATCCCTTGCTCACCATGAACTGTGCCCTCCTCTTTGTGCCCTGCCAAAATTTTGTGTGTATTGAGCTAGTGATCTCTTGTTAGGTTCTGAACTTGAGTTTGATCATCTGATGCCGAATCTTGTGATAACTGGTTTAGTGGCTTAGTGATGTTCTAACCTCTGAGCGGTTGTAATGTGTCTAGTTTGAATTATATCTTTAGTAGTAGTAGAAAAAGATGCTCTTCCAGGTTTAGCATTGTTATCAGCCGGTTTAGTGGATGTTGGTAAACTGAAGTTTCTCTTTACTGTACTGCCATGTTTGTTTGTCCGGTGTAGTGCAGCAATTGCTGTGTCTGTTTACTGGTATAAACACCACGTTTATCCGATTTAGAGTGAACTCAGACATTTTCGGAACACAGATTCTTGTCGACATTCCTACCAATATTTACCATGCCAACTTTGTAGTCGTCACCAAAAGCTTGGCCCTCGTTTGGGGGAAATATTCAAAATTCGCTCTCTTGAACTAAAACGGCTTTACCAAAATTTTGATTGTCCATCATTTGATCTATGTTCACAAGAAAAAATTAACAGGAGGTCTAGTTGAATGCAGTAGACTAGACAATCATCCGCATGTCAGCGTGGCACAATCAGGTGTCCTCAAAAATAGCTTGTCAAAAATGAATTTTATTTTGAAATGCCAAAACCGCAACCCAACTCGCTGTTCCAAACAGGTCTGATGGTGGTGAAAGAACATTTATTTTGCTTAGATCATTCTCTACCAAAAAAGGCTCGAGAATTTGGTTCTCGGAGGATGAGAAATGCCACCCTCCGAGACCGATACCCAGCTTTGAATTATAAAAGGATAGTCACCCAGGTGTTGGGAAGGTCCCTGACTAATGTGACAGTCTATGAAAGATTTAGTTGGGCCTCGTCTTGCTTCATGGAATGCCCTAGAAAGGCAGTTGCCTATGATTCAGTTGTCGCAAGTTCATGACGAATTCCAATGAATATGCATGTAAAATAATAAATTCCCGATGGATTCCATGTATTGAGCCTTTTAAGGAATAATGGGGAGTATCATATAGTAGTATTATTCATACGTAGTATGATACTAGTGTACGATACTATCTTCACAATGCATAGTATCATGTAGTAGTATTATATGTTGCATGTATTTAATGATTTGTAGAATCTCAATACAAAAGAGTAGTACAAGATTTGTTTGAGATTAATTTTTCTAGTTCTACATGATATGATACGGTATCTACCTATGATACCACTATCATCTCTTTCATCATTAAATGATGTGACACATCAGCTTTTTGCATGCATGTAGTGCATGATACTACGTACTAGCTATGATACTCCCATTGTGAGTAATCTCATTAATTGATGTGACACATCAGCTTTTTGCATGCATGTAGTGCATGATACTAGCTGTGATACTTTCATTATGAGTTGACAAAAAACATGCAAAGCTGGGGAATGAAGGAACCTCTAAAATTAGAATCTTCGTAGTACCAGTGAGAGATGTCATCCTTATTAAGCATAACTTTACAAAGGGTAATGGGCCGGGTAACACCAAGTACCACTTCTGTCATCGCTGCGAGAGAATTATACATCTTTGCTTCCGGTGCATTTTCACCCTTCTATATAGTTAATCATCTAGGCGACTTCGAACTTGTTAGAAGATTTAGGGTTTCCGCGTTGCCTTGACAAGCAACGGCGAGACCCCCCAGTGCCGCCACCGCCTAGGTCGTCCTCTCTCCCTCCTTGTCGTCGCCAGAGGGCGTGGCCGAGCGAAGCCTATGCAACATCGGTAGCATCGGGGTCCCCTCTTCTTCTCGCTTGGAGGATGACAGCGCGAGATGTCATTGCCGACAGGACATGATCTAGGCGAGGGGCATAGTAGAGTGGTCCTGCGGTGGCACGAACTCGCTTAGAAGTCATGGCGGTGGCCTCACATCAACGACGCGCTCAAGGTCGTGGCAGCACCATGGAGTAGGCTTTTGGTTGCGCAGGCCGTCTTCTCCTTTGTCAGTGTCTGGCTTGGCCTAATGGCTTTAGGTTGCCGGTGGGGGGATTGGGGCGTCCGTTCGTGCATGAAGGCAGCTGGCAGCGTGTTGGCCTACTGGCTTGTCTCAGATAATGGTGGCTTGGCCCGAGTGCTCTTGTAGTGCCAAGACGGTATTTTCCTGATGTCGGTCCTCCACAATCTAGTCGCCAACGAGTTTCTGTTAGGGTGTCAAGGTGGGATCCTGGTGAGATCTGACTTTTAGTGTATTTTACCTTTTCTAGTTTAAAATTTTGTGTAAAAAATTGCACTAGAAATAGCGAAATGTACTACAAGTAGGGCTTAGGTGGAATCCCACTTGACACCCTAGTTTCTGTCTTCTCCGCCGGATATCTACACGGATTGGCCCATTTAGCTTTTGTATAACTGGATCGGATGGGATCCAGTTATTCGCGCCCATATTATCGGCCCATGTATATCTCGATCGGATGGGATCCGGTCATTCACTCCCATATTATCAAGCCCATGTATATCCATATTATCAACCCATGCGGCTTCAATAGAGCGTGGTGTGATGCTTCACCTTTTGTCAATACCATGGGACATGTCTAAGTCTCGATTTTCATGGCATTCACATATGCGGAGGGAGAACCGTTTTTATGCAACATACCGAGTTTAATAAAAGTGCCTTTTTTCTTCGAAAGAATAATCAGAAAAAAACACAATCTAAAACCAACCGCCCCTCCCTCCTCTACCGTACAAAGCAGCATCAACGGGCCAGATGGCCATTTTCTACTCGCTAGGGCGGAACACACAAACGTGACAAACCCCAACCCGACTTGATCCGATCCAAATCAAAATTCGAAGAGAGAAAAAAATAAATCGCATCGCCTTCCCCTTCCTGACCCCGCTGCTTGCTTGCTTCCTCCCAAGGGCAAGCACCCAAACCCAGAGCCGCCGCCGCGATCCCACCAACTCCCCGCAGATCGAGCGGCGCGGCGGACGGCGGCGATGAGGAAGCGGGAGAGGGAGAACCCGTGCGGGGTCTGCGGGCACTACCACAAGTGCGAGGAGGGGGAGATATGCGGGGTCTGCGGCCACAGGCCCGCGGCGGCGGACGCGGTGGCCCCGGCGAGGCTCGACTCCGCCTTCCCCACCGAGGTGCTCCCGGGCTTCCTCTTCCTCGGCAGCTACGACAACGCCTCCCGCTCCGAGGTCCTCAAGACGCTCAACATCACCCACATCCTCAACGTGCGTGTTGCCCTCGCCCCCTCCCTCCTCCCGATCCTTGTTCCCCCCTTACTTTGGAATTGTTTGTGCGCGGCATTCGTTTCTGTGGGGGTTTCGCTCTAGGGTTCGGTGGCTTGTGAGATCGCTTCTAGAGTGATTCTATCTAGGGTTGCGAGACTGCTTGACTCGTGCTGATTAGATGTCTACTGCTAGTACCATTATTATCCCACTCCTATTGCTCGTATAGATTTTGCGAGAAGGATTGTTCGATGTGAGCGTTGCACAGTCTCCTCTCTGGTTGTTAATTTATCGTGCAGCACACTTGCCTCGGATGTTATTTTGGTACGTTTTGATTGTGGCACGAGTACTGCTTGCGTTTTATTAGCCACTGCATTGAATTTGCTTCTGAAGGTAGTAGTTATGATGAATTCACAGCATAATTATGGTTTTCCAGAAAAGGCAAGGCGTAAGCTGTAGGAATATTGAACTGATTTGAAACAGAGATTAATTGATTCTTAAGTGATCTATAGGCTTATTAAGTGGAAGAAAAGACAAATAGCATGAATGGATTCTATCTAGCACAAATAGGAGGTCCCAAGTGGGCTATCACTTGTTTGGAGCTTATATAGGTAAAAGGTGTGGCTCATTGGTTACCTTTGATTGATTAGAATAAGGTGTACATAGTCAAACTCTGGAATACGAGGAATAACTTATCATGCTAATGACCATTCCCTCAGCTCGAAATAAGTGTTGCAGATTTGTCTCGCATGTATCTATACATACGCGTTTTAGTTTGTAGATACATGTGAATCTAGACATATCTACGGCACATATTTCTGGGCGGAGGGAGTACCTTATGTAAGTTATCTGTATTTCCTTGCATGATAGCCATGAATGAATTAAATAATTGATATTTCTGTTGTATAAATGATGTGTATCGTATGCCCATCAATGGTTTTTACTGGTCATTTTCTCTGTAAGGCCAGTTTCTCTTGCAAGGCTACAGGCGAGACAGTCATTGTTTTTCTGTGCTTCTGTTTTCTAGAAGCGACTACACCACTATAATACTCCCTCCGTCCATAAATAGGTGTCTTAGATTTGTCAAAATTTTGACAAATCTAAGACATCTATTTATGGACAGAGGTAGTACACGTGTTTGTATTATTTGCACTTTACAAACAACTTTTCCACCATTCACTGTTCATCCTGCAAGTGGGGAACTGGGAAAACTGATGAAGAGAAAGAAACTCACGAACCTGTTGTGCCTAAGATGTTTCTCATTTTAATACATTCTCGTGATAAACTTCTGAGATCAGTATTGTGGTTATCTCTATATAGTATGTATCTGTCATTCTGTCTTTTGTTGTTTAGGAGTTCAGCATGTCAGCATTACCTGTTGTTATTTCAATGTTTCATTTGAAAGTTGAAGGTTACTCACAGTGTACTGCTTAACAGACTGTGCCAGATTGCCATAATCTTTACCGGAATTCATTCACTTATCACTGCCTCCAAGATGAGAAAACTTTGGATTTTGATGGTGCTACTCAGTTTCTAGGTATTGTCCATGTTATGATTTCAGCATTTTGGTCTGGAATAGATTGTACGTTGCCTACTGCTCACTTTTATTTTTTGCCTTGTCACTCTGACATTGTTGCTTTATTTTGTTTCAGCATATATTCCTTACACTCTAATCCTAAAATGCTGTATTTTCAGTTCTCATTTTGTAGTATCAGTCTTTCTGTCATTGTTTAAACATGAATTTTGAAAACCGTACCATCCTTTAAATTTGTTCATGTCAAGAAATAGATTTATGTTATATATCTAGTTCTACTCTATTACCAGCTGACTTATAGGCAGGGTGTCAGCTGGCCCCATTGAAGTGAGCACATTCTTCATTAAGTTGGTGAAAATCGCCATTCATTCGTATGAAATGAAACCACTCCAATAGATTGGACACCATAGGACTCCTTTTCTTGCTTCGTCCCAACCTTTGCCTGTTTAGTGCACTCCACTCTTTCCGTTGCTCGTGTTCTTTACATTATTGTTGAACGAATGGACTACTGCAATAGGAACAAAATATTTTTTTCTTCTCCAGTACTGAGCTAGGATATATCCTTCTCCTTGCTCTCATACTGTCTATGAAGATGCTGCCTCACCTCATCCTTCTCTGCAATTGCAGAAGAATGTGAAAGAGGTCAATCACGTGTTCTTGTCCATTGCATGTCCGGGAAAAACAGGTGCTTGTTGTAGTGTTAGCATTGTGTTAATTCATTGATGATTATTACTTATCAGGAACACATTACTGATTTGCGAATACTTCCCTCGAACACATTTTTTAGGTCAGCTGCTGTGGTAACGGCCTTCTTGATGAAGTCTAGAGGGTGGAGACTTGCACCGTCTTTCCAGTGGGTAAAAGATAGGCGGCCACAGGTCCAACTAACAGAAGGTAACTCCATATTCTTTGTAGTTTGTTTAGTAGCAAATATTCCTCTCTTGCCTTGAAAAATCCTTGCCAATCAACCATCGTTATATTTGGTTCTCTGGATCATTAATAGCGGCTACTCATACATAGCAAATTGCGTTCTCTTGAATCAGTCAACAGATATGTGTTGTCATTGAATGTATCATTAGCAGTACATCTACTGTGAAATTAGTTTGTTAAGATAAATTCGGCAGACTGTTTTAGTTAATTTGCAGGTATGTGTTTGTCATTGAACGCATCAAATATTTTCAGGACCTTTTATGCAGATTAATCATGTTTCCTTCATTTAGGCACGTCCAAAGAATACACTTAGATATCTTTTCTCCCACCTAGTTATTGCCATTCTTGTTAACTAAAAAGTACAACCAAGTCATCTGTTTCTCAGCTGAGCAAATACAGCCAGTAATATTTTTTGTTGCATTTTCAAACTGTATGACTTTGATCCAAATGTGTTCACATAGGCTAAATGTAATGTTCTTTTGTACAGCTTCTCAGAGCCAGCTTACTGAGTACGAACAGAAGCTCTTTGCACCCAACGCTGGCACGCTAGCTCAGACAGCAGTTCTAACTGAGTCATTTCCTTCGCTCGGATTTGGTTTCCCGAAGCCATCAGGCGACATCCAAGTACCTGCATTCAACCAGACTGCTGTGCCATCCATCTTCGAGCGAGCTGGCCCAAACAATGTTCCCAGTAATTTTACTTTCGGAGCCGAGGGTTCAATGGGAGTCAATCCTGCAGGGAACAACAACGGCGCAGTCGCCCCAACTTCGACTGATAACCAGATGGACAGCTCTTAAGATGACTCGACAGGTTGCATAACATTTGTTACGGATGCATGTTACTGCTAGGTCTATCGAATATGTCGCTGGATGTTTTTGATTTCACCAGATTGAGAAATGGTTCTGGCAAATGATATTGTGGCTGTGGGGTTATATTGCAGTAGACTCAGGCACTCAACAGTTAACGCTCGCTAGTGGTTGGTTAGTGGCTTATACTGTATTTCTTTACCTGCATAACTTTGGTAGCATATGCTGCTATGCATTACCGGCTTCCAGACTCCCACTGCCGAACGATTGAGATTGTACGGGACGCGAGGGCGCTTCTGTGGCTTTGCTTGACACAACATGATATGCTGCTTACCGATTATCTTGCCGAATTACACTGTCGTTTGTCGCCCCTGTCGGGTTTCTCCGTGCATCAGACCCCTCTTCGGCTCTTCGCCACAAAATTGCCCATCGCGATCCTTGCCCCTTTGCCTTCACCAAAAGCTGTTGTGTCATCTTAGGGACCGAAGCGTAAAAAAGGAAGTCTTTTTCTTGAAAAGGTCGCGGGGTCACGAAACTCCCCTACAATTGTTCATTTTGGTTTCTCGAAAGAAAAAAAGAACGATAGTTCATCTTGATACTTGTTGGTGTATTCGGGGTTTTCAACTTTTATTTGATCTGTGTCACCGGGATCTACTTGAATTCTGCAACTTTTATCTTTCATGGTTATGTTTGCCTCCAGGGATGGGCAAAAACGGTTTAACTGGTTTTAGCTTAGTTTTTCTCTCTCTCTCTCTCTCTTCAATTCATATTAATTGTTGTTTTAATTATATAATAGATTGACTCAACTTTGTTGAGATATGTATGTATCTAGTCAACAAACGCGTCTACATACATTCATATCTAGGCAAAGTTAATTAATTTAAATCGGAGGGAGTACTAGATTTGTGAAAGGAAATAAACTTATCCTGCTAACCGGTTTGCCATGGTTTTTAGCCAGTTTTGCACAACCCTATTTACATCGTCTCAATCTTTTCCTTCTTCCGTCCAAAAAAGGATGTCTTAATTTTATCTAAATATGCATATATCTACACACTAAAACAAATCTACAGTATAGATACATTCATATTTTGTCAAAGTTGAGTCTTCTTTTTTAGAATGGAGAGAGTTGATAATTTGTGCATGGATAAATTCTAATTAAGCCCCCTTCGAGCTTCAACCCACATGATTCTAAAGACGCATGAAATTTGAAGAAAAAAAATGCAATGATCGTAATGTCATGTCCATTTAAATTTTATACATTTTCCATTCACTAAGACTTTTAATGTATCTAGACACGTTTTGATGTGTAGGTTTATTTTATTTTATTTTATTTTGGTCCATAAGTTAACTTCTATAAATATAAATATCTAAAACGTCGTATATTATTGAACATAGAAACAGTACTCACTCCGTTCATAAAAGGATATCAAAGGTTTGTGTAAATTCGGATGTATCTGTAGACTAAAGGGTGTCTAGATATATCTAAATTTAGACATAGGTAGCAATAATTTTATACTCCCTCCGTCCCATCAAACTTGTCTGAGATTTGTCAAAATTAATTTGAATGTATGTAGATACTATTTAGTGTCTAGATACATTTGAATTTACACAAATCTCGTATAATTTCCATGGGATGGAGGGAGCATATTTGATTGTATTACAAGAATCTTGAAAGTCTTTCCTTAAACTCCTATAGGATTCATTAATACGAATGAAATAACCAACATAGAAAATATTTCTGAGGATTCAATCCTCCAAAAAGAAAAAAAATCCTACAAAACCCTTTGAATCAAAGAGGACCTAACTAGTACGGCTGTACCAAAGAACTGAACAATAATGAAATTTGAATAAACCTAGATGTATGAAGTATATATTTCGAACCGGAAGAGATAACATCTGATCAAAATTGGTTGATAAGTATAACTGAAATCACAGATCTTAGGAACTCCGGCATCAGGTCAATATTTTAGACAATTCATTTTGTTTCAGCAGAATTCAAATAGAGCTAAACATCATTGATCTAGAGTATAGTTCATTGACCTGCTACTAACATAGTAGCAGCATGCCAGCAAGTAATGGTGTATCTGGACGCACAATGGAGACCTTAAGCTACTGCACTCTGCAGTATTCCTTTTCCCGTAATTTGTTTTTTCAACAGCCGTAAACCATAAGAGGTAAGCAATCCGGATGCGCGATGCTCAATACCCAATGCCCAATGCCCAATGCCCTGAGTGATAGTGATAGTGCCCAACGCCAACACGGGTACCGTGTGTGTTCCCAGATACATTGCACCTGGACGTATATGGCTGTGCGCGAGGAACCTAGACGCATCCTACGCGCTCGCCGAAACATATATAAAACGGACGGTCCGTGCAAATACACCCACGCCAAAAACTTGCAACTGCTCGCGAAAACCGGTCGCCGACTCCCGATCGGCCTCAGCGGCGGCGAGTCTCTCCAATCCGTCATCTATATGCTTGGTACGACGATGGAGGCGTCACCGATGTCGTACAAGAAGGCCACGGCGGCCCTGGACGAGGCGGCGAGGGCGCGGCTGCGGGGCCCGTTCTTCGGCAGCATCACGCCGCCCGCCGGGAGCGAGGACGTCGACGACGATGGATTGGTTGAGTTGGTCGACGAGTTCTACAACGGATATGGCGAGGACGCCGTCCCCAAGCAGGCCGTAGCGCCGAGGGCAGCCGCCTGGATAGACACGCTTCGAGCGGCGCTGGCAGATGCGACCGCCGATGCGGCGGCGGCACGGGTCCGCGCCGAGGCCGAGCGCGCCGTCGTGGATGCACGGATGGCCGTGGCCGGCGGCGAAGGCGTCAGGAAGCGCGTCGCGGAACGGCTCCGCGCGAGAGGGTTCGATGCCGGTGAGTTCCCGTGCCCTCCTTTCAGATACTTTTTTCAGTTAATTTTCGAGTGCGTTCTCTATTTCCTTCAGAAAAAATTCTACATGATCGAAGCATAAGCAACACGGATTGACGTTTTATTTTCGTGATTGGGCGCAGGTATCTGCCGATCGTCGTGGGAAAGAAGCAGCAGCTCCCCGGCGGGCAGCCACGAGTACGTGGACGTGGTATTGTCAGCGGGCTTTTCGACGTCTCGCTACATCGTAGAGGTCAACGTCGCCGCCGAGTTCGAAACGGCGAGGCCTAGCGCCGAGTACCAGGAGCTCCTCCTCGCCCTCCCGCCGGTGCTCGTGGCGACGCCGGAAGCTTTCAAGGAGGTTGCCGCGGTAATGTGCGCGGCGGCGGCAGAGTCGATACGAGGCGCCGGCATGCACGTGCCGCCGTGGAGGCGGGCGCGGTACGTCCAGGCCAAGTGGTCCGGCAAATACAAGAGAGTGGCGGGCCTCGTGGCCGGGCCGACGGGGCCTCCACGGGAAGGGCCGAGCAGCACTACATCGTCCGATGCTCGCCGGCGGCGCACCCTGCCGTCCGGCGGCCCGATGAATTGCGGAATGGAGATGGGGCGGGAAGGATTGGTCGGCGCGAGGCCGTTGATGTTCAGAGGATTGTGACACGCGATTCACGGTGCAAGCGGGACGCTCCGCCGTAGCCCGCGTATGCGCCGCACCTGCCGCAGTCATTACGCGGTATGCCGCGTATAGCCGCGTGTGATTCGCGTTATTTTGCGGCGCCGCGCGCGCCGCGTATACAGCTCGGCCTGGGGGCGTTCCTGGGAAAGATGCAGACGCTGACGACCACGCCCATGTCGGCGACATACTCCTCGTCGTCCTCCATGTCCCACCCCTGCATCACGATGCCCACCTCCGACCCCCTGGCGTCGTCCGCCGGCCCGACGGCGGAGCCCTTCCCGACCTCTTCCTCCTAGATCCTCCTGTATCGCCAGGAGGCATCTGGCCATGGCCGCGCCGCAGATCCAACTCCCGCCGGCCGGGACTCGCCGATTCTTCTTGTCTCCGGCGGCGGAGCGCGGGCGCTCGCGCAAGGCGAGCAGATGTTCAGCGGGCTGGCATCCTGGCTCCCCTTGAGGCTCCCGCTGGTGCGCAGCTGCCGGCTGAGCGACGGGCGCGACGCCGGTGCCGTCTCAGCGCCGCCGCGGCCGGGGCTGAAGGCCTTGGAGGAGACGGAGGTGCGCAGGCCCGAGTAGGCGATGGAGGGGCGGGAGGTGAAGCAGATGAAGAGCTTCGTTCCTCCGCCGCCGCCCTGGTCGGCTGGTCTGAGTGCTTCTTGCGGCGCATCGCGGCGACTGCGGGCCGGCCTGCATACGCCGTTTTTTTTTATTCATTTTCCGTGGGAGCTCGCGTATGTGATTAACTGGGCCCAAACTGCGGCGCCGCAGACGGACCGCTGCCGCTTGCACCCTGACGCGATGCTGTATGCATGCATCCATCATGCAACACCGGTGCTCTGATCAGAGATGAGATGACGAGCCAGTCCGTTTCTTTAGCCTTTCTGGCTTGCCAGCTGTCTATCATTTATTTTTAACTTTTATTTTTTCCGGCAAGGGGCTAGCTGTAGAACGTTCTTGCTGGTCACGGCTGTTGAAGTGTAAGTTTTGGGAGGTTCTGTACTGGCCGATGAAAAATTAGTAACTGTAAGATATATACATTCATCTTTCCAAAAAAAATGTATAAATTTGGTTTATCCATCATATGCAAACATCTTATACTCTGTATTTTGGAAATGGAGGGACAAGGCTATGTTTTGGTTAAATAATAGTAGGCTGACAAGTAAATCACTACATAACTCATGATCTAAGCCAACGCATTTGCCTTCGGCATAGGCCCGATAGCCGTCGGCATTAATGATAACCATGACTTTCGCGTAAGATTTGTTGGGGAACTCAAGGTGTACTCAAGATGAACCTACTTACTCTTAACAAAAGATACATTTTGATACCTATGTCTCTGCAGTTGATACCTATGTCCTGGAGGCAATCCTAGCAAACAATGAAGAGTGAATTTCACTTTTTACCCGGTAATTCTACAGTTGTGACAATAATTGCTCCGTTGAATAAAAAATCATCTAGATTATGCATTTCAAAAGATTTGGACCCTCGATTTCTGGTGTGTATTCATTGGGCAAGCTATGAGGTGATTACCTACTTTCAAAAATATCAGTACGGGGACGAGAAATGAAACAATTGGATAAGAGAAGTCTGGACATAATCGTAGATGAGGGCTTCCGATATTTACACATTTTGTCGCACCACATCGACGAAATATGCCGGTCCTATCTAACAAAAACAAACAAAATGCTAAATTGGGGTAAAACCATGTTTAAAAACTTCTAGATGGGATATTTTTTTGTAAAAGTTGCACTAAATGGGGTAATATGTGTCACAAATGCGCAGCTATAGGGTAAAAAGTGGAATTCACTCTTTTTTTTTTTGCGAAACACAATTAAAATGACACTAGTAAGAAGTGGTGGAAACTCAAGGTGTCCTGAAGATAAGATAGTTATTTGATACATATGTCAAAAGGTACTGTAATGAGGATGAAAGTTATTCACCACATGATTCTCAAATGCTCTCTTACATGCTTTTAGGGTGAACATTTGTAATCATGCTTTATGTCACGTTATCTTAAATTTCAATAATGGCATTTTTTTTAACAAAATAAGAGTTTCTATTTTTTGCAGGTTATCGATTTGAGGGCTCAATGAGTCTATATGTGGTACACACTCCACACTGCAGCGTGTGGAAGTGTGGGTTTCTCGACTCTCGATTGTTCTGATGTGCAATTCTTAAGATGATTGTATTACGAAAAGTCATTTTGGATCCTGGGCACCAGTGCTCTTATTGGATTAAAAAAATTGAAAATTATATTTATATAGTTAAAAAATTATGTAACAAAATTCTAAAAGGAGCTGATGATGTATCCCAATAATGTACAAAATCTCAATTACAAATGTTTTGTTTTCTGAGCTACAGAAAAATGACAAAGTCTGATTTTTTTTCTGAGATTTGAATCACTATACTAAGATCCACATATTTGGTATTTCTGTGTAGCCTAAAATACACATTATTTTTTAGTTGAAAGTTTACATGAGGTGGGATACAATACTAGCTACATCATGATAAAATACATATTATTTTCGGTGGAAAGTTACCAGTGCGTAGTGACAGTATTAATATGACCCGTGAAGATGCATTGGCTCCTCTAGGGCGCGTTTGGTTGCCTGGGATGAAATCGTGCACCACTGGCGCAGCGAGATGGGCGTTCTTGCGCGTTGTCAATGGGCCGCCGGTCACTTCTGGCCCATTGTTTGGTAGCTGATGGCGTGTATTTCACACGTTCGTTGGGCAACCCCAAGAGGAAGGTATGATGAGCACAGCAGCAAGTTTTCCCTCAGAAAGAAACCAAGGTTTATCGAACCAGGAGGAGCCAAGAAGCACGTTGAAGGTTGATGGCGGCGGGATGTAGTGCGGCGCAACACCGGAGATTCCGGCGCCAACGTGGAACCCGCACAACACAACCAAGCTACTTTGCCCCAACGAAACAGATGAGGTTGTCAATCTCACCGGCTTGCTGTAACAAAGGATTAACCGTATTGTGTGGAAGATGATTGTTTGCAGAGAAAATAGTAAAAACAAGTATTGCGGTAGATTGTATTTCAAGTAAAGAGAATTGGACCGGGGTCCACAGTTCACTAGAGGTGTCTCTCCCATAAGACGAACAAGCATGTTGGGTGAACAAATTACGGTTGGGCAATTGACAAATAAAGAGAGCATGACAATGCACATACATATCATGATGAGTATAGTGAGATTTAATTGGACATTACGACAAAGTACATAGACCGCCATCCAACCGCATCTATGCCTAAAAAGTCCACCTTCGAGGTTATCATCCGAACCCCTCCAAGTATTAAGTTGCAAGCAACGGACAATTGCATTAAGTATGGTGCGTAATGTAATCAACAACTACATCCTTAGACATAGCATCAATGTTTTATCCCTAGTGGCAACAAGACAACACAACCTTAGAACTTTCCGTCACTCGTCCCGGTGTCAATGCGAGCATGAACCCACTATCGAGCATAAGTACTCCCTCTTGGAGTTAAAAGCATCTACTTGGCCGGAGCATCTACTAATAACGGAGAGCATGCAAGATCATAAACAACACATAAGCATAACTTTGATAATCAACATAACAAGTATTCTCTATTCATCGGATCCCAACAAACGCAACATATAGAATTACATATAGATGATCTTGATCATGATAGGCAGCTCACAAGATCCGACAATGATAGCACAATGGGGAGAAGACAACCATCTAGCTACTGCTATGGACCCATAGTCCAGGGGTAGACTACTCACTCATCACTCCGGAGGCGACCATGGCGGTGTAGAGTCCTCCGGGAGATGAATCCCCTCTCCGGCAGGGTGCCGGAGGCGATCTCCAGGATCCCCCGAGATGGGATCGGCGGCGACGGCGTCTCGCAATGTTTTCCGTATCGTGGCTCTCGGTACCGGGGGTTTCGTCACGGAGGCTATTTGTAGGCGGAAGGGCAAGTCGAGAGGCGGCACGGGGGCCCACACCACGGGGCCGCGCGGCCAAGGGGGGCCGCGCCGCCCTAGGGTTTGGCCACCCCGTGGCCCCTCTTCGTCTCTCCTTCGGACTTCCGGAAGCTTCGTGAGAAAATAGGCCTCCGGGCTTTTATTTCGTCCAATTCCGAGAATATTTCTTTACTAGGATTTCGAAACCAAAAACAGCAGAAAACAAAGAATCGGCACTTCGGCATCTTGTTAATAGGTTAGTTCCAGAAAATGCACGAATATGATATAAAGTGTGCATAAAATATGTAGATAACATCAATAATGTGGCATGGAACACAAGAAATTATCGATACGTTGGAGACGTATCAGTAGCCTGTGCTGCACCAGCCCGAACAGAGTTGCAAATTGTTTGGATGTCTGTACACATCGTTCCATCTCTGTTCAGCCACAACACATGTGTTTGGTTGCCATTTTAGGCACCCTGACAACAGCTTCTCCTCACCACATTCAAATATGGTGACCTTACCATCATATAACGGCACACAAACAGCTAAAACACGATCATAAGCACATCAAACACTTATACACAACGAACAGAGTATTTCACACGTCCTAATCTAGCGTCAGAGTGGTAAGACGCTTGCCTAAACCTGGGGGCAGACTCCCCAGGTCCAAAAGCAGTGTTCAAACGCCTCCTAGAGGCCAGCACAACAGTGAGATATGCACAAAAGTAGTGTTTATAAGCATCCTAGAGGCCAACACAAGTAACATGATCAGACTTAAACATAGGCAGCAATGAAGCAGCAGCACCTTAATGGCGAGGATCAGCAAAAGAGCCCTCGCGGTGCCTCTTGCAGCCGAAGACGCTGGAGCAGGACGTCTCCTTCCTGAAGACGGCGACCTTGAAGACGTCGTCCTGAGGGGTGAAGACGAGCGTGTCGTCGACGTGCAGCAAAATTGCGGTGACCCAGCATACCACTGCATGTTGTAGTATACAAGTCGTTGATATGATCTTTGTGAAGGGACTTCTTCACAATTGTCATATCCCTGAGAGTAGTACAACAGAAACATTGCAGGTCATAACACTCCAAATATTATTACAAACATAGTCTTAACAAGTTGGTATTCTCACAGGTCCGATGAGAACACCCTAAGATACTACTTAAGTACTATTACAACTCACATATATATGAAAGAGAGCTCAACAACTTATTTAGGTAAGTTCTACGCTGCTCGGCTCTATGGTACTAAGGTATATCACTACTCATCCGCCTCATTCTCGTCGGGTCCGTAGACTATCCCATAGTCTACTCCTTCAACTCCTCCGGTCAGATCAGGTTCCTCGTAGACCAGCTCGTAGTCTCCTTTCCGGTGCTCCATCGGCGATGGCCTCCACTTCCGTATCACAGTCTAGCAAGTGTGTCGAAAGAAAGTGAGTACAGGGGTACTCAGCAAGTTCAAAAGAGTAAAAGGTGTTTGATGCACTAGCTACGACCGTTGATCAGGAAATCTCAGGTCAATGCATGTTTCGAAAACATTTCTTCAAAAAGTTTGTTTTATTCTGAAAACTATGCCCGTCAGTCTTCACAGGTTGACCAGAACTTCATGGAGTTCCTTTCCTGCCGCGTTCTCAGTTCCCTTCCCGGAACAAGGAGTGACAGCCACAATTTGATACACTCTGCAGAGGTTCGTTACTTTTCCCATAAGAGATCTCATCATTTTTGCCATCCGCAGGGACTTGCCCCCGTTCACACTTCCTTGGTGTGAGGCCAGGAAAGAAGATCCAAGCCCACACCGCCTTCTCCACGACCCTGCAAACCCACCCTTTTGTCCATCTGTACACCCCCGGTAGACATCTCCCGTTCACACGGCTTTACCCCTGGTGTACTATGGACAATCCTTCATAGACGGTAGAGCCTCTCATCCACACGGATGGTGATTTTAAAGGATTTTCCAACCTACGCCAGTGTTCTCCCAACACCCCGCCAGGCTCTATCAAGTCTGTTGGCGTACAGGAGGGAAAAGATACAACTGACTTCTCCAGAGCCATTGTAGATCGTATGATTAACGCGATATGTACGACGCTAGAATCACTGGACGACATTGTTAATTAATCCTAGGTTAATAAAACCCATGCAATGAAACCTCCACCATATCAGTATCAACCATGGTTCCATTGCCAGCCACATAGTCACATTCATAATTGGAAAAGTAACATTTCATTTTCAATGCAGGAATGGTAAGTATATAGCTTTGCATTAAATTGATAGAAAATACTCAAGTTGATATGAGCAAGGGTGAACTTGCCCGTGGACTGCAAGATAATGCAGTTCAATGCAGTGGATGGAACCTGGACCTCGGGTTCTGTAAAGAAGCATCATTGTCCAGTAAGGACAATGTTATAAAAATCCAAATAATGCAGTCTGAATGTATTATTTTATGTTGAATCCCTTACCCCATTTATTTATTAAGATTTAGGGTTGAATTAAGGTTTGTGCCTTTGGCAGTAATTTGCAATTGTTTTTAATTATAAAAACACTTTCATTTTATAAAGAAAGAATTGTTCAAAGTAATACAACTTTACTTTTGTGAAAATTATTTATTTAAAAAATAATTTGAAATAATAGAGTTTTCTCTATATTTTTGGAATAAGAAGAATGAAGTATTTTCCTTTGGAAAATGTTTATCTTTAAAGGAAATAATTTTAATTATTAAAATTTCCTCTTTGAAAACAAATATTTAAGCTCATTTGTAATTTTCCTTGATTTTTAAATACAAGGAAAATTATAAATAAGATTTTCAAGTTTGAATTTAATTTTCAAAAATTTCAAAATTTGAATTTGTGATCTAAATTTCATTTCTTATTTTATTCTTGTTAAGAATATTTTTTCATTCACTAATCCAATTTTTCATGGATTTGTAGAGGTATATATTATTATTTAAAATTTGTTTAAATTTAGGCTATTTTCAAAATCTAAAAGGACTAAAATAACCCTGGCCTATTTGGGCCAGCCTACTTAATTGGCCCATTTGGGACGGCCCGTTAAGGCACGCCCAAATCGGTTCGGTGGAACCGACTCGGACCACCTCGCTCACTCACTCTCCCATCTCTCCCTCTCGCTCGAAACCCTAGCCCTCTGGCGATTCACTGGCGACTGCGTCGCCGCCATGGCCGCCTGATACGTCTCAAACGTATCTATAATTTCTTATGTTCCATGCTACTTTTATGATGATACTCACATGTTTTATACACATTATATGTCATTATTATGCATTTTCCGGCACTAACCTATTGACAAGATGCCGAAGAGCCAGTTGCTGTTTTTTGCTGTTTTTGGTTTCAGAAATCCTAGTAAGGAAATATTCTCGGAATTGGACGATATCAACGCCCAGGGTCCTATTTTTACACGAAGCTTCCAGAAGACCGAGGGAGAAACGAACTGGGGCCACGGGGCGCCGACACAATAAGGCGGCGCGGCCAAGGGGGGCCCGCGTCGCCCTAGTGTGTGGCCCCCTGTCAGGCCTCCGACTCCGCCCTTCCGCCTACTTAAAGCCTTCGTCGCGAAATGTGACGCCTCGAAACCGGTATCCTGAGGATTCCAGCGATCCCGCCGAAATCCGCACGATATCGATTCAGAGACGCCCTCCGACACGACGTGCGCGACGAATCACACACGTGATGCCAGAGGAATTAACACGAGCGGTAACATTACAACAGGATTACAATAGAGCCCACAAGATACATATATTACAACAACGACTCCAACGAGTCAAGATACAAATATACAATCCAAAGATCCAAATCATACAAAAGATCGAATACGTCCGAGTACGAACAAGATACAAATTGGACTAAGAGTCCTGAAGATAACCAGTGGCGTCCATAACCCTGCCCAGGCCAAGCCGGAAGGGTAACCTTGCTAACGTCGTCATATCGTACCTGTCAAAGTCGGGCCATCGGTTGCCGACAAAAGGGAGGAAGCAAAAGAGAAAGAGGAAAGGCGAGAGTAAGTACCAAGGAACGAACTCCGGCACGTACTTAGCGAGACTAGAAATGGCTATGCTCGCCGAGCGAGTATAAATATATATCGCCTGGGGCTATATGGTAGGTTTAGCGGCAGCAAAACTATAACCAATAGAGACACGCTACAACATCCGTCTAATCAGATAAGATAAGAGAGCGCACAAGGTAACAGATAAATACTACTCAAACATAACCCAGCCGATTACACATATCCCCTTCAACAATTGCGAAGAGGCAATGTAAAAGGCACTCAACGGTGGACAAGTTTTATTAGGTAGCCGTTATAGTAATGCTATATTACTACGCAAGTTATTAGCAAATTATTAGCAACAAGATAACGGTGTAAGTTGTTCTATGATCAAGCTATACAATTCCAAGTCGTCCATAACCGCGGACACGGCTTATCGATAAGATGTACACCCTGCAGGGGTTGCCCAAATGTAACCATACGCATGCTCGACCCACTTACGACGAGTGGATGTCTCACAACAAGACCGTTCCCAGCTCAACAAGAAAGTCTAGGGGGGCCACCCGCCTAAGCTACCCGTAACGAAGTCCGGCCGTACTCCGAAGCGGACTCAGAGGTTTGCGCCGGCGGCTAGGCGTGCGAACCACACGCTTCGCTAAACGTCCCGCAAGGTACAGTACAGAATATAAACACCCGAAGGCAACAGGAAGTAAACACCCGAAGGCAACAAGAAGTAAAGCATGGCATACATGGCATAGGCAAATAAAACCAAGGTTGTGGCCCCCTTTTCAACAGACTTGAGAAAAGGTAATGGGTGAGGGGGTCCCAATAATCGTCCCCACGCATGGGTAGAGCGCTCAATCTCGGAACGGATAACAAGAACTCGGGTCCTAGGGGACATTAGCAAGTCAAAGTTCCGATGCTTTCGCAAAGGGGCTCACAGATGCCTCTGCTTACAATTTTAGTTGTTAACAAATAAGTGAAGTATGTGTATCTCCAACAAATGATATAGCATGTGATAACCTCCCAACAACCCAACATATCCCGATAACAGATCGAGATAAACAACGAGAACCTAAACACGCCTACGACTCGCAAGGCTCAAACATCAAGCAACGGCTATGGGTAAGGAATGATACATATAGGATTATTATGGTAAACAAGTGGAATAGGACACGTGACTCGATAAAGAATCGCAACATAAGGATAGCGAGTGCGAGGGAGAGAGTAAAATAGGTGAAGAGAGAGGGCTCGCTCGTGAAAAGCTGCAGAAGAACTTGTCGGAGAACTCGTCGTATCTCACATCAACACTTTGATCCTATCCGGGAAGAAGCAAATGTTGCAACAATCAACGGATGCACATCTTACTACTACGGCAAAAGAATCGGCATGATCATGATATGATATGCATGGCATGGCAAACATGATGCGGCGATGCAACTTATCCAATTTAATCGGAATCGGAATCCGGACAAACAATTATTAGGTTCGAGTTGTTTATCTACCCCGCAAATTAAATGTTATTAGCATGGCAAAGACATGGCATAGGTGAGCTACGCAATTTAAATGGAACCGGGATAAGAGATAAGTAGTCCCGCACAATTCCATATTAAATTAGGTGATATGCTATTATCCGAACCCATGAGATATGCGGTACGATGCAACACATGATGCTATGATGAATGCAACAAATTATAGATGGCACATTTATAAAATAGGTTGGCTTAGGGTCGGGGTCTCACGGTATCGGAACAAAAGCGGACGCCGGATTCAGGTTCGGAGAGGTAAAGATGAAGCTGAGGTCTCGGATTTGGGATCCGTGAAGAAGACCTTCCGGTTTGATGCTCTTCGGGTTCCGTCTTCGTGTTGGTGTCGTACTTGAATTGACGAGTGGCGCAAGAAGCCAAAAGAGTAGCCGAGCAGCAACAGAACAAAATGCAAAGCTACTGCTATGAATTGATTTCCTGCAACATGTATTTCCCGTATCAGGCAATATCACAAACAGTTGCCGGACATAGCGAGAACAGACAACAACAAACGGAGATGAACGTCATGATGGAGCGGAGCACAACCAGAGACAAGGGCGCGCGGGGTATCATCGGCAGGACGAGAGCGAGGGCCGGGCTCGGGGACGAGATGGCGGCGCTCGGCTGCACGGCGGTAGGAGGCCGACGACGGGGCAGGGGCTCGAGTGAAGAGGCGCGCGCGGACCTGCAGGACTTGGTCGAAGAAGAGGGAGGCCGGGGCCCTGGGCGTTGCAGACGCGCGCGGAGAGCATGTGGCGGAGGTCGACGGGCAGGCGGACTTGGCGGCGCGGGGACGAAACGGAGGCTGGCCGGGGCGGCGCGCGCGTCTTGATGCGTGCAGGGAGGAGGACGCCGCGCGGCCAGGCAGGAGGATGGAGCGCGCCCGGGAACGAGGACGAGGCGGCGCGCGGGCCTGCGCGTTGAGGAGCGGCGGACGGGCGGCGAACGCGTTGGGCCAGGGCATGGCGGCGCCGGCCGGAGGGGAGGGCGCGCGACCGTGGAGGGAGGAGGGAGCTCGCGCTCGTGTCTGAGAGCAGCTCGACGAGGGGAGAGGAGGCGAGAGGGGCTCGGGTTCGCTCGGGCTCGAGCCTGAGAGAGGGGAGAGGTGGAAGGACCAGAACGGGAAAAGAAAAGGAGGAGGGGGATTTTCGGAAAATGCCTTGAGCGGCGGCGGGGGGGTGGAGTGCGAAAACGCCAAGGGCAGGCTGGTGGCCGGTTAGGGTTTCCCTGTGGGCTTAGGTGGGCTTGGTGGCCGGGGGAAAGGGGAGCAGGCTGGGCCTGGTTTGGCCTGGCCGGTTGGGAGTGATTCTCCCTCCCCCTTTTTTTATAAAAACTATTTTCTATTTTATTTTCTGTTTGTTTTAAATGCTATTTGTAAATAGTTTTTGGACCATAAAGATAAGCAGAAATTAGGGTTTAATTCTGGGATAAAAGAGATAGAGTAATTTTTGGCAATAAAAATAGAGTTTAATAAAAATAATTTTGGGTTTAAAAATATGCATGATGACATGATGATGCACAAAAAGAAAACAACAGACAAATCTATTAGGGTTATATCCGGGGCCGTTACAATCGACACCACTAACAAGGAACCTCGCCCCGAGGTTCCACGCCATGGTACGGGGGAGAGAGGTGAACTATCAGATCTTCAGGCGACGAGTCGATCTCCTCGACACCACTAACAAGAGTTGTTGCTCCATGTTGATCGGTCGACACCACTAACAAGAAGTCGTTGTTCCGATGACGATGATGACTCCGGGGAAACAAAGGAAGGAGTAACAGTCACACGGATCCACCAATTCATCGTAACAAGAGCGAATAATAAGAGTAGTCGTTATGGTGATCAGTCCATCCCGCACCCAAAGTATTACTCTGCACAAGAATAGGAGAGTCGTGTAACAGCTCCCAGAATTCTGATTGACGATATCGACAAGCATTGTCAGCGAAGATTCGACGGAGTCAAAGAACAAAGAATTTTAGAAAGATCAGAGAGGCATAGATGACATCGATGGAGAAGACGAAGGTTAGCCGCCGGTGATGTTCTTCTGTCAGAAAGGTCTTCAAAGATCGGTCCTAATAGGTTAAGGCAGAGATCGTCCAACCCACGTCGGAACCTAAGACTCAGAGAACTCGGATAAGAGAGAAGACCCAAAACTCGCATAGGTAAGAGGAGAAAGAATATAGATAAGAAGAAAAATCAGAGCTAATTAGATCTATCCAACGAATTTTAGAAAATAGTTTTGACGCTCTAAACTCAACGACCATTGGCAAGGTTATCCTAAAGGCTGGACTAGTGGGGTACCGCAACCTGAGCTCTGATACCAACTTGTGACGCCCCGAAACCGGTATCCTGAGGATTCCAGCGATCCCGCCGAAATCCGCACGATATCGATTCAGAGACGCCCTCCGACACGACGTGCGCGACGAATCACACACGTGATGCCAGAGGAATTAACACGAGCGGTAACATTACAACAGGATTACAATAGAGCCCACAAGATACATATATTACAACAACGACTCCAACGAGTCAAGATACAAATATACAATCCAAAGATCCAAATCATACAAAAGATCGAATACGTCCGAGTACGAACAAGATACAAATTGGACTAAGAGTCCTGAAGATAACCAGTGGCGTCCATAACCCCGCCCGAGCCAAGCCGGAAGGGTAACCTTGCTAACGTCGTCATATCGTACTGTCAAAGTCGGGCCATCGGTTGCCGACAAAAGGGAGGAAGCAAAAGAGAAAGAGGAAAGGCGAGAGTAAGTACCAAGGAACGAACTCCGGCACGTACTTAGCGAGACTAGAAATGGCTATGCTCGCCGAGCGAGTATAAATATATATCGCCTGGGGCTATATGGTAGGTTTAGCGGCAGCAAAACTATAACCAATAGAGACACGCTACAACATCCGTCTAATCGGATAAGATAAGAGAGCGCACAAGGTAACGAGATAAATACTACTCAAACATAACCCGACCGATTACACATATCCCCTTCAACAATTGCGAAGAGGCAATGTAAAAGGCACTCAACGGTGGACAAGTTTTATTAGGTAGCCGTTATAGTAATGCTATATTACTACGCAAGTTATTAGCAAATTATTAGCAACAAGATAACGGTGTAAGTTGTTCTATGATCAAGCTATACAATTCCAAGTCGTCCATAACCGCGGACACGGCTTATCGATAAGATGTACACCCTGCAGGGGTTGCCCAAATGTAACCATACGCATGCTCGACCCACTTACGACAGGTGGATGTCTCACAACAAGACCGTTCCCAGCTCAACAAGAAAGTCTAGGGGGCCACCCGCCTAAGCTACCCGTAACGAAGTCCGGCCGTACTCCGAGCGGACTCGGAGGTTTGCGCCGGCGGCTAGGCGTGCGAACCACACGCTTCGCTAAACGTCCCGCAAGGTACGATACAGTAATATAAACACCCGAAGGCAACAGGAAGTAAACACCCGAAGGCAACAGTAAGTAAAGCATGGCATACATGGCATAGGCAAATAAAACCAAGGTTGTGGCCCCCTTTTCAACCGACTTGAGAAAAGGTAATGGGTGAGGGGGGTCCCAATAATCGTCCCCACGCATGGGTAGAGCGCTCAATCTCGGAACAGATAACAAGAACTCGGGTCCTAGGGGACATTAGCAAGTCAAAGTTCCGATGCTTTCGCAAAGGGGCTCACAGATGCCTCTGCTTACAATTTTAGTTGTTAACAAATAAGTGAAGTATGTGTATCTCCAACAAATGATATAGCATGTGATAACCTCCCAACAACCCAACATATCCCGATAACAGATCGAGATAAACAACAGAACCTAAACACGCCTACGACTCGCAAGGCTCAAACATCAAGCAACGGATATGGGTAAGGAATGATACATATAGGATTATTATGGTAAACAAGTGGAATAGGACACGTGACTCGATAAAGAATCGCAACATAAGGATAGCAAGTGCGAGGGAGAGAGTAAAATAGGTGAAGAGAGAGGGCTCGCCTGTGAAAAGCTGCAGAAGAACTTGTCGGAGAACTCGTCGTATCTCACATCAACACTTCGTGATCCTATCCGGGAAGAAGCAAATGTTGCAACAATCAACGGATGCACATCTTACTACTACGGCAAAAGAATCGGCATGATCATGATATGATATGCATGGCATGGCAAACATGATGCGGCGATGCAACTTATCCAATTTAATCGGAATCGGAATCCGGACAAACAATTATTAGGTTCGAGTTGTTTATCTACCCCGCAAATTAAATGTTATTAGCATGGCAAAGACATGGCATAGGTGAGCTACGCAATTTAAATGGAACCGGGATAAGAGATAAGTAGTCCCGCACAATTCCATATTAAATTAGGCGATATGCTATTATCCGAACCCATGAGATATGCGGTACGATGCAACACATGATGCTATGATGAATGCAACAAATTATAGATGGCACATTTATAAAATAGGTTGGCTTAGGGTCGGGGTCTCACGGTATCGGAACAAAAGCGGACGCCGGATTCAGGTTCGGAGAGGTAAAGATGAAGCTGAGGTCTCGGATTTGGGATCCGTGAAGAAGACCTTCCGGTTTGATGCTCTTCGGGTTCCGTCTTCGTGTTGGTGTCGTACTTGAATTGACGAGTGGTGCAAGAAGCCAAAAGAGTAGCCGAGCAACAACGGAACAAAATGCAAAGCTACTGCTATGAATTGATTTCCTGCAACATGTATTTCCCGTATCGGGCAATATCACAAACAGTTGCCGGACATAGCGAGAACGAGACAACAACAAACGGAGATGAACGTCATGATGGAGCGGAGCACAACCAGAGACAAGGGCGCGCGGGGTATCATCGGCAGGACGAGAGCGAGGGCCGGGCTCGGGGACGAGACGGCGGCGCTCGGCTGCATGGCGGTAGGAGGCCGACGACGGGGCAGGGGCTCGAGTGAAGAGGCGCGCGCGGACCTGCAGGACTTGGTCGAAGAAGAGGGAGGCCGGGGCCCTGGGCGTTGCAGACGCGCGCGGAGAGCATGTGGCGGAGGTCGACGGGCAGGCGGACTTGGCGGCGCGGGGACGAAACGGAGGCCGGCCGGGGCGGCGCGCGCGTCTTGATGCGTGCAGGGAGGAGGACGCCGCGCGGCCGGGCAGGAGGATGGAGCGCGCCCGGGAACGAGGACGAGGCGGCGCGCGGGCCTCGCGCGTGGAGGAGCGGCGGACGGGCGGCGAACGCGCCGGGCCGAGGCATGGCGGCGCCGGCCGGAGGGAGGGCGCGCGACCGTGGAGGGAGGAGGGAGCTCGCGCTCGTGTCCGAGAGCAGCTCGGCGAGGGGAGAGGAGGCGAGAGGGGCTCGGGTTCGCTCGGGCTCGAGCCCGAGAGAGGGAGAGGTGGAAGGACCGGAACGGGAAAAGAAAAGGAGGAGGGGATTTTCGGAAAATGCCTTGAGCGGCGGCGGGGGGTGGAGTGCGAAAACGCCAAGGGCAGGCTGGTGGCCGGTTAGGGTTTCCCCGTGGGCTTAGGTGGGCTTGGTGGCCGGGGAAAGGGGAGCAGGCTGGGCCTGGTTTGGCTCGGCCGGTTGGGAGTGATTCTCCCTCCCCTTTTTTTATAAAAACTATTTTCTATTTTATTTTCTGTTTGTTTTAAATGCTATTTGTAAATAGTTTTTGGACCATAAAGATAAGCAGAAATTAGGGTTTAATTCCGGGATAAAAGAGATAGAGTAATTTTTGGCAATAAAAATAGAGTTTAATAAAAATAATTTTGGGTTTAAAAATATGCATGATGACATGATGATGCACAAAAAGAAAACAACAGACAAATCTATTAGGGTTATATCCGGGGCCGTTACACGAAACCCCCAGTACCGAGAGCCACGATACGGAAAACCTTCCAGAGACGCCGCCGCCGCCAATCCCATCTCGGGGGATTCAGGAGATCGCCTCCGGCACCCTGCCGGAGAGGGGAATAATCTCCCGGAGGTCTCTTCATCGCCATGATCGCCTCCGGATCGATGTGTGAGTAGTCCACCCCTGGACTATGGGTCCATAGCAGTAGCTAGATGGTTGTCTTCTACTCATTGTGCTATCATGTTAGATCTTGTGAGCTGCCTATCATGATCAAGATCATCTATCTGTAATCCTACATGTTGTGTTTGTTGGGATCCGATGAATATTGAATACTATGTCAAGTTGATTATCAATCTATCATATATGTTGTTTATGTTCTTGCATGCTCTCCGTTGCTAGTAGAGGCTCGGCCAAGTTGATACTTGTAACTCCAAGAGGGAGTATTTATGCTCGATAGTGGGTTCATGCCTCCATTGAATGCTGGGAGTGACAAGCAACCTCTAAGGTTGTGGATGTCTTTGTTGCCACTAGGGATAAAACATCGATGCTTTGTCTAAGGATATTTGTGTTGATTACATTACGCACCATACTTAATGCAATTGTCGGTTGTTTGCAACTTAATACTGGAAGGGGTTCGGATGATAACCTGAAGGTGGACTTTTTAGGTATAGATGCATGCTGGATAGCGATCTATGTACTTTGTCGTAATGCCCTGATTAAATCTCATAGTACTCATCATGATATATGTATGTGCATTGTTATGCCTTCTTTATTTGTCAATTGCCCAACTGTAATTTGTTCACCCAACATCTGTTTATCTTATGGGAGAGACACCACTAGTAAAATGTGGACCTCGGTCCAATTCTTTACATCTGAAATACAATCTACTGCAATTGTTCTTTACTGTTCTTCGCAAACAATCATCATCTTCCACACAATACATTTAATCCTTTGTTTACAGCAAGCCGGTGTGATTGACAACCTCACTGTTACGTTGGGGCAAAGTACTTTGATTGTGTTGTGCAGGTTCCACGTTGGCGCCGGAATCCCTGGTGTTGCGCTGCACTACACTCCGCCTCCATCAACCTTCAACGTGCTTCTTGGCTCCTACTGGTTCGATAAACCTTGGTTTCTTTCTGAGGGAAAACTTGCTACTGTACGCATCACACCTTCCTCTTGGGGTTCCCAACGGACGTGTGTCAACTGCACGCATCACCGCCGCCATGCTCCGGCCAAGTCCGACCGCCCCTGACCTCGCCGCCGACACCGCCTGAACCGCCGTGCGACGATCTATCGATCTGTCCGCATGGTTTCGCAGATTTCTTCCTCCTCCTCCGGATCGCCTCCCGGCCAGATCTGGAGCCTAATCGCCTCTGGCGATTGATGGTCTCCGGCGAGCTGTGGTCTTTGCCGTCGACGCTAGCGTGCCCCTGGGATTGTCCTGGCGCGGGTGATGTGCTCGCAGCGCCTGTGCCGTCGTTCCCTGGGGTGATGTGCTGCTCGTGTGTTCGTCGGCGTAACGCCGGCGCCTTCCCTGGACTTGCAGCTGCTACGGCCGCGCGGGCACTGCCTCGCCATGTCGTGGCTTCTGCTTCCAGGCGCTGCTAAGCTCTCCTGTTCCTCCTCCTTCTCATCTCCTTGTCTGTGCGCCTCCATCCCACTTTGCTTCTTCTTCCTCTTGCTCCCAGGCCTCCTGTTGATCCAATGATCACACAGGGCCTGCTGTTGTCATCTATGCATGCTATGCTTCTCCTCGACAAGCCCTCGTAAATGCAACCATCTCTGGTTATTGACCAGATGTTTGCTGCTTGCTGTTCATGGCTATTTCTGCACTTCTCCCTGTCTTTTGCCATGCTATGTCTTGCTATGCCATGCTCAAAATGCTCTACCATGCTACCTAGGCTTACTGGTATGCTTTACTTGCTTGTCTAGGTATTTTGATGTGTGTTCCTGTGACACTTGTGATGCCTGTGAAATGCTTCTGTGCCATCTGTAAGATCCAATGATCTATTGGATAAGTAAATCCTAATGGCTAGACTTTATGTGTTGCTTGACTTGATCTAATTGATCCATTTGATCAATTAAATGTCAGTGGCTGGTTACTGATGGTTTCTGTTGCTAAATGGATGGTTTGCTTACTGATGTTGCTACTCAAGCATGCTTATGCTACTGTGTGTGTGCTGCTGCCTTTCAATGATGGTACTATACACTTGTGCATGGATTAATTATGTATTCATGTCTGGATGAATTATTTATTGATGTACTACTTATGCAGTGTTGATTAAATGACTTGCTATGCATGATTTGATTTTCCATGATTAATTGGGAAACAAATGGAGTCTGAATCCATTACTGGATAGTGATGATTTAATGTTTGGCTTTACTTTGGATGGTTTTGTGTTTGTTGTGACCTCAGTAGCCTTGCTACCGATCGGTTGCTCACACAATTGACTAGATCTGTTGGCTACTCATCTTTGCTTGCATATTTGGGGATCATAATTAATATGAATGCCAATATGCTTGCCTGTGAAGAAATCTTGGGTTTTCCTGATGGTTACTTGCTTAGGATCTTGATGTCTACGCACGCTTCTATTCCTGTAGACAGTGTTGGGCCTCCAAGAGCAGAGGTTCGTAGAACAGCAGCAAGTTTCCCTTAAGTGAATCACCCAAGGTTTATCGAACTCAGGGAGGTAGAGGTCAAAGATATCCCTCTCAAGCAACCCTGCAATTAAGATACAGGAAGTCTCTTCACTACAAGAGAACCTGCCCTACAACAACACATAGCTAACAACCCTCTAAATATGTGTTGCGGAAAAATATTGTAGATACACATATATGCGCTGCTGTCTACATCCGTTATCTTGGTAAGTAAAGTGCAAACAACCGGCCACCAGCCAGGATATTTTGGTGTGCTCCCGCCAACATGCATTTGAGAAACTGAAAATTCCGCGTTTGAGATATTTGTTTAGCGCGAAAGTGTGCGGAGACGTGGGGACGATAGGTCCTTTTCTTTGGAAATTGGCACACCGCTGACAAGTAGGCCTATCTATCAAGCCCAATTTAGTTCGTTCTCATCTCCTCCTTCAAATCGCTCATCTCCTCGTCGATCCCCTCCCTTTCTCCCGTCTCCTCCACTCCTCCCGCCGCCGCTGCCGCTCTCACCTACCGCTACCGGCTAGCTACATCGCCGACCCTGCCAGATCCTACTTTCTCTCGGCTTCCTCTCATCATTCCTAACAATATCTCTTTGAACCACTGCCTGAAACACATGGGCCGCCCAACCCTAGATCGGTAATCGGCATCGTCGATCTGCAAGTTCCCACTGGCTGCTTTCTGGGCGGCATGCGCCATGCCACACGGCAGAACCACCAGTTGGTGTAGTTGAGGCCGTCTGACGAAGCTGCGGCCCAATTTGGCGACAAATGCAAACTAGATGGTGACCAACAGCTTCGTCGCGCGCGAGCCGGCAGCCGCCTCCGGCAGCAATCTGGTGGTGTTGGATGGTAGGCAAGTAGCCTAACTGAGGAGGACCACAGGAGCTCAAGGGCTATCTCGACCTCGTCTTCAGGTTCGCATTCAAACCAAGCCCGTCCCGAGCTCTTCAGGTCACTCCCTGCGCTTTTAGCTGTACCACTTCATGACGCGGAGACTAGTAATGCAATTGCCAGGCCATCAATGAGATTTCCGTCCCATGTAAGTAATTATTTGTCCCACGGGTATCTCAATTGTGATTTTGTTTCCATGCTTTTTTTTGTGACTGCCAGGTGTGGTTCAAGTAATTAACCAGTTCATCCATATCTAAATATTTGCATTATCCTTCCTGAACTGTTGCCCTATTTCGGTCGACCATCCACTGCTGTCCGTGAAGTAATAAACAGATTGCTACCACTCCACTCTTTTATCAACTTAATGCGTGTAATGTTTCAGTTTATTTTCAGTGACTATCGAAGTTGTCCAATTCTTCGCCGCTTTTAATTAATTTGTTATATTCAACATTTATTCTTAGGTATATATTCTTGAATCTACATAATAGAAGCAGAAAAGAAGCGACTTGTGATGAGTGGACATGCGCGACTACGAAGGACAAGATGGTTTTTACTATCTCAAATTGACTTGATTGTACTTATTTAAAAACAATTAATGTCTTATGTGTGCAGCCTGCATGTTTCCTGTTCCGCTATCATGATGATATAATCCCCCTCCTGACTCTATAGGAATAAACTAAAAAAAGAATTCTCCTGCTTTTGGCATTTGCAAACAACTTATATTGATGATAGAAATTATTTTTCATTTCATATCCTCGCTAATAAGCAGATTGTAAATGCTAAAATTCCTTGTTATATATGCAGCTTGAATGTTCCCATTTTTTTTCTTCTAAGGAGGCAAAGAAGAATAATATATTTATATCTTCACACTTTCCTATATTTATCTGGCTTTCGTCCTCTCACAGCAGGTGACTCAAGCGAGCTACAATACCAGCAAGGGAAGCATTACTCGTTGTTGTATCCTAATATACGCTTGCAGATTGCACTTTCTGTGTGTATATGGTCAACTAATGCACTGCAAGGTATTTTCTATAAGCTTCTTACTTATAATCTAGATGTGTAGACTGCAGATCTGAACGGTGCGCGTTAGACAATTGGTATTTCATTTGTAGTTTGACAATCTGCATGAGCTTTTTGTTGAAATGCATGTAATCATTAAGTTACTGCTTAGTAGCATTCTTTTGTCGACTTGGATCACTATTAGAGAACATTACACATTATAGTTTTGATTTCATAACTTCCCTGCAGATTGAGTATCCTATGCTAGATGAGCTGCACAAAGGTGCCAATGAATGGATTTCACACTGGCGTGTTTGAGTTTGTAGCAGAAGAAGGTATGCTCATCGTGTCCTGCTTGGTATCTGCTATAACTGAGCTTTTACTGCTCTCTGAATGTGTATATATTTCAGCCAACTTGTTCTAAATTCTTGTCTCGTTTATATGTATTGCTACCATCAAATTAACGATAAAACTAGTAAAAAAGTCTTGCCTGCTTTTAAGTGGAACCACCCCTGAACTCATTTGTAATGCATCCCTTTCCTTTTAAGGCATGTCACTATGCATAGCTGATACAGTTAAGTTGTTAGTGCACATTCTTTCTGCAAGTCAACCCACTTGGCCAAGATAGTATATTATTAATGTATTATCACCTCAGCATATGGTGATATCATACATTGTTACCAAAAGTGATAGCCTTAAAAAAAAGAGCAGGGCAATACCTTCTATTGCAATATCTTTCTGCTGGGTGCTACTGGATAGAGTTACTGTATTCAGACTAAAGTTATACTGTACAGGTTATGAAATATTGTGAGTTGAACAAGTGGAGCATTGGAATTTTTTCACGTGGGCATAAGAGAGTACTTATAATTGTTTACTTGGTTGGTGATTGGATTATGCAGGTAATAGGACATTATGGTCTTATGTTATGTCCTTCACCTTTAAAGTTTTTTTGGATTATTTTTTTCTAATGGTGAAAAAATATTTTATACAAGTGTGCTAAACATACTTAATTTTTCTTTGCAGGAGGTAAATATAATGAAAGGATATTGTGGAGCGGCATCCAGACAAAGGGGCTGAATGCACAATAGATGATTTTATTTTATTTCTTAGATTAGATTAAGGTGTCAACAAAAATGTGCGGTGAAACCTATGGATAACTAGTTTATTCATTGTTTCTTTTGTACCGAGCTTATGTATATGTAACTCAGATTGTATTACCGAATTTCAATTAATAAAGTTTTATGATTCATTTAACATACAATACTCAAGTTTTGATTGAAACGTTCATTAAAATTTGCATAAATGATATGCTTGCAGAATCACAAAATTTGTCTGTGGACTGGAACAATATGTAAAAGAGCAAAACTGGATTGCTGGTATTTAATTATATTGATAAATTGTGTTATTGCACGGTAAGCAACAACATATACAAGGGTTGCTAAACTCAAATTTTATGCGTTGCTCTGTTGCAACGCTGCTGTTACCAACGGATCTATATGCGTTGCGTTGTACCGTAGCAACACCAAAAAACGCAACGCATTATTATCCGTTGGTAAATGCACTAGCAACGCCTTAATTGATATTTAGATACAGATAAATCCGTTACTGTAGGCATGGTCCTCTTGTAGTGCTTGTGTCCCCAACACACCTAATACACTTGTCAGATGTATAGGTGCACTAGTTCGGCGAAGAGATAGTGAAATACAAGTAATATGGATGATTATAAGTAGTAATTGCAATCTGAAATAAAAATGGCAGCAAGCGAACATGTAGCGGAACTTGTTGGAAACGGTGTTTCAATGCTTAGAAACAAGGCCTAGGGATCATACTTTCACTAGTGGACACTCTCAACAATGATCACATAATTGAAAAAATAAATGCTACTCTCAAACACTCTCTTGTTGGATAACAAACACCATTGATTTGTAGGGCTGCAAAAGCACACCTCAAGCCGGAGTAAACAAGCTCCACAACGTCGTAAAGGAATTACACACGATGCGCACACTGTCACCATCACACCATGGAGAGTGACTCCGGAGATCATATTAAAGTAACCTCTAGAGTGCATAATAGACAAGAGTAACATCTACATATTCAACTAGATTACAAAGCTCATGATCACATAAAGATCACACCATGGGAGAGAGAGAGATGAACCACATAGATACCGGTAGAGCCCTCAGCCTCGGGGGAGAACTACTCCCTCCTCATCATGAGAGACAGCAACAACGATGAAGATGGCGATGAAGTCGATGGACATGGCTCCGGGGGCAATTCCCCGTCCCGGCAGGGTGCCGAAACAGAGACTTCTATCCCCCGAATTAGGGTTTTTGGTGGCGGCGGAGCTACGGAACTCTTCTGGAGAAATCATCGACCCCCTCAGGGTTTTCAGGGCAGGAGCTTAATATAGGCGAAAGGGCGGCGCGAGGGGGTGCCCGAGGGGCCCACCCCATAGGGCAGCGCCGCCCCCTCCTGGCCGCGCCAGTGGATGGGGAGGAGGTCGTGGGCCTCCTCTGGCCTGGCCCTTCTGGCTCCGTGGGTCTTCTGGCGAAATAGAATTTCTGTAATTTTTCTGGATTTTTCCGAGCACTTTGGTTTTTGGGCCTTTTCTGCAATAAACAGACATAATAAATAGAAACTAGCACTGTGACATCTTGTTAATAGGTTAGTCCAATAAATGCCATAATATGATATAAAGTGCATATAAAACATGTAGCTATTGGCATAAAACTAGCATGGAACATAAGAAATTATAGATACGTTGGAGACGTATCAAGCATCCCCAAACTTAGTTCTACTCGTCCTCGAGTAGGTAAACGATAACAAGAATAATTTCTGAAGTGACAAGCTACCAACATAATCTTGATCAATACTATTGTAAAGCATATGAGATGAATGAAGTGACTCAAAGCAATGGTCTATAGTTTGCTAACAAATAGGTAATGGCTAAACAGCTGAATCATATAGCAAAAACTTTTCATGAATAGTACTTTCAAGAGAAGCATCAAAAAGTCTTGCATAAGAGTTAACTCATAAAGCAATAGATTCTTGATAAAAGGTTTTGAAGCAACACAAAGGAAGATTTAAGTTTCAGCAATTGCTTTCAACTTTTAACATGTATATCTCATGGATAATTGTAAACACAAAGTAATATGATGAGTGCAATAAGCAAGCACATAAGAAATGAAGCACACAAAGTTGACACAAGTGTTTGCTTCTAAGATAGAAAGAAGTAGGTAAACTGACTCAACATAAAGTAAAAGATAGGCCCTTCGCAGAGGGAAGCAGGGATTAAATCATGTGCTAGAGCTTTTCAAGTTTTGAAATCATATAGAGAGCATAAAAATAAAGTTTTGAGAGATGTTTGTTGTTGTCAACGAATGGTAGTGGGCACTCTAACCCTCTTGTCAAACAGACTTTCAAAGAGCGGCTCCCATGTAGGACGTTATCTCTACCAGCAAGGTAGATCATCCCTCTTCTCTTTTGTTTACACATGTATTTTAGTTTTATTTATAGATGACACTCCTCCCAACCTTTTGCTTTCACAAGCCATGGCTAACCGAATCCTCGGGTGCCTTCCAACATTTCACATACCATGGAGGAGTGTCTATTGCAAAATTAAGTTGCTTACCGATAAATCAGGGCAAAACATGTGAAGAGAATTATTAATGAAAGTTAATTAATTGGGGCTGGGCACCCCGTTGCCAGCTCTTTTTGCAAAATTATTGGATAAGCGGATGTATATGCCACTAGTCCATTGGTGAAAGTCTGCCCAACATGATTGAAAGATAAAACACCACATACTTCCTCATGATCTATAAAACATTGACACAAATAAGGAGTAATAAAGTTTTGAATTGTTTAAAGGTAGCACATGAAGTATTTACTTGGAATGGCAGAAAAATACCACATAGTAGGTAGTTATGGTGGACACAAATGGCATAGGTTTTGGCTCAAGGTTTTGGATGCACGAGAAGCATTCTCTTTCAGTACAAGGCTTTGGCTAGCAAGGTTGTTTGAAGCAAACACAAGTATAAACCGGTACAACAAAACTTACATAAGAACATATTGCAAGCATTATAAGACTCTACACTGTCTTCCTTGTTGCTCAAACACTTTTACCAGAAAATATCTAGACCTTAGAGAGACCAATCATGCAAACCAAATTTCAGCCAGCTCTGCGGTAGTTCTCCACTAATAGGCTTAAACTACATGGTGCAAAAGCTTAAACATAATATACTTGACAGCTCAAAACAATTGCCAAGCATCAAATTATTCAAGACAATATACCAATTACCACATGAAGCATTTTCTGTTTCCAACCAAATAACAATAAGTGCTGCGGCTTTCAGCTTTCGCCACAAACATGAAAAATAAAACGAAGAACACAAGTGTTCAAATGAAAAAGCGGAGCGTGTCTCTCTCCCACACAAGCATGTTAGGATCCGATTTATTCAGAGAATGAAAATAATAAAACGAAAATAAAAGCACACAGACGCTCCAAATAAAGCACATAAGATGTGACGGAATTAAAATATAGTTTCACTAGAGGTGACCTGATAAGTTGTTGATGAAGAAGGGGATGCCTTGGGCATCCCCAAGCTTAAACGCTTGAGTCTTCTCGAAATATGCAGGGATGAACCACGGGGTCATCCCCAAGCTTAGACTTTTCACTCTTCTTGATCATATTATATCATCCTCCTCTCTTGATCCTTGAAAACTTCCTTCACACCAAACTCAAAGCAATCTCATTAGAGGGTTAGTGCATAATCAAAAATTCACATGTTCAGCAAGGACACAATAATTCCCAACACTTCTGGACATTACCTAAGGTTACTGAAATTTAATTGAGCAAAGAAACCCACTCAAACACAGTAAAATAGGCAATGCGAAATAAAAGGCAGAATCTGTCAAAACAGAACATTCCTTAAAGACGAATTTTTTCGAGGCACTTAACACGCTCAGATGGAAAAGCTCCAGTTGAATGAAAGTTGCGTACATATCTGAGGATTACTCATAAATTTTTTCAAGATTTTTAGATTTTTCTACAGAGAGAAAAACTCAAAACCGTGACAGCTAAAAATCTGTTTCTGCGCAGAAATCCAAATCTAGTACCAACTTTCTATCAAAGACTTTACTTGGCACAACAATGCAAGAAAATAAAGATACAAAGATATTGCTACAGTAGTAGGCAGTACCTTGACTCAAAAATAAAACAAAAATTGCAGAAATAAAACAATGGATTGTCTCCCAAGAGCGCTTTTCATTAAAGCCTTTTAGCTAGGCATGATAATTTTCATGATGCTCTTATAAAGATGAGAGTTGAATATAAGAGAGCATCAAAAAGCAAATGCCAAACACATTTAAGTCTAACCCACTTTCTATGCAAACGAATCTTGTAAGAAAACAAATTATTGAAGCATGAAGCTACTATCATAGAAAGACAAAGCAAGTGCAACTTCAAAATTTTCAACAAAAAGAGAGGTGACTTAATATTATTGAGATATATAAAACCATGTCTCCCTCTCTCATAATAATTTTCAGTGGTATCATTGATAAACTCAACAATATAGCTATCGCATAAAGCATTCTTATCATGATCCACATGCATAAAAGTATCATTACTCTCCACACAAGCATAATCAATTTTATTAGTAATAGTGGGAGTAAAACTATCACATCCATCATTATAATCATCATAAATTGGAGGCATAGAATAATCATAATGAATTTTATCCTCAATAGTAGATGGACTGAAAATATCACAATCACCATAACGAACTTGAATATGATAGACAAGTCTGTATATTAGAGAGATGGTTTTGGGTAGTCCCTCCATAACTATGACAAGTTTCATGAGGATGACTGTAATTATAACCTATGTCATAGTATTCTTTATAATAATTGTCAAAGATTGGAGGCATAGTGTCATCATAAGAAATAGAATAGTTATCTTTCAAAGTGTGTTCATCTGTAAACATACCATCATTGTTACTAGAAGGAGATGTATCAAACATATAATCATCAGTAGCAAAAGGATTTTCAAACACCTCATCCCCAAGCTTAGAGCTTTCTATATCATCATGGGAAGAAACATGGATAGTACTAATACTATGGCAATTATTAACATCATCATTTTCGGAATTAGTGTCCCAGAGATCTTCAATATCAAAAGAAGTGTGCTTTTCCCAATCATGATCATTAATATAAATAACGGGCATAGGTTCATCATCAAGTTCAGAATCATCGAATTCAGAATTATAAGTATCAATTGTAATAGGAGCAACAAGTTTGGGAGAAGATACCGTTTCCTCTCTCCTTTTACTCCTCCTCTTCTTCTTCTTCTTCTTCTTCTTCTTCTTCTTCTTCTTCTTCTTCTTCTTCTTCGTTCCCTTCTTCTTCTTCTTTTCCTCTTTAGGAGGGAGAGGCTTGAAAGGAAGCTTCTCCACATAACCTGGTTTATTATTAGAAACAATAGAAGAAACTTGGGAGGATACCTCTCTTTCATTAATAAGAACAAAACACATATTAGTCCTGTCATATTTTGGTAAAGTCCCATCCTTTATAACACTTTGTATGTAGGTGTTGGCATGGCAATTATTAACACAATAGAGATAACATCCATGCAACACACTATTCATATCAAGATCACTCATATCTAACAAAGAATTTTTTCTTGATAACTCTTCACACCCCAAAAATAAAGTAAGTTCATCATGCTGATTAGAAGTGATCATGTTATCACAATATAGACTTGAAGTACTCATTAAATTCGAAATACTATCATCATGACCAGAACATTGAAAATTAAAATGACCCACTTCATAGAAAAGTTCACAAATAAAAGGATGGAGGTCACAAAGTTTTTCACCAAGATCTTTTAGAGCCTTGTACCACATTCTAGTTTTTTCATTCCTATGATGGATACAATATTCATCTTCGATTTGATTAATTCCACAAGGTCTATGCATTCCACAAAAATTAACATGCTTATAAGAAATAGTATTTTCAGAAATTTGGGCATGTTTATTGCAATCATTAATAACAATTTCATTTTCCATGCAAGTGTCTTTGAAAGGTTCATGATACACGTCCCAATTTTCTTTAGGAACATTAATATGAGAAGCAAAGGTTCTACAACAATCAACAATAATTTGAGAATCAAGACCATAATTATCACTAAGCTTTTTAAAACCAGCAGTTTCAATGAAAGACTTATTGCATTCATATTCATAGTTTATACCTGATTTTTTACCTTTGTCGTTCTCCCAATCTTCAGTATTGCTTTGAATTCTTTCAAGGAGATCCCATCTAGCTTCAACCTTCTTACTTGTGAAAGAACCCTGTGAACATGCATCTACATAATCCTTATAATGACTTGAAAGCCTTGCATAAAAATTAGTAACAATTATTTCCTCAGAAAGCTCATGGTTAGGACATTTGAGTATTAATGTTTTTAGTCTTCCCCAAGCTTGAGCAATGCTTTCTCCATCATGAGGGTAAAAATTATAAATGCGAATCCTATCTAGATGCACTTCATGAAGAGGATAAATTTTAGAGTAAAAGAGAGATTCAAGCTGTTTCCAATTCGATGGTTGTTCATCCAGCAGCCTATACCATTCCTTTGCTTTGTCCTTAAGTGACAATGGAAATAGTTTCCTCATAACATTTTCTCTTGATAAACCTGCAATCTCAAATAACTCACAAAGTTCTGTAAGTTTAGACAAGTGAACACTTGGATGGACTGATCCATCCCCTACATACTGATCATTCATAACCCTTTCAACAATTTTCATAGGTATTTTAAAAGGAATACTTTTAACAGGTGGATTTGGAATATCACAAGCATTATTCGAATTACCACATATTGGAGACAAAGCATTATCAAGGAAAAATACTTCATCCAAAGCTGAGGAGCAAAAAAGATTATTTTTATATAAACTAGCTTCCCCAAGCTTGGGTTTTTCCATAGCATTAAAAATAATGGTGTCCAAATTTTTTATACTAATAACATTACTACCACTATTATGCAGACAAACTTCCATAGGTTTTTTAATTTTCTCTTCAAAAGCATCATGTCCTAATTCAATATAAATTTCATAAAGATCTCTATTTTTTTTGTTGTTTTCCATTAAGCTAACTAGTGAAATAAAAACAAGAAACAAAAAGATATAATTACAGAATCTAAAGGAAATAGCTTCGAGCACTCACACACCGGCAACAGTGCTAGGAAATAGCTTAGTAGTCGGAGGATGTGAATACCTTTTACCTTACCTCCCTGGCAACAGCACCAGAAAATAGCTTGATGTCTACGCACGCTTCTATTCCTGTAGACAGTGTTGGGCTTCCAAGAGCAGAGGTTCATAGAACAACATCAAGTTTCCCTTAAGTGAATCACCCAAGGTTTATCGAACTCAGGGAGGTAGAGGTCAAAGATATCCCTCTCAAGCAACCCTGCAATTAAGATACAAGAAGTCTCTTGTGCCTCCAACACACCTAATACACTTGTCAGATATATAGGTGCACTAGTTCGGTGAAGAGATAGTGAAATACAAGTAATATGGATGATTATAAGTAGTAATTGCAATCTGAAATAAAAATGGCAGCAAGCGAACATGTAGCGTAACTTGTTGGAAACGGTGTTTCAATGCTTAGAAACAAGGCCTAGGGATCATACTTTCACTAGTGGACACTCTCAACAATGATCACATAATTGAAAAAATAAATGCTACTCTCAAACACTCTCTTGTTGGATAACAAACACCATTGATTGTGTAGGGCTGCAAAAGCACACCTCAAGCCGGAGTAAACAAGCTCCACAACGTCATAAAGGAATCACACACGATGCACACACTGTCACCATCACACCGTGGAGAGTGACTCCGGAGTTCATATCAAAGTAACCTCTAGAGTGCATAATAGACAAGAGTAACATCTACATATTCAACTAGATTACAAAGCTCATGATCACATAAAGATCACACCATGGGAGAGAGATGAACCACATAGCTACCGGTAGAGCCCTCAGCCTCGGGGGAGAACTACTCCCTCCTCATCATGGGAGATAGCAACAACGATGAAGATGGCGATGGAGTCGATGGAGATGGCTCCGGGGGCAATTCCCCGTCCCGGCAGGGTGCCGAAACAGAGACTTCTGTCCCCCGAATTAGGGTTTTTGGTGGCGGCGGAGCTACGAAACTCTTCTGGAGAAATTGTCGATCCCCTCAGGGTTTTCAGGGTAGGAGCTTAATATAGGCGAAAGGGCGGCGCGAGGGGGTGCCCGAGGGGCCCACCCCATAGGGCGGCGCCGCCCCCCTCCTGGCCGCGCCAGTGGATGGGGAGGAGGCCGTGGGCCTCCTCTGGCCTGGCCCTTCTGGCTCCGTGGGTCTTCTGGCGAAATAGAATTTCTGTAATTTTTCTGTATTTTTCCGAGCACTTTGGTTTTTGGGCCTTTTCTGCAATAAACATACATAATAAACAGAAACTGGCACTGTGGCATCTTGTTAATAGGTTAGTCCAATAAATGTCATAATATGATATAAAGTGCATATAAAACATGTAGCTATTGGCATAAAATTGGCATGGAACATAAGAAATTATAGATACGTTGGAGACGTATCAGATCTCACTGTGTAGTCCTTGGTAACTCCTATTTCTAGTATTCCATCTACTGGTGCTATCTGTGCATGTGTTCTTGCTGGTGTGCACATATGTGCATGTGTTCTAGTCTGTATGCACAAGATTGTATCTGGGTGGTTCTAGTTTTAGTGGGTTCCTCTTCTGCCAGTGATCCTTGGTGAAAACCAAGTGATGATCTCCCCTTGAGCATCTGCTCAAGCCCATGACATGTGTCTTGCATGAATAATGGATTGGATCCACTGGATCCACTCCAGGAACTAGGTATACCTTGTTCCAGCTCCTAGAAAGAGATTTTGTGTTGATGCAGACTTCTGGTTTATTTATGTTCACAGCCCTACACCTCCAGCTCTTGGTTAATCTCCTCCTTATGTCACCATGCTTGTTGGTTGGTTACTTGGTGGTTTTTGGATGGATAGTTGGTTCTGTGATGGTTGGTGTTGTTCTTGAGCAAGAACAGGATGAACTCTATCCTATTTCTTTCTCTATCCTATTGTTTCTAGGGTTTCTGCCCTACTTATACCTCTGGTCCTTCTTCTCTGGTCATGCCACACAAGCCTGGCTTGGCCTGGTGACTAGGCCTTGCCTTTCCTTGTTGTTGCTTGCACAGCAACACATGAGCTGTGTGCTCATATGGTGAAACTTGAGCCCCTGAGTGTGCTCAGGTTTGGTCTGCTTCTCCTTATCCTTGTGCTGTCCAAGATTTTGGACAAGCACAAGTGTGCCTGACACTTGGTCTCTGTCCAAACTGAATATGTGCTGATTTCTAATCCTCAGGCTAGTATTGTTGTCCTATTTTGCAGGTTTTGAAGATGGATATGGCTATGGAAGCTTCCTTAGTCTAGGATCTTAGTTTAGGGTCAAATGATGTAATCTTCTTTTTATTTCTGTTTATTATTCATTAAATTCTTGTAATAAGAATATTGTAAAGACCATGTATGTGTGTTTATATATCAATAAAGCTCAATGTTTCTCTATGAGCTTATGTGTTGTATTTAAATTTCAATTTGAAATTCCATAGTCATTTGAATTTACGAGTTGTTTTGAAATTATGAATTCAAATTCCATATTTACTTTTGCTTATTGTTTGATCTTAAGTTATTAATTGTATATTACTCGTCATATGAAATCAAAATCCAAAATCAACAAGATACAAAAGAAGTCATGTCAAAATTCACACCTCGACTTACCAAACCCTAATTGCAATTCGAGATAGAACCTCGATCCCTCTTAGGTTTAGTTGCAATAAGGCGCGAAAATTTCCCCCGTTTTGCGATGAAATGCACATCCCATTTCTAAAACTACCCTTCGTTGATCCTATGTTCTGGGTTATTACAAAAATCCTGGCATAGAACTCGCTCCAGGACTTGATGAACCCGACGCGCTGCCCTGTCCACTGCAGCTGCACCTTCCACGCGCAACGGTCGCCCAAGTACAAGCATACCTTCATAGGGGGGCTATTGTTCTTGATCTTGTACTTCCTGATGAGGGGCTGCTCCATGTACGGCGGGACGGCAAGGGCACAGAGGTTCTGGCTCTCCACCTGGACGAAGAACGCTGGCAGACGCGGATTGGCATGGTGCCCCAGGTCAGCAGGACGGCCGGCGTGGCGCCTCGGTGCTGTGATCTGCTGGTGGGCTTCCATGAACGCTACGTTGGGATCACGCAGCTGCACACAGACGACATAGTCGATAGCGTCCAGTATGGGCCCGTCCGAGAAGTATTCCAGGAAGGGCCAGTTCTGCACACGCACAAGGAAGCTATATCAAACTTAACAAGGCAATGACATGCACAGACACAAGCAGGCAATGGCATGGACAAGCACAAGCAGACAATGACATGCACAAGCACAAGTAGGCAATGGCATGTACAATCACAAGCAGGCAATGGCATGCACAAGCACAAGCAAGCAATGACATGGACAAGCACAAGCAGGCAATGGCATGCACAAGCACAAGCAGGCAATGGCATGCACAAGCACAAGTAGGCAATGACATGGACAATCACAAGCAGGCAATGATATGCACAAGCACAAGCACAAGCACAAGCAGGCAATGGCATGTACAAGCACAAGCAGACAATAGCATGGACAAGCACAAGTAGGCAATGGCATGCACAAGCACAAGTAGGCAATGGCATGGACAATCACAAGCAGGCAATGGCATGCACAAGCACAAGCAGACAATGGCATGGACAATCAAAAGCAGGCATTGACAATGCCAAACTCAAGCACAAGCAATGGCATGGACAAGCACAAACAATGTCATGGAGAATGGCAATGCCAAGCTCAAGCACTGTCATGGACTTGACATTGTCAAGTCCATGATGGTGCTTGAGCTTGGCATGGCAAGCATAAGCACATTACAATGAATCATATACATTCACATCTACAATGTCATCTAGTCGACGTAAACAAGCGACAAGGAGATTGAGTCAAGGTACTTACGATTGGGTGGATCGCCAGCGCCCCACTCTGAGGAGGAAGAGGAGCAAATCCCAGTGGAGGGGGAGGCGGCATAGCTGGTAAGTATGTCCTCAGGTCCGGCCGCGGTCGGGAAGCCGCGCACCGATGGTGCTGTCGTCTGGCGCCGGGCACGAGGTCGGGTGAACCCCGGCGGCGGCGGGACGGGAGGCGCGCCAAAGGGGGCAGGCGGACGCGGCATGCCCCATGGCATCGACGGCTGCATCGGGGTGGATGCCAACCCCGGCTGGGGCTCCATCTCCCTGCTGGAGCCCGGTGCACCGCCCGCCATTGCGGCCGCCCTCGCCGTTGGAAATCCTAGTGGGGACGGGGGGAAAAACCCCCGTCCCCGATGGATCCGCCGGTCGAATCATGGCGGCTCGAAGAGCCAGGACGGCAGCGCTCCGGGTTGCGACGCCGATGGGCCTCGTGCTCGCGAACGGCGATGGTTGATTCATCACCGGCACGCGGCCGGCATCGATCTTCGCCGCCGAGTCACCGCCTCCGGCCTCGTACTCGAGAATGAAGCGGTGAGGGTAAGTGGGCAGTGAGGACCAAGACTACGCGATGTCTCCCGCACTTCTCCACGCGTGAAAACATTGCACGCGAGCATGCAAAATGGCACGACAACGGGCCTGGCCCCGGAGAAACTGCCGATTCGGACGTTCCTCCAGGGCCTATCCCAGGGGTGCTTTGAGAACCGGTTGGACCACAACGTGGATGTCTTACAGGCAACCAAACGAACCGGTTTTTGCTGGACCGATGCGAGCCAAAGAGCTCATAGCCTACCAAACGCGCCCCTAGTGGTCTAGCCCGTGTAAAGATTGTGGTGCTCTTGACACACATTTGACGTTTAATCAGAAACCTTACTTTCTTGTTACCGTACCTGTAAACTTCCAGTTTGCATACATTAGAGCATGTCTAGTTGACCCCCTACTTTCTGCCCCGTAAAACGCGAGCAGAGGGCCCTGTATCAAAAAATTGCTCACGCAAGAACCATTCCGTCTAGCAGACCCCGTATTTCACCATGTATATTTGAAAATTGCAAACCCTAGAAAATTTGTTCGATAGTTCATCATCAGTCCATAGCTAGATCATACATACGGATCATACATAATTGCGCTATCCTAATGGACCGCGACTTCTACGAACCTATCTACTCGTCAAGGATGACGAATGGCGCATTGGCGGCGGCCTCCCGCGCCTCCATCTCCTTCACGGCGGCGATGGCCGCCGCCGCCTCGTCTTCCTCCACCCGAGCAGCTTCGATCCGGAGGCGGGCGACGCGCTGGTGCTGCGGCGTGCGGACATGGCGAGCGGCGCGGAATTTCTCGCCGGAGCTTAGCGGGGAGGCGGCGGCGCACAACGGAGCTAGGGTTGCGAGTGAGGGGTTCGACCGCCACTCGCACGTTCGCCCTGTATTTATAGGGGGCGGCGGTGTGGTTTTTCTAGACCCCGTATTTCACTGATGCCCGTATACGAAGTCTGCTAGACGGCCCAAACTACGCTCACCTACTATCCCGCCGGAATTATACGGGATGAGCGCAATTTGAGGGGCCTATTAGACATGCTCTTAGTATCAGCATATGCCGATCATACAGTTTGACTACTGTGTGGCTTTGGTGACGACTGAACACATTGCACGAAACCTGGGTGCGATCTCCACTGTAAGTTAGTAGCAGCTCGTGACCAAAGCGCTTCCTAGACCTAGTTGAATGGAATGTTGCATGAAAAAAAAAAAGAGTCGACATGGTAGCGCAAAGCTAAATCAGTCTTAACAAAGTTTTCTGTGCATTCGGGTGTTTGGGGATGTATCACAACATTATCTATGTTGTCATGTAGATCTGCTATAACTGGCACAATCCAGAGACCAACCGTCGAATATACTCCCTCCATCCCATCTCACGAAGATTATCTAAAACTTATCAAATTTGAATGTATCTAGACACTAAATAGCATCTAGATACATCTAAAATTTAATAAATTTCAGACAATGTTCGTGGGACGGAGGGCGTATCAAGCATACGACATGTCGACATCAGGCATGTGTTCTGTGTTAGTATGATCTCCTCGTTCTCGAACCAACGGTCGAGCACGACCCTATCTCGCGCCCTGATCGAGGGCGCCCAACCACATATGGTTGGTGGGCCCCTCTCGCCAGCACCACATATAAAAGAGGTGGGGGCCGGGGCACGGATGCCAAGGTTCGCAACCATCCTCCCCACCGACACACCAAACCCTAGACCATCCGATGTGGTGAGGCGCTGTAGCGGCGGGAAGCACCACCGACATCGCCGCCACTCCTCCGTCACCGCCATGGCGAGCTCCTCGTCGATGAAGCCCGACGGTATGCAGCCCTATTGTTTCCCCTCTAGTTTAGTCCTACTGTGCTTGATGAGAATGGTTCGTTTGGTACTTTTCTAGATACTACGATTGCTAGAGATAAACAAATTGAAAATACTGAAAATATTATTACACCTGTTAGTTCACCTCAAGCTAGGGGGATCCTAGCGATGATCTTGATGAAACTTTTATTGAACTTGATGATGATTTCATTGATGAATTTCATGCTACTAGTGATGCAAGTGCTATTAAAAGTCTTCTTGCAAGACGAGCTGTTAGATATAAATTGTCTCCTGATGCTAAATTTGCCACAACTTCCATAAATATTAGGGATAAGGATTATGATTTCTCTCTGAATTTATCTTACATATCTATTGTTGATAAAGAACCTTTTTGTGGTACTGAAAATAAAAGTGCTATGAAACATATGAATGAACTTTCTGCTTTGAGCACTTTATTCTCCGATGATAATAAGAAGCAGCTAAATGTGCAGCTAAAATTTGGTATGCTAATTTGTCTCCTGGATCTATTGATAGTTCTATTGGTTTAGTTAATGCTTTCTTTCAGAAATATTTCCTTGCTAGTGCTCAACATGCTGCTTTGCAGATTTTTTTAGGCTTTGCACAGATAAAAGGAGAGAAATTGCCTGAATCTTGGGCAAGATTTTGTTCTTTACTTAGAGCACTACCTAGAGTTCCATTAGCTAAGAATGAACTCCTTGATATATTCTATAATGGACTAACTGTTAAATCTAGGACATACCTGGATAGTTGTGATGGTTGTGTTTTCAGGAAAAGGACTCCTGCTGAAGCTGAGGAATTATTGGCCAAAATAAGCCAAAATTATGATGATTGGACTACACCTGAGCCGACCCCTACGCCGATACCAACACCACCACCGAATAAGAGAGGAATTGTTAAATTAAATGATGAAGTGATGAGGGAAGCCAAGAAATCTCTTAAGGAGAAGGGTATTAAATCTGAAGATGTGAAGAATCTACCACCTATAGAAGAATTATGTAAGCCAATCCACGCTCTTCTATTATTAAATTACACTCTCTCCAATGCTTTGATAGTAGAGATATTCCCTACTCTAAACCTGCTGATCAGTGCTTAGATGAATTTCATAATTATGTTGTTAAGCGGTGCAAACACAAATTGATCAGCTCACTAAAGTTCAAAAAGATTTTCTAGTTAATGCTTCTAGACAAAAACATGCTTATGAAATAAGAACTAGAAGTGGTGTTTCTAACCAGGATCTTCTATATCCCGAGGGACATCCAAAGAGAATTGAACAAGATCTCAACAAGATAATGATGCTAGGACTAAATCTAAGAAAAAGAAAAAGAAACATAAAACCGTTGTAGAATCCTCTGAACCTGCTAAAGATTCTAATAGTATATCTATTTCTGATGCTGAAACTGAAAGTGGTAATCATAAAAGTGATGCTTCCGATAAGAAGAAAGTGAAAAGAAACCTGAAAACATACTAAGAATGCAAAGTAAACTAAGGAAGATTTCATAGCTACTAAACATGGTAGTGAAATAGAACCTTGGGTTCAAAAAACAATGCCTTTTCCTGATAAGAAACACATATCAAAACAGGAAGAACATTATAATAAGTTATGTGAATGGATGAAACCTTTGTTTTTTTAAATTCCTTTGACTGATGCTATTAAATTGCCTCCTTATTCAAAAATATGAAAGATATTGTCTCTAATAAAAGGAAGATTTCCAAATGAGGAAATCTCCACTATGCTTGCTAACTATTCTTTTAATGGTAAGATTCCAAAGAAGCTTGGAGATCAAGATATACCTACTATTCCTTGCTCCATTAAGAATAATTATGTTAGAACTGCTTTATGTGATTTGGGAGCGGGAGTCAGCGTCATGCCTTTCTCTCTTTATAAGAGACTTGATCTAAAAATATTAATACCAACTGATATATCTTTGCAAGTGGCTGATAAATCTACTACTACTCCTGTTGGCATATGTGAGGATGTTCCTGTTCAAGTTGCTCAAAATTGTATGATATTAACTGACTTTGTTGTGCTAGAAATGCCTGAAGATGATAATATGTCTATTATTCTTGGGAGACCTTTTCTTAACACTGAAGGGGTGATACGTCTCCAACGTATCGATAATTTCTTGTGTTCCATGCCACATTATTGATGTTATCTACATGTTTTATGCACACTTTATGTCATATTCGTGCATTTTCTGGAACTAACCTATTAACAAGATGCCGAAGTGCCGGTTCTCGTTTTCTGCTGTTTTTGGTTTCAGAAATCCTAGTAACGAAATATTCTCGGAATCGGACGAAATCAACGCCAAAGTTCCTATTTTCATCGGAAGCATCCGGAACACCGGGAAGGACCGGAGGGGGCCACGGGGCCACCAAACCCTAGGGCCGGCGCGGCCGAGAGGGGGCCGCGCCGCCCTATGGTGTGGCTCCCCGTCGGCCCTCCTGCGCCGCCTCTTCGCCTATATAAAGCCCCCGGATCAGAAAACCCGATACCAATTGACGAAACCCACGAAACCTGCCGGAGCCGCCGCCATCGCGAAGCCAAGATCCGGGGACAGGATCTCTGTTCCGGCACCCTGCCGGAGCGGGGAAGTGCCCCGGAAGGCTTCTCCATCGACACCGCTGCCATCTCCACCGCCATCTTCATCACCGCTGCTGCTCCCATGAGGAGGGAGTAGTTCTCCATCGAGGCTCGGGGCTGTACCGGTAGCTATGTGGTTCATCTCTCTTCCATGTACTTCAATACAATGATCTCATTGAGATTCATATGATGTTGTATCACAATTTATCTATGTGCTACTCTAGTGATGTGTTATTAAAGTAGTTTATTCCTCCTGCATGTGTGCAAAGGTGACAGTGCGTGCACCGTGTTAGTACTTGGTTTATGCTATGATCATGATCTCTTGTAGATTATGGAGTTAACTATTGCTATGATATATTGATGTGATCTATTCCTCCTACATATGCATGAAGGTGACGAGTGTGCATGCTATGCTAGTACTTGGTTTAGTCTCGTTGATCTATCTTACACCGAAGGTTACTTAAACATGAGCATTATTGTGGAGCTTGTTAACTCCGGCATTGAGGGTTCGTGTAATCCTACGCAATGTGTTCATCATCCAACAAAAGTGTAGAGTATGCATTTATCTATTCTGTTATGTGATCAATGTTGAGAGTGTCCACTAGTGAAAGTGTAATCCCTAGGCCTTGTTCCTAAATACTGCTGAGTTACTACTGCTTGTTTACTACTGCTGCGTTACTACTGCTTGTTTACTACTGCTGCGTTACTACTGCTGCAATACCACCACCATCAACTACACGCCAAGCACTTTTCTGGCACCGTTGCTACTGCTCATACTTATTCATACCACCTGTATTTCACTATCTCTTCGCCGAACTAGTGCACCTATTAGGTGTGTTGGGGACACAAGAGACTTCTTGCTTTGTGGTTGCAGGGTTGCATGAGAGGGATATCTTTGACCTCTTCCTCCCCGAGTTCGATAAACCTTGGGTATCCACTTAAGGGAAACTTGCTGCTGTTCTACAAACCTCTCGCACTTGGAGGCCCAACACTGTCTACAAGAATAGAAGCTCCCGTAGACATCAAGCACTTTTCCGGCGCCGTTGCCGGGGAGGAAAGGTAAAAGGCTCTCATACTACGGTCCCGGGTAAAGTATTTTTCCGGCGCCGTCGTGTGTGTGCTCGAAGCTATTTCCTTTAGATCCTGCAATTGCATCTTGTTGTTTCTTGTTTACACTAGTTTGGCATAATGTACAAGAGTGAGCTTCTTATTCTATTTCCTGATTTAAAACATGGATTGTTTGATGCGAAAATTAAAAAACCTATGAAATCTTCTTTGCATGCTTGGTAGTAATATTAGTATGAACGTTTCGAACACCATTGTTGATAATGATATAGAAAGTTCTAAGCTTGGGGAAGCTGGTTTGCATGATATTTTTAGTCCCCCAAGCATTGAGGAGAAAATTTTCTTTGATGATACTTTGCCTCCTATTTCTGATGATGATAATGATAGTGGTCTTTTTGTGCCACTTACTGCTGAGAGTAAATTTTGTTGTGATTATACTATGCCTCCTACACTTGATGAGAATAATAATGATAGCTACTTTGTTGAATTTGCTCCCACTACAACTAATAAAATTGATTATGCTTATGTGGAGAGTAATAATTTTATGCATGAGACTCATGATAAGAATGCTTCATGTGATAGTTATATTGTTGAGTTTGCTCATGATGCTACTGAAAGTTATTATGAGAGAGGAAAATATGGTTGTAGAAATTTTCATGTTACTAAAACACCTCTCTATGTGCTGAAATTTTTGAAGCTATACTTGTTTTATCTTCCTATGCTTGTTACTTTGCTCCTCATGAACTTGTTTATTTACAAGATTCCTATGCATAGGAAGCATGTTAGACTTAAATGTGTTTTGAATTTGCCTCTTGATGCTCTCTTTTGCTCCACATACTATTTCTTGCGAGTGCATCATTAAAACTGCTGAGCCCATCTTAATGGCTAAAAAGAAAGAACTTCTTGGGAGATAACCCATGTGTTATTTTGCTACAGTACTTTGTTTTATATTTGTGTCTTGGAAGTTGTTTACTACTGTAGCAACCTCTCCTTATCTTAGTTTTGAGTTTTGTTGTGCCAAGTAAAGTCTTTGATAGAAAAGTAAGTACTAGATTTGGATTACTGCGCAGTTCCAGATTTCTTTGCTGTCACGAATCTGAGCCCACTGCCCTGCAGGAAGCTCAGAAAATTATGCCAATTTACGAGCATGATCCTCAGATATGTACGCAACTTTCATTCAATTTGAGCATTTTCGTTTGAGCAGGTCTGGTGGCCTAATAAAATCCATCTTTACGGACTGTTCTGTTTTGACAGATTCTGCCTTTTATTTCGCATTGCCTCTTTTGCTATGTTGGATGAATTTCTTTGATCCATTAATGTCCAGTAGCTTTATGCAATGTCCAGAAGTGTTAAGAATGATTGTGTCACCTCTGAACATGTGAATTTTTATTGTCCACTAACCCTCTAATGAGTTGTTTCAAGTTTGGTGTGGAGGAAGTTTTCAAGGGTCAAGAGAGGAGGATGATATACTATGATCAAGGAGAGTGAAAGCTCTAAGCTTGGGGATGCCCCGGTGGTTCACCCCTGCATATTCTAAGAAGACTCAAGCGTCTAAGCTTGGGGATGCCCAAGGCATCCCCTTCTTCATCGACAACATTATCGGGTTCCTCCCCTGAAACTATATTTTTATTCCATCACATCTTATGTGCTTTTTCTTGGAGCGTCTGTGTGCTTTTGTTTTTGTTTTTGTTTGAATAAATTGGATTACATCATGCTTGTGTGGGAGAGAGACACGCTCCGCTGGTTCGAATGAACACATGTGTTCTTAGCTCATAATATTCATGGCGAAGTTTCCTCTTCGTTAAATTGTTATATGGTTGGAATTGGAAAATGATACATGTAGTAATTGCTATAAATGTCTTGGGTAATGTGATACTTGGCAATTGTTGTGCTCATGTTTAAGCTCTTGCATCATATGCTTTGCACCCATTAATGAAGAAATACATAGAGCATGCTAAAATTTGGTTTGCATATTTGGTTTCTCTAAGGTCTAGATAATTTCTAGTATTGAGTTTTGAACAACAAGGAAGACGGTGTAGAGTCTTATAATGTTTTCAATATGTCTTTTATGTGAGTTTTGCTGCACCGATTCATCCTTGTGTTTGTTTCAAATAAGCCTTGCTAGCCTAAACCTTGTATCGAGAGGGAATACTTCTCATGCATCCAAAATACTTGAGCCAAACAACACTATGCCATTTGTGTCCACCATACCTACCTACTACATGGTATTTCCCGCCATTCCAAAGTAAATTGCTTGAATGCTACCTTTAAACAATTCAAAATTTATCACCTCTGATTTGTGTCAATGTTTTATAGCTCATGAGGAAGTATGTGGTGTTTATCTTTCAATCTTGTTGGGCAACTTTCACCAATGGACTAGTGGCTTCATCCGCTTATCCAATAATTTTGCAAAAAGAGCTGGCAATGGGATTCCCAGTCCCAAATTAACAAACTAAAAATAGACACTCCTCCATGGTATGTGATTGTTGGACGGCACCCGAAGGATTCGGTTAGCCATGGCTTGTGTAAGCAAAGGTTGGGAGGAGTGTCATCATAATAAAACTAAAATAAAAAGGTACTCCTTCATGGTATGAGATTGTTGGCGGGCACCCGAGGATTCGGTTAGCCATGGTTTGTGAAAGAAAGGTTGGAAGGAGTGCCATCCAAAAATAAAATAAAATGGGAGCCGCTCTTTGAAGGTTTGTCCGGCAAGGGGTTAGAGTACCCGCTACCATTCGTTGACAACAACATACACCTCTCAAAACTTTACTTTTATGCTCTCTTTATGTTTTCAAAATCAAAGCTCTAGCACAAATATAGCAATCGATGCTTTTCCTCTATGAGGACCATTCTTTTACTTTCAATGTTGAGTCGGTTCACCTATTTCTCTCCACCTCAAGAAGCAAACACTTGTGTGAACTGTGCATTGATTCTTACATATTTGCATATTGCATTTGTTATATTGCTTTGCATTGACAATTATCCATGAGATATACATGTTATAAGTTGAAAGCAACCGCTGAAACTTAATCTTCTTTTGTGCTGCTTCAATACCTTTACTTTGAATTATTGCTTTATGAGTTAACTCTTATGCAAGACTTATTGATGCTTGTCTTGAAGTGCTATTCATGAAAAGTCTTTGCTATATGATTCAATTGTTTACTCATTGCATTTACATTGTTTCGAATCGCTGCATTCATCTCATATGCTTTACAATGGTATGATTAAGACTACGTTGGTAGCATGTTACCTCAGAAATTATCTTTTATCGTTTTACCTGCTCGGGACGAGCAGAACTAAGCTTGGGGATGCTGATACGTCTCCAACGTATCGATAATTTCTTGTGTTCCATGCCACATTATTGATGTTATCTACATGTTTTATGCACACTTTATGTCATATTCGTGCATTTTCCGGAACTAACCTATTAACAAGATGCCGAAGTGCCGGTTCTCGTTTTCTGCTGTTTTTGGTTTCAGAAATCCTAGTAACGAAATATTCTCGGAATCGGACGAAATCAACGCCAAAGTTCCTATTTTCATCGGAAGCATCCGGAACACCCGGGAAGGACCGGAGGGGGGCCACGGGGCCACCAAACCCTAGGCCGGCGCGGCCGGAGGGGGCCGCGCCGCCCTATGGTGTGGCTCCCCTGTCAGCCCTCTCCGCGCCGCCTCTTCGCCTATATAAAGCCCCTGGATCAGAAAACCCGATACCAATTGACGAAACCCACGAAACCCGCCGGAGCCGCCGCCATCGCGAAGCCAAGATCCGGGGGACAGGATCTCCGTTCCGGCACCCTGCCGGAGCGGGGAAGTGCCCCCGGAAGGCTTCTCCATCGACACCGCTGCCATCTCCACCGCCATCTTCATCACCGCTGTCTGCTCCCATGAGGAGGGAGTAGTTCTCCATCGAGGCTCGGGGCTGTACCGGTAGCTATGTGGTTCATCTCTCTTCCATGTACTTCAATACAATGATCTCATTGAGATTCATATGATGTTGTATCACAATTTATCTATGTGCTACTCTAGTGATGTGTTATTAAAGTAGTTTATTCCTCCTGCATGTGTGCAAAGGTGACAGTGCGTGCACCGTGTTAGTACTTGGTTTATGCTATGATCATGATCTCTTGTAGATTATGGAGTTAACTATTGCTATGATATATTGATGTGATCTATTCCTCCTACATATGCATGAAGGTGACGAGTGTGCATGCTATGCTAGTACTTGGTTTAGTCTCGTTGATCTATCTTACACTGAAGGTTACTTAAACATGAGCATTATTGTGGAGCTTGTTAACTCCGGCATTGAGGGTTCGTGTAATCCTACGCAATGTGTTCATCATCCAACAAAAGTGTAGAGTATGCATTTATCTATTCTGTTATGTGATCAATGTTGAGAGTGTCCACTAGTGAAAGTGTAATCCCTAGGCCTTGTTCCTAAATACTGCTGAGTTACTACTGCTTGTTTACTACTGCTGCGTTACTACTGCTTGTTTACTACTGCTGCGTTACTACTGCTGCAATACCACCACCATCAACTACACGCCAAGCACTTTTCTGGCACCGTTGCTACTGCTCATACTTATTCATACCACCTGTATTTCACTATCTCTTCGCCGAACTAGTGCACCTATTAGGTGTGTTGGGGACACAAGAGACTTCTTGCTTTGTGGTTGCGGGGTTGCATGAGAGGGATATCTTTGACCTCTTCCTCCCTGAGTTCGATAAACCTTGGGTATCCACTTAAGGGAAACTTGCTGCTGTTCTACAAACCTCTGCACTTGGAGGCCCAACACTGTCTACAAGAATAGAAGCTCCCGTAGACATCAAGGGGCTGTTATTGATTGCAACCAAGGAAAAGTAACTTTTAATATTGATGACATGGAGCACACAGTTTATTTTCCTAAGAAGATTGATAGGAATTATGGTCCAAATACCATCAATAACATTGAGACTATTCAAATAGGAAAATTTCATCTGTCTTTGCCAATACCGAAGAAAGATTATCATATTGTGATGGTTGGGACTATTCGTCTCAAGATTGAGGTAACATGATCATTTATTGAATTGCAAAGTTTTGTTTCATATGAAATTGTTTTGGCAAGACTTGATCAACCTTGTTAGCAAAGTAATTTTGGATGAATGAAACTATGTCTTCACCTATGGTCCACTTATAAAGTTCATATTAGAATTTTTTAGAATTACTGTAGAGTTAGTTTTGGGTTTGTTTTTCATCATTTCATGAAAAAAAATTCTGCGAAAGAATCATTTATCAAATTCTGAAAATTTCCCAAAAATAAAGTTCCTCGAAAGATTCTAGAAAACATCCGCAGAATTTTTACGCATGAAAAAGGGCAGAGAGGCACCTGGGGGAGCCCAGGGGGACCCACCAGGCCACCACACCATGTGGTGGCATGGCTGGAACCCTGGCCGCGCCAAGGCCAGGTGTGGGGCCCCTGGTCCTCCACTTGCTCTCTCCTCAGCCATTTCACTCCCTCGCCCGAAAAGCCACTCCACCATTGTTCAAACCCGTGTTCTTGGTATTCTTGTTCGCGATTTTCAATCACCTTGCTCAACCCATCTTTTCTGCTGAGATTTGGAACATTTGTTTTCCGCCACTTCTTGGGATCCTTGGGATTGAACTCCACTTAGGCCAATAGCCTAAGCTTGGGGGGAGGTATACCGACATCTCACTTATCTACATATCATATTCCGTTGGAACTTTGTATATACATGTTTCGCTTTCTTTTGTTCTTGTTTAGTTTATTTTTGTAATTTCTCTTTTATTTAATTTTCGAAGTTGTTACTACTGTAATAAACGCTCATTAGCATATTTATTTCGTTGTTTATACAAGGATATCCTCTAATAGGAAGGATGTAAGAATTTGGGAAGTTGCTGTCTAAAAAAAGATTCTATGATGTCACCATAAAAATTTGTATAAATAGCTAGAACGGAATTTTGAGCTTCAAATATTTGAGCATATGCCCCAGGTTGTTATCTAACTTTCGTTAGTTGAGCACTTTTTAAGCTGAGCTACAGAACATTTTCAGAAAAAATGATATTTGTCTGCTGTTCTGGGTTGGCAGATTTCTGCCACTAGTTGTATTTGCGTGTTTATTTTAGTTTTCTTTCTTTTTGTTGTTCTTGCTTTTGTTTCTACTTTATAAACACAAAAATACCAAAAATAGTTCTGTTGTTTCTCTTTATTTTCTTCTTTAGTTTGCTTCATTTTCTCTTTATGGTCTTCTATGCGAAAATTCAAAAAGATTTTGCTTTGTATGTTGATTAAAAATCGAAAATCCAAAAATATTTGTTGTTCTTCTTTGGTTTTGTAAAGTTGCTTCAGGGTTCAACGATCTTCCGTGAATTTATTGGAGCTTGGTTATCAGTTTATATTATTCAAGTCACACAAGTGAAGAGCAATAATGACGGTCACGACAATTCGAGTTGTGGTGAGAGGCTGATATGAACTCTATTCGTGTTCATTTTTGTACATATACTCATTTATGTGGACATGCTTAGTTTTTTTGTTTAAGGTGTATGTTACTTGATGATGCTCAGTTGTTTATGCTCTCTCATGATTAGTTCCAATTTACTAATATTAGGTAACATGTTATATAGATGTTTGCTTGCATTGCTCTATTCATATAACAGTATGACATTGTGGTATCCTCCTCTGAATGCTTCATTTAAATCGACTTGGCACATGCTCAAGCATGCATAATACTACAAAAGTTATTTAAGCCTCGATGATTTATCTTGCCTCGGAGTTCTTGTATTACTTTTATGCTTCCGTTAATTTTATTTATCGCAAGCATGATTATGACAACTGCTATTTTCTTGATTGTCGCTTCCCAGTCTATTGCTATCTTTCACCTGTACTGAGTATGAGTTCTACTCGTGCATCCAACCACTAAAAACCAAAGTGCCAATTGTGTCCATCATACATACCTATATGTGGTATTTCGCCGCCACTCCAAAGTGAATTGCTTGTGTGCTACCTTTAAACTTTCAAACATTATTTTGTGTAATTTATAGCTCATGGGAAAGTAGTCTTAAAAAAACTATTGTGGTAAGTATTATGTCTTATATATGCATTATTAGTTCTTATAAGTTTCTTGTTGTGTGATAACAATGCTATCATGGAGAACACCATCAACTTGTCTTTGTTGAATATTGTGTGAATTACTATGCATGCTCATCTTGTTTGAAGTAAGGGAGATTTACCATGAGTTGCAAAGATTAGAGTATGCATATTGTTAGAGAGGAACTGAAAGAACATCTCTCACATTATGTTTTGTGTGTTTGATGTCAATGTATGTGATACACTAATGTTTGATGAAGTGGTGCAGAGATTACATAGATACATGTATATGAGTGTCTTGTGTGGGAAAACAGGACAAAACGAAGCTGTGAAGGATTCACCAGGCCGGATAATCTGGGCCGGATATTTGCAAAATATCCGGGGCCCCCAAAATCGGCTAAGGACTCGAGGCGATGCATCTCAGTACTCCCCTGGCATGGGGCCGGATTTTTGGCCGGACTTTTGGCCGGATTTTTTCCAAGGCCGGACTTTTTTTTGGGGGGGGGGGGATTATCCGGCCCTCGAAAGCTTCCAACGGCTGGATTTAGAGAGGGGGTATTTATACCCCCTTCTTCTTCCTCCCAACTTGCTCAATCATTGCACAAAATTCTGCCAAGCCTCACCTCCACTAGAGCCACCTCAAGAACACAAGATTTGCAAGATCTCCTCCTCCACCCAACCAAAACTCTTGATCTTTGGAGATTCGAAGGAGAAAACCCCGATCTACATCCTCACCGAAGCGATTCTCATTTCCCCCTCATACGCTTGAGGGCCCTTTTGCTAGTGTTCCTTTTTGGAATCTCTAGTTGTTTGTTGTTGATGTATTGTTGTTGATTGTTGTGTTGTTACAGATTTGGGAGCCTCCAATTTTGTTGTGGATGTGTGCCCCAAGAACCTTGTAAAGGCCCGGTTTCCGCCTCGAGGAAATCCCTTAGTGGAAGTGGGCTAGGCCTTCGTGGCGTTGCTCACAGGAGATCTGAGTGAAGCCTTTGTGGCTGTTGGTTTGGCTTTCGTAGCAACCACACTCCTCCAAACATAGACGTAGCTTCTTGCAAAGGAAGGGAACTACGAGAATCATCTCCGTGTCTCCGCGTGCTCCACTCTCGGTTACCTCTATCCTATTCTATCTCCTATATATTGCGTAGAGATATCTTGCTTAGTTGTTAATCTTGTCATATAGGCACATTCACTTAGTTGCATATCTAGAGAATTTACCTTTGTGTCAAGCCCAAATTGAAAAAGAACTAAAAATTGGTTAGCACCTATTCACCCCCCCTCTAGGTGCGGGATACGATCCTTTCAGGAACATTGGGCCGCCAACTAAAGCCATGTTCACATGGTGGAAGTTTCGGCAAGACAAAAGTCCAAATATCTGTTGTCCTTGTTTTCCCGGTATGGATGTACAAAACATTGAGATTCATCAAAATTGAGAAATCAAATGAGATTCATCTCCTAGGACCTTTGTACAGGAGACAAGGAGGTACCCCTTTGTGATACTTGGTTGAAACATATGTATGCGATGAAAATCCATGAAAATCCAAGCTAATTAGGACAAGGTGTGAGCACTATTAGTATATTATGCATGAGGCAAGCAACTTATAGGAAGTTTTATGCATGAGCCATATTATTTACACTACCTTTGACATGAGTTACACTTCTCAAAATATATATTTTCCACACTTCTATTACATTCAAATTGAAAAGCTCTAGCACATGAGCAATTTTACTTCCGTCTGCGCCTGGCTAATATTTTACTTTTATGATTGAGTCACCATCCTTTCTTCGAGCACCTTCTTGAAAGCATAGCTGTCATTCTTAGTGTAATATGCTTGTCCCGGAATAGGATTAATTGTGGTATAAATGTGATGCTTGAATCTTTCGATATTTTTTACTTCTAGTCTTCTCTTGAACTTCAGAGGTGTCCTGGCATTTATGTTTTGCTCCAAAAATAGGGCAAGCGAGATACCACTTTATCATATCATATTATGAACATTGCAATCCTGCGGATACTTATGTTTCATGTTGCTTATTATCGTGTTGGTATCTTTTCATAGCTTGCATAACTATTGAGTAGCTTTAGTAGCATACTTCTTATTATGAATTGCCTGAGTACTTGATCATATAGTGAGAATATATACATCATATGAAGCAAATGTGTTCGTGAAAGTTTCTTTATCGCACTCAGTTGTCACTGAATTGCTTGAGGAGAAGCAATAAGCTAAGCTTGGGGGGAGTTGATACGTCCAAAACGTATCTACTTTCCCGAACACTTTTGCTATTGTTTACCCTTTAATTTGTGTATTTTGAATACAACTAATGCGGACTAACGATGTTTTCAGCAGAATTGCTCCGGTGTCTTGTTTTTGTGCAGAATTCCAACTTTCAGGAAAAATTCCGGAAAATATCGCAAACTCCTATTTCACCCGAAGACTCACGGAGCCAGAATACGAGACGGAGGGGGCCACGAGGGACCCACACCAGCGCTAGGCGCGGACCAGGCCAGGCCGCACCTAGGGGTGGTCCGGTCGCCTCAGCCACCCCCTCGACCTCTCCTTCGCACTATAAGAAGCCCCTTACCTGAAAACTGCGGGGGGGGGGGGGTCAACGTTTTCCCAGGAAGAGTTCCGCTGCTCCGCTGCCACCAGAAACCCGAATCCGCGACCAGAAACTCCGTTCTGGCACCCTACTTGTACGAGGATTTGGAGGAGATCATCGCCATCGCCATCACCGATGCCTCTCCATCAACCATCCATGATTCCCCCATCCATGTGTGAGTAATTCCCTGCTGTAGGCTGTAGGGGATGGTAGGGATTGGATGAGATTGGTCATATAATAGCTATAAGATTGTTATGGGCATAGTGCCTGGTATCCGTTGTCAGTATTTTTGACATTGTTGCAACTTGGTATGCTTAATGCTTGACACTTTGGGCCCGAGTGCCATGATCTCAGATCTGAACATGTTATTGAATCATGATGATAATTGTTGTTTTAGATCATACCTGCAAGTTGTATACACATATTGTTGTCCGGAACCCGATGCTCCAAAGTGACGTTTAATTGGGATAACCGGAGGGGATGGTTATGATGAGAGGATCACGTGTGTGCTCGGAGTGTTAATGCTTTGATCGGGTACTCTATTAAAAGGAGTACCTTAATTACCAGTAGTTTCTCTAGAGGCCCCGCTGCAACGGGCTGGTTGGACAAAAGATGTCGTGCAAGTTTTTCATTGCGAGCACGTACGACTAAATAGGAACACACGCCTATGGTTATATTATGCTAGGATGCTTATATCATTATTATTTTCAATGCCTATGTCTTGCTATTATATGGACTCTCTTATTCATGCAACGCCGGTTTATCTATCTCTGTGCCTACAATATTTTAATCCTGTTGTCTACTACAATCATCGCTACTCCTGTTTTTATTTCATTACTGTTGTTACTTCACTACTTCTACTGCTATAAAACTGTTACCACTGATAAACTGTTGCGAGCAAATCTATTTCCAGGTGCATCTGAATTGACAACTCAGTCGTTAAAACTTATAAATATTATTTGGCTCCCCTTGTGTCGAATCGATAAATTTGGGTTTTACTTCCCTCGAAAACTTTTGCGCTCCCCTATACTTGTGGGTCATCAGACACAACCCAAGGGTTTTGTCTTGAAAGGAAAGAACATATGGGATGCCGTCTAAAGAAGTCCATTTATGGATTGAAACAAGCCTCCGTGCAATGGTACTTGAAGTTCCATGAGACAATTAAAAGTTTTGGGTTTAATGAGAATAGAGATGACAATTGCGTATATGCAAAGTTTATGAACGGAAAATTCATTTTCCTTATCCTATATGTGGATGACATTCTACTCGCTAGTAGTGATGTTAGTCTACTATTGGAGACGAAGAAGTTCTTGTCCTCGAATTTCGATATGAAAGATCTTGGTGAAGCTTCAATCGTTCTAGGAATTGAAATTCGCCGAGACAGACAAAGATGGGTTTTAGTATTATCGCAAAATGCATACTTAGAGAAAGTTCTAAAGAAGTTTGGTATGCATGCAAGTAATTCCACGTCTGCTCCTATAGTCAAGGGCGCTAGATTTGGGAATTTTCAATGTCCCAGGAACCAATATGAGATCGATCAGATGAAAGCGGTTTCATATGCTTCAGCTGTCGGAAGCTTAATGTATGCTCAAGTATGTACACGCCCTGACTTAGCTTTTGTTACCGGGGTACTTGGCAGATTCCACAGTAATCCAGGAATCTGAGGCCTCATGTTAACATATAGAAGAACTGATTCCCTTCAGATAGAAGGGGTATTCAAATGCAGACTATGCGGGGGGATGTAGATGAAAGAAAATCCACATCAGGTTATGTATTCACTCTCGCAGGTGGAGTTATATCGTGGAAAAGCTTCAAGCAAACTATCACGGCGCCATCCATGATGGTTATTGAGTATGTAGCCTGTTATGAGGCCACGGGGTAGGAAAATTGGTTAAATAAATTTATACCTGGGTTGAGAGTGGTAGACAACATTCAAAGACCACTTAGAATGTACTACGATAATGTACCAGCAGTATTTTATGCTCACAATAATAAGTCAAGTGATGCTGCCAAACACACTGACATCAAGTATTATGTTGTGAAAGAAAGAATCCAGGATCATACCATAAGTTTAGAGCATATAAGCACAAAGAAAATTATCACGGATCCGCTTACAAAAGGCTTACCTCCCAATGTGTTCAGTGAACACGTAGCCGACATGGGTTTACAGAAAAGCGTATGATACCTGGTTATTAAGGGCCTAGAGGAAGAATCTATTTTAAAATGGAAATGTGTGTAGTAGATGTTGAATCTGATGGTGCGTAACTGGCCATTATGAAGAGACATGCTCTATATGCTAATCTGTGATAAAATATGTACCAAAGAAAAGTTCAAGTTTAAGATTTAAGTAAGATGAGATCAAGGGGAAGAATATTAGTTTGATCTCCTCATTCTCGACCCAACGGTCGAGCATGACGCTATCTCGTGCCCTGATCGGGGGCGCCCAATCACGTATGGTTGGTGGGCCCCTATCGTCAACGCCACATATAAAAGAGGTAGGGGCCGGGACACGGACACCAAGGTTCGTCCGCAGCCATCCTCCCCACCGACATACCAATTAACCCTAGACCATCCGATCTGGTGAGACCCTGTAGCGGCGGGAAGCACCACCGACATCGCTGCCACTCCTCCGTCACCGCCATGGCGAGCTCCTCGTCAACGAAGCCCGACGGTATGCAATCCTATTGTTTCCCCTCTAGTTTTAGTCCCGGTTAGACATGTACTCAATAGATCAGCAGCTAGAGATCTTAGAAGAACATTCTGAAAGGCTCACGCGTGTGGCGGAATGGAATCGTCGCCTCAGATTTAATGATGGTATATTAATATGGTAATATCTTAACCGTATTCCCATACTTATCATGCTATCTTAATTTAGTACCTTGATACAAAACTGTTACTATACGTTCCCACACTTAGGGTGTGTTTGGTAGCCCGGGGCAACTCAGAAACTCCCATCTCAACAGAGAATTTTGTGAAAACTTGTGTTTGTTAGCCTGTGTCAATCCATCTCAACTATCTCACCTCATACGGAAAAGGCTCCTCAGCCAGGCCCGGTTGTGAACCTCAAATCGAGCTTCACAACTCAGCCTAGCTGAGTCCATCCCGCAAAATTTCCACCCGCGCACCCCCAGAGGCCCAGACTCCCTCCCCCGAAAAAAAGCTCGTCATTTCTTCTCCCCGCAGATTCAACCGCTGCGCCTCCCGACTCCCGAGCGCTGGCCGTCGCGCCTTCGAGCGATGACCTCCGTCGCCGCACCTCCCGTCCATTGGAAGCCGCCGCGTCTCCCGCCGGAAGAGCTTCCAGATGCCGCCAAGGTCGAATCTCGCCGCCGGGAGAGCCACCTCGAGAGGCCAAGGTCGCCTCGCTCCCGCCCAGTAGAGCCTCCTCGCGCCGCCCAGTAGAGCCGTCTCGCGCCGCCAGAGCCCGCGCCGCGCCGCTAGAGCCGCACAGCAGAGCCGCTTCATGCCGCTGAGCCCGACGCCGCGCCGCCAGGGCCTCCGACTGCCGGCAGGGCCTCTTCCAGATCGGATTTTGGATCTGATTGCTTTTGACATAGTTTTTTCAAGGACCTTTTTGCAAAAAATTGTCCCTGTTTGTAATAACTGTTGTGTATAGATACATAATATTAAATCAGTGTGACTTTTAGATAATATGGAATTAGTGTGTATTTTATATTTGGATATAGTATTAACTTAGTTCAAATATTGAATTAGTGCTAAAATCAATTGAAATGATATCCTTGCCATCTCATGTCATACATGTGCTACCAAACAACATCTCATCTCAGCTGGTACAAGTGCTACCAAACAACGTCTTATCTCAGCTCAACTTGGTTAGGGTCATCATGTATGGGAAGAGATAGTAATTCTCGGTTGACCCGGGCTACCAAACACACCCTTAGGCTACAAAATAAGCCACATCGACACATGAAAATATGGTAAACAGAAGTTACATTTTTGGTTTAGAGTCGCAAGGTGAAGCAAGTACTTAAATAAAACAAGTACCATTAGTTTGTGTGAGATGTGAATAAAAGTGGAGTTTGTATGCGACAAAAACACTCAACTAGCCATTTGTATATGTACTAACTTTGATACATTTATGGGCATCGACCTTATTTTTTATGGGTTTATAGTTGGCTATACTCATTCATATATTGGACATTGGTCTTTATTCAACATATAAAATGCAACATTTACATGATAAACCACTATAAAAGGACATGGAATACGGTCAAAATTTAAATTAACAATTACTTTTAAATTGTTTTGAGATATTTTAAAATATGTACATAAAAATATTCAAAAATTTAAATCCCAGTATCATGATACTAAGATACAATTCTACGATTCGATATTGCTCACAATAGAAAGAGGCTACACGGTATCCTCATACTGAAAACCTTGTGTACGCCTTTGCTAGCACGAGGCACATTAAACTCGTTTTAGCACGACTTCTATCCAACACACCTGGCTGGGTGCCGAGTGGGCACATGTTGCGGCACTCTCGTTGGTTGGTGAATTTTAAAATTTACCACACTTTTCTTTAAAATCTACTCCGTATTATTTGTTACACCCATGTTACTGATTGGACTCTCCACCTTAGTCAATCACCGACTGAATCGCTTAGTTAGGCCAAAGGGCAAACCACCATCTATGCGCCACCTATTTAGCATATCTCCAACAAAGTCGTTTGGACATAAAACTTGTAGAATGCATTATAATTATTTATTAGTCTGTGACTACTATTAGCGAAGAGTTATTTAGTATACAAAGTACACAATATAAACACATTTTCAACTTAAATTAAATCTATTATAACTCAACTAACACATGTGACCATGAAAAAACAATTACGAATCTTACCAACAATTCTACTTATACTCTAGAGTTTCAGTTTATGCTATGGATATTTCTATAAATATCTTTACCCGCTCTCAAAATAACTTTTTAGATATTTCCAGATAGGATGATATAATATGATTGATATATGTCTACCATAAATATGTATAATAACACATAGTTCATGCAAATGTAAATAATTTGTGAAGGGAATAGTGGTACAAAATTGGACAAAATATGCACAATGCGAATGTATTTTTCATACAATTATATAACAAGCATCACTATAACTAATATGTGAAAACTTCGGTACATTGTTAATAATGTAAAATAACAAACAACAATTTATAGTCGCTAAGACTGTAGCTTGCTAAAAATATAAGTTTGAAGTATAATAGTTTAGCATAAACTTATACAATTTATTTCAATTTTCTCTAGGGTTAAAATTAGGATTATGCCGGTTCCGACAAAAAGGGAAATGTGTCAGTGTAGTAGTGTCATGGCGGTTGTTAAGTGCAACGTATTCTGCAGTGTTTGGAGACTAGATAATCAAAACAAACAATCAACATAGGTCTTTTCTGTTGTGTCCAACAATGTTTTCAGTTGGCTCGATTATTAGCACTAGTATCCTAATGCGATAGTTTGATCAAGATGATGTTGTTAGATCATGGTTTAGGAAACTATGTTAATTCATAAGGCTCATTTTGATTTTGTTTGACATGATTAGCGCTGTTGTCGGCTATGAGTTGCTCTCTAAACATGCACGGTTAATGTTAATCTTGATTGTATGTTAGTCATGTGTAATGAATTAGAAGTCCACATCTCTAGTTTTACATAAACTGTAACCCTAGGAAAATTCCCAATTGTTGAATGAATCCTAACTTCCACACTATTCTGCAATTGGCACACGAGTACATGTGCTCGTGTTTTTTTTCTTTTGTTTGTTTATTACTCTCAACTGTGCAAATAGCAGCCATGGTCGCTCACAAGCTGACTGCGTCGAAACTGGCGATCCATGGTCTCATGGACGTCACGCCGATGCTAGCCACCGCATTCTCCAGTTATCGATCCCAAATCGTACTTGTGCATACGTACCAGACGCGCGTGCAGGAGGCAACCACCGTCCCATTCGTAGTTGGGATTGGGATTGGGATCGTACCGAAACAAGACCCGCCTACGTCGCGTTCAGAGCCGGAGTGGAGCCCTGTGCTCTGTTTCGGTGGAGAAGACCAGGCACCAAGCACCATCACACACAAAGCAGCAACTCCTCCTACCCCCGTTACAGGACGGAAGAATTCCAAATTCCATGCCCGACATGATGGTGGAATGAATCGGGCAGGCGGCCAATCAGTCCGCCTTATTTAGGCGCCGCGTTTTGTCCCCGTCGACCACGTCCGCCATGGCCGCCTTCGTCGTCTCCCCTAGTCAGCTGCACCTCGTCCTTCTCCTGTCGTGGCTCCTCTGCGCCGCCGGCGCCCTCGGTTTCTTGCCCCGCCATGTTGCCGCGGCGAGGGTGGGGGCGGGGAGCTACGTCACCGTCTCCGCCGCCAGTCTCGCGGCGTCGGGCACCACCTGCGACGATCCCGGGCCAGGTAGCGATCGGCTAGCTTTTCTCTGTCCACTTGTTTTAACGAGAGTTAGCTAGCTAGTAGCTGGTAGCTTTTGAGGAGAGTGGTTGAGTTTCTTGGCTCGAATTCTTTGCGGTTTCAGCAGCGATCGCGCCGCGGCAGCTGATCAACGGCACGTCGGCGGTGCTGCGGCTGGCGCACCGGCACGGGCCGTGCGCGCCGTCGCGGTCGTCGGTGCAGGCGGGGCCGCCGTTCGCCGAGGTGCTACGCGCGGACCAGCTGCGCGCGGAGTACATCCAGCGGAGGGTGTCCGGCGCGCGCGGTAACCTGAAGCTGACTGCCAGTTCCAGGCCCGCGACGGTGCCGGCCACCATGGGGTACTCCATCGGCACGCTGCAGTACGTGGTGACGGTGAGCCTGGGCACGCCGGGGGTGCCGCAGACGGTGGAGCTGGACACGGGCAGCGACGTGTCGTGGGTGCAGTGCAAGCCCTGCGCCCCGCCCGCGTGCTACAGCCAGAAGGACCCGCTCTTCGACCCGGCGGGGTCGTCCACCTACTCCGCCGTGCCCTGCGCCGCGGACGCGTGCCTGGAGCTGGAGATCTTCGGGGAGGGCTGCTCCTCGTCGCAGTGCAGGTACGTGGTCAGCTACGGCGACGGCTCCAACACCACCGGCGTGTACGGCTCCGACACGCTCACGCTGTCCCCGGGCAACACGCTTTCGCCGTTCCTCTTCGGCTGCGGCTACGCGCAGACGGGGCTGTTCGCCGGCATCGACGGGCTACTAGGGCTCGGCCGGCAGTCCATGTCCCTCAAGTCGCAGGCGGCGGGCGCGTACGGCGGGGTCTTCTCCTACTGCCTCCCGCCCAAGGAGACCTCCACGGGGTACCTGACGCTGGGCGCGCCGAGCACCGCGGCGGGGTTCGCCACCACGGCGCTCCTCACGGCGTGGAACGCGCCCACGTTCTACATGGTGATGCTGACCGGCATCAGCGTCGGCGGGCAGGCGGTGGGTGGCGTGCCGACGTCGGTGTTCGCGGGCGGCACGGTGGTGGACACGGGCACGGTGGTCACGCGGCTGCCGCCCACGGCGTACGCGGCGCTCAGGTCGACGTTCCGGACCGCCATGGCGCGCTACGGGTACCCGTCCGCGCCGCCCATCGGGATCCTGGACACGTGCTACGACTTCAGACGGTACGACGCCGTGACGCTGCCGACGGTGGCGCTCGCGTTCGCCGGCGGCGCAACGCTGGCCCTGGAGGCGCCGGGGATCCTGTCGAGCGGGTGCCTCGCGTTCGCGCCCAACGCCGGCGACGGCGACGCGGCCATCCTCGGGAACGTGCAGCAGCGGTCCGTCGCCGTGCGCTTCGACGGCAGCTCCGTCGGGTTCATGCCCGGCGCCTGCTAGCTGATCCATCCGCACTCATCGATTATTTGACCTTATTTGATGACACTAGGAGTATGTAGGTGTATAAACGAACATACGGTACATGGTACACCTGTAGTGTACGAATACGAAAAGGTAGACACATACGGGCACGATGATTAGCTAGGTTCTTAATTTGGTTGGTCGATCTAGATCATGGAATACAGTTTCAGCGGGGAATAATCGAGCTAACCAGAGAGTGGCGTGTTGACGCTCGACACCATTCGTTTGATTTTTGTGTGTCGCGGTCAATGCGACTGGACGTGCAACTGATGATCGATAACCGGCTGCTCTGGACGTAATCTGACCCGAGCGGTGCGCCAAAGTCATCGTGGACAAAGTGTGGGACCTGGAGAAAAAGATGGACGACTCTTTTGCTCCGCAACACGGGCTCATTTCACTCGTCAGTGGACAATGGTTGTTATCCCGACACCATCGTCACAAAGACAAGAACCCCGTTCTTTGCATTCCCTTTGGATAACATATGACTGCGACACCTTTTCAAATACGAAAAGTTACGGTAGTCCAGTGGGGGAGCTTGAACGAAATCTTAAGAGGGGCGAAGATGTAAAATGGCATGCATATTTTTTGGCTTGCCAAATCGTAATACATAAATAGTTTACAAAATGTACTTTTAACATCAATATATACTAGTAGTTTATTTTTCGAATTATCAATATGTATAAGCTACTTCAGAACAAAAAAGGAACTATACCAAAGTATTACTCAACCATAGAGTTTGACTGTTCGTTATCAATCCAACTTGATTCTTTTCGCTGCTGCATTTTTCATAAAAGTATCCTCTTAGTTAATTAGTTGTACCTCTTCATGATTTAGAACCTAATTAGAACTTGCCCCAACTATAGGATGTAAGAATCAGAACTAAAAGAAAAATCAAAAGAGGTGGATACGGAGCCAGTAAATAGACGAACCGCAACCATCGATCAATCTATGGCTTTCCGTTTCCGCCAACCGTGCCACCGGACAACCCCATGGCCACACGCACAGCCAGGTCTGCATCCGAGTGTAGGAGTCAAGAGAGAAAACCTGCTCGTCCCACACGAAGCTGCTAGGTAAAAGAAGGGACGTACGAGTAAATGTATCAAGGGGTAGGCTGAAATTTTCATTTTTATAATTTTTGTTCTAAAGTTCAATTAAACTACTGAAAACATGACAAGATTGTTATGTCAACATTAAAGTAGCTAGTTAAGATAGGGAAATGCACTTTGGCTCATAGTAGCATTTGCTCTCATTGTGTGAATTCACATTTCGAATGTCCAAAAATTCTAAACTATATTTTTACATGTACATATAGACAATTTATGTTGGTACACAAATTTTCAAAAAAAGGAAAAAAGTTATATGCCTCCTGTAAAAAAGATAAATTTTGATGCTGTAACACGACTACGTACATCAATTTTTTTTGTCTTTTTTGCACACACCATACAAAATGTTTTTTTCCCACGGAAACTTGTGTACGAACATAGAATGTTACGATGTACACCAAAAAATTTATGTCAATTTTTTTAACATTTTTAAAATTAATTTTAATTATTTTGTATAATAGGAGCATTTGCTCCTATGAGCCAAAACGCCACCTCCGTTAAGACAGATCTATATAACATGCTAACTGAATAATGGACGAGAACAAATTAACATAAAATATATGAATTGAAAGTTTACATGTTCGATGGCGCCCGCGTGAGCGTAAATCTACAGTCAGACTAATATAAATGTTACAGTTTAGTTCAGTATGGATGATATATTCAATATCTAGTATGGAAAATAGTGGGCTACCATGGTGTGTAGCTATGCACCTTCATCCAACCGTCGAACCGCCCCATAGAACATTTTCCACCCTACATCTAAACTAACGTCGTTAGACCTTTTTTCCCTCCCGCCCGGCACCCGCAAGCTCCTCTCTCTCTCTCGTATTGAAAAGAAAAGGCCAAAGGAGCCTTTCCCTTATCTTCACGACCGTACCAAGTCCATCTCCACCTTCTCTTCCCCACGACGGGAACACTCCCAACTATCTCCCACGCGCTCGCTCGAATCCCCCGCCGGCGCCGGCCTCGTGCTGCCCCTCTCCGCCCCCGGCTGTGCGCCGTCTTTCCTGCCTCCTTCCACGCGGCGCCTCCCCAACCCCCGGCCATGCGCCGCCTCCTCCGCCGCCCAGGCGCCCGCGGTCATCTCTTCCTCTGGCCGCGCGCCGTCTCCCAAGCCGCCGTACGCGCGCCGTCTACCTGGATCCGGCCGAGCGCAGTTCCTCCCGGCGTCCGCCCGCCCAGGCCCCCGCTTACCGCCGCCAGCCCGGCCTTTCGGCTGTGACGACCTCGATTTATTCGGAGGCAGAGCTCTGTCCTCCCAGTCACGTTTTCTTTTTTCCCCGTTTTTATGATAAGAGCAGTTTTTTTGCAAGATCTACTGGTTCATTGATAGGAGTTTTCCAAATTGTTCCACGTTTGTTCATATCATGGTTTTTGTTTGGATGTTAGAGCAAATTGCAAGCATTGCTTCTTGTGATTTCTGGTGAGTGAGCAGTCGGTGGAGCGGGGCACAGGGAAAGCAGCAAACCGAGATTTATTTTCAGCTCCTGTTCTTTGATGCGTTTTCCCCAGCCTTATTATAGATGCAGCTGAAGTTTTCTCTCGATCTATGTGTTTGACCTACAGATGCAAACAACTAGATTTTTTCTTTTGGTTCTTGGTTTGTGTTGATTTTTGTATGTGTTGGATCCTTGGAAATATTTGATTATTGAAATTGGAATGGGATTTGGTTCATGCTCAGTGATGGCTGTACTTGCTGTTCTGAAACTTGTGAAGCCGGCCGGTTGGATCGTGCCGCCATGCATCTCAACGTCTCCATTGATGCCAGGCCTCCGGTTGCGACGGCCGTTGATCCATGGGAGGGGAGTCCTGCGCCGGAACTGCGGTCTCTGCTGTCCCTGACGGGAGGAGCTCAGCAGGACCTCGGTGCCCGATGGTGGAGTTGACTAGTGCGGCACGTTTTGATCGGGGAGGCCGGGGAACTTAATCCGGCAATTTGTTTTTTAAGCAGCATTTGTCAGTGTTTTTCACAAGTCAAAGATTTATCCATGATGTTTTAAAGTGTGGGGTCTGTACAAGTTCCATATTATTTGTCAGAACAAATTTTTTTCTTTGTCAGGGACGAAGGAGTCGCACTGTTGGTGTTGTTATGTGATTAGTCACATAGTTTTGATGATGGTTTTTGTGTCTAAAAAATGCCACTAGTAGGATATTTATGTGAGGATTTCATGGTGATCACGGTGAAGCTAACGGGATTTGATCTTTTTCTTCTTCACATTCTCTCTCTCTCTCTCTCAATTCCATTATCATAATTCCTTTTTCGATTCTTCATGAAATTTGGTTCGGACGGCGACCGTAGTTACAAATGGCCACGGCCGGAGATGGAAGTTTGTATATTAGTGGAAATTTTTGATTTATTTTTCTTGCCGATTTCTTCTCCCCCGCCCTGCGATTTCTTGGAATCCCTCTCCTCTTGTTTGCTTGGTCTGCTTAGGTTAATTTGGAGCGACGAGCCTCCATCTATTGGGCTGTCCAGGCGGCCATGGGTTCAGATAATTTTTTCCTCTGTTTGATATGTGATGCTCTGCCCGGATCCTCTGGCTCGTCTCTGTCCGAATTTGTTTTTTGCGTGGCAACCATCGGTCATGGTTTGATGGAGCTTGACCTAAGATGGCCTCTTTTCCTTCTAGAATTATCACTAATTCTTTTCTTTTGTGCTTGTTGTTGCTGAGCAGTTCCAGCTTTGCTCTGTGAGCCAATCGGTAGAATCTTCAATTAACTCTAGTATCTAATTTCTTGCAGATAATGAGTACTTGGGCGCCATTCAATTTGTTTACTATCCCCTAAATCGTTCTGTTAAGTCAGATCAAAATATGATACTGTTGCGGGATAGGATGGATTATGGATCGCATGGCCACCAGGTTCCACCTATGAGCTATCCCGCGTGTTCCAAGCCCCGCCTCCAGAATGATCTGCGCCGCGTCATCAGCACCGTCCCGCCGGCCACGGATCTGGGCAGAGAGGTCCTTGTTAGACCTTTCCGTACCTGTTTTCCCTTGGTTCTTCTTCACTGTTTTGCATTTTTTATTTTGATCCAGTATTTTACATGATGCTTTATTCGATCTGTATTGACATTGAATAAACATGCATGAACCTTTCGATTTGTGTCTGAATCTTAAATGGATCTGTGAATTAGCCGCAAATAAAAGAATTGATATGTGAATTTTGCTTGGAAGCTGAAAGTGAATGGATCTTGAATGAATTTGGGAACGCGCACGCGGCGTTGGTAGGCCTGCTGACGATCGCACGGTGGAGGGCTCCACCTACTCAGTCTGCACAGTGCTGAAAGGACACAGTTCTTTTACTTTCAGTGTTAACGGCACAGCACACGGACGTTAACGGCAGCGCGAATCATGAGACAATATCAGACGAATCTAAGCCTATGCACAGCTATCACCCTAGGTAGAAAATCCGTGTCGTATCTAGTATATTCTTGGGTAATATTTCTTATGTGGTAGTTGTATTCTTGGCCTCTCCTATGGTCAAATACTGACCCCGACCCTGATTTGACGTACTAATTAGCATCATGGACCTAGTGCCACGAGTTATTTTTAAAGATTATACGGTATGTACACTTTGCACCGAAAGCATTGTTCTTCTATTGTACTCTCTCCGTTTAACTAACATCTGTAGGTGGCTTTTCAAGTCCGCCGTCAAATCTCAGGGCTCTCTGAACAAGTAGTCGAAACTACCATGTTGGAGTACATCAGCGGGGATTTCTGGTGAAGCGGTGAAATGCATTAAGATCAGAAAGTACTATGTTGGGCCGACACTGACAGTGAGAGACGAAGGCTAGGAGGCTAATGGCATAAGAGTAATGAACAAATAATATGAAATAAAATATATATGAGAACCACGGTTGAATTGATCTTGGCTTTAATCACAAAATATATATGAAGCAAAATTGTGAAAACCTGTGCATTCAAGAAAGCATCTTATTACAAGCTGCACCAGCCTATGAAGTCTTAACTATAGCCGAAAACTGTAAACGGAGACCGAGCTACATACCAAATACTTATAGCTTAACTAACGAAGCATAGCATCATGCAACTGTCACAAAATAACACATTCAAACCGGTAGTAGTTGACGAATATAACCCATTTAGAGCTTGTCGGGTGCACTCTAATATGACTCGGTCTGTTTGGATTGGAAGGAATTTTGGTTTAACCCTAAAAGCCCGGTCAATCCAAAAGGACTGAAACTCAATTATTCTTCGCGACCATTACCACGCAAGTCGCAATCACATAAGTATATGGACATATGGTGCAGTTACCGAAGATGCGTGATCAGCAGGCGGCTGGCCGGAACCCAACGACGCTCTGGCCGACGTCGAGCAGCACCTCGATTGTTCTTTGCTGGACGTTGCCGATGATGCTAGGGACACCGTCTGGGGTGGTGGCGGCAGCGAAGGCAAGGCAGTCGGCGATGAGAATCCCATTACCATCGAGGTCGACGGCCACGCCGCCGTCGAACACCAGCGTAATGTTGGGCATCGTGATGCTGGTCAGCCCTGTGAAGTCGAAGCACGTGTCCAGTATGCTCCTGGGCGGTGCCGCAGTGTACTGCGTCATGCCGGCCTTGAACGCCGTCGAGAGCGCCGCGTACGCCGCCGGTGGCAGCCGCGAGATGATGGTTCCGGCGCTCATCACCGACCTGTCTGCAAAGACGGAGGGCGGTATGTTGAGGAGCTTCCCGTCCACGGCTATGTCCTGGAGGAGCACGCCGTAGAACGTCGGCACGGCTCCCCATCTGAACATCGGCGTGGACACGAAGCCCGACGTGTCGCTGGGCGCGCCGAGCGTGAGGAACCCGGACGAGGCATTGGTAGGCGGGAAGCAGTACGAGAAGGCCTGGCCGTACGTGGCCGCCGTCTGCGACACGAGCGACTGCACGTCGCCGCCGAGCCCCATGATCCCGTCGGTCTTGCCGGCTACCGCGCCCTCGTTCTCCCTGCAGCCGAACTGGAAGCTGGTGACGGTTTCGGAGCTGGTCAGCGTCAGCGTGTCGGAGCCGTACGTTCCGGTGCTGTTCGCGACCGCGGCGTAGTCGACATTGTACTGGCACTCGGAGTTTGCGCAGCCGTTGCCTCGGGTGCCGAGCTGCGTGCACTCCGGGGCGGTGCAGGAGAACGGGGCGTAGGTGGTGGACTTGCTGGGATCGAAGAGCGTCGACCCGTTGGAGGAGCGGCAGTACACCCACGACACGTCGTTGGCGGTGTCGACCATCATGGTCTGGATCACCACCGGGGAGCCGATGCCGACGGTGATCACGTACTGCAGCGTGCCGAGGGCGGATCCCAAAGTGGTCGGCACCGTGAGGTCCGATGGCTCGGTGCCGTTCTTCCCAGCAGAGAACTTCCGCTGGACGTAATTGGCTCGGAGTTGGTCGCTGTGGAGCAGCTCCGTGATGGTTGGCTCGTCAGTGGACGGTGCCGGCGAGCACGGGCCATACCCGTGGCTTAACCGCACCGTGGCGCCACTGGACGACGATTGACTCACTGCAAACAACGACGATTACAACTTGAATATCAGAAATCGCATGTGGATAATGCTGTGTACGCACCTTGTGGCTGGGCACAGACGGCTTCAGCCTTCAGCGCATCATCCAGCCTTGCTCGAGCAATGGCAGAATGGCAGATGCACAGCATGAGAAGCAGTAGTTGAGTAACAGACGACATGGCTGCTTGATCCTCGCTTCAGCGCTTCTCTCTTAGAGCCAATGTTGGTTGGATTTAGCTGGTTGGTTGCAGTTGCAGATCTAAAATCCTGACTTATATAGATAGATTGGAGCCGCGGAACAAAGAATGGCACTATTGGCAACTTGGAACGGCCTCTCCACATACATATGGCAACTTGGCAAGTGTACGAACTGGCACTACAATGCTTCTGTAATCTGTACGTACGTCTAGGAGTACGTCCAATTCTTAGGAATTAGGATACGTTATCCAGTTCTTTGTGCTGCATCGTCTACGTATGTAATGCTGCTAATTACACGCAGGTGTTGCTTAATGATCGTATTTTCTTCTACGCTGGTATGGGTTCTGCGATCCTATTGAACTATACATGAAGGATTGGTTAACATGAGATCTTTATATTTTTAGCGGACTTGGTCTGACGCCGCACTTGAATTAGCCAGCCCCTTAGAGAGATTATTCACGAATCTTGTCCTCAATATATCATTTCCAGAGGCAAAAGTATAATATACAGCTTCAAAAGGGATCACTCTCTTCATAATACACCTTCATATTGTTCTACTAATTTACAATATCTTGATATCTTCTCACAACATATGATAAGCATGTGGCATAAAAGTACTTTAGTCAAGCCGTAGAAAACCATCAAAACTTGTTCAACTTGCCATTTAATTTTGACGGAAAATGGTTGAAACTATCATACATGTTAAATTAAAGGTTGGTGCAAGGCGTCAGCCCGGCTGAGAAGGTCGACCGCTTCGTGGGCCATTTAAATGTGAGTGTGAACAGACTGAGCATTGCAACATAAAAAATCCACATGCAACATTTATTTTGTTCATACACAATATCATTTAGATTTTTTCCAACGGTATGTAGAATGCACATAAGTAGCACTACAAAAAATTGAACATGTAGGTGCAAGAAATCTACATCCTATGCAATAAGTAAGTTTAATTAGGTTAGACATATGCAACATAAAACATAATATTTGGAAATAGTGTACACAACATTAATTCGAAAACACATTTGCATCATGAGACAAACAACTCGTAGAAACTCTTAAAATCTTCGCACTTAGCAACCATGTGTACGCCAACATGTTGAAAAGTTGAATATACCTACACAACATAAAAAAAATCGCAATGTCTCACCTCTTAACACTATCCGAACAACATACCTTGCAAGCTTGGGATTGCAACGAATCTGGTTTATTAGAGCCATTTCTGAGACGAATCGTGCCACCCACGACTCGCAGTCTCCACCACGAGCTCCGGTTGTTCTCTTTGCAAAAGAGCAAAATCTCCACTACTGAGTCACCTCCTACAAACATAGGAAGTGGATCCTCTTCACACGTGCAAACTAACTAAGATAAAAATTCTGGTTTGTGTGAATATTGGTCAGCACCATATATTGGAACCAAAACACACTCAAGCCCATCATTTCAACATTTCATATGATTTTTAGCGCCAAAACCCCGTCTAAACCTTTTTATGACTTGGAGGATGGCCGAGCTAATACCAAGCGTAAGGGTATTTTACCCTTATCCATTATTTTGGTAACAATGACATCGTAGCTAGAGTAATTGGACTAATGCATGACTACAAGATTATTCTTAGGTATTAGTCCATCGAGCATAATGGTGTATCAATGGAACAAGAAGGTAAAGGGAGACCCCCCACTTTGATGAAAAAGTGGAAGTATATTTTCTCTCCTGGCCGGCGTCTGGTCCGGCGACACCGGTTGCGGCACGTGGCAGCCGGCGTGGGCCAATGGTGGCACTGGTGCACACCGGAGCATTTCCAGTAACTCCAGGCATTTCGCCTGGTGGCTGCCCAGCCCCTCCCGGTTTCGCCGGATGGTCCGGCGCTTGGCTCGGCGGCACCGGCTCCGGCACCGGCCAGACCGGCGTAGGCCGGCCCGTACGCCAATGCACACTGGAGCATCTTCCAGGAAGGGTGGACGCTCATTCGACATAGTCCCCGTGCCACGCTCGGCGGGTGCCGGCTTGCCCGGTCTGTGGCCCGACCGCACTGGGTGTACCACCGGCCAATCCGGCGCTTGGCCCGGCAGACCGGCCTCTTCGACCCACTGCAGAGATGGACACTTCCCCAATGGTTGGATTTCAACTGAAGCTATATCCCTTCACCTACCTCAGAATGGTTAGGCACTGATGGCGTGTATTTCACACGTTCGTTGGGCAACCCCAAGAGGAAGGTATGATGCGCACAGCAGCAAGTTTTCCCTCAGAAAGAAACCAAGGTTTATCGAACCAGGAGGAGCCAAGAAGCACGTTGAAGGTTGATGGCGGCGGGATGTAGTGCGGCGCAACACCGGAGATTCCGGCGCCAACGTGGAACCTGCACAACACAACCAAAGTACTTTGCCCCAACGAAACAGTGAGGTTGTCAATCTCACCGGCTTGCTGTAACAAAGGATTAACCGTATTGTGTGGAAGATGATTGTTTGCAGAGAAAACCAGTAAAAATAAGTATTGCAGCAGATTTGTATTTCAGTATTAAAGAATGGACCGGGGTCCACAGTTCACTAGAGGTGTCTCTCCCATAAGATAAAAGCATGTTGGGTGAACAAATTACAGTCGGGCAATTGACAAATAGAGAGAGCATAACAATGCACATACATGACATGATAAGTATAGTGAGATTTAATTGGGCATTACGACAAAGTACATAGACCGCCATCCAACCGCATCTATGCCTAAAAAGTCCACCTTCGGGTTATCGTCCGAACCCCTCCAGGTATTAAGTTGCTAACAACGAGACAATTGCATTAAGTATGGTGCGTAATGTAATCAACAACTACATCCTCGGACATAGCGCCAATGTTTTATCCCTAGTGGCAACAAGCACAACACAACCTTAGAACTTTCCGTCACTCGTCCCGGTGTCAATGCGGGCATGAACCCACTATCGAGCATAAATACTCCCTCTTGGAGTTAAAAGTAAAAACTTGGCCAGAGCCTCTACTAGAAACGGAGAGCATGCAAGATCATAAACAACACATGTATAATAACTTGATAATTAACATGACATAGTATTCTCTATCCATCGGATCCCGACAAACACAACATATAGAATTACGAGATAGATGATCTTGATCATGTTAGGCAGCTCACAAGATCCAACAATGATAGCACAATGGGGAGAAGACAACCATCTAGCTACTGCTATGGACCCATAGTCCAGGGGTAGACTACTCACTCATCACTCCGGAGGCGACCATGGCGGTGTAGAGTCCTCCGGGAGATGATTCCCCTCTCCGGCAGGGTGCCGGAGGCGATCTCCTGGATCCCCCGTGATGGGATCGGCGGCGACGGCGTCTCTGGAAGGTTTTCCGTATCGTGGCTCTCGGTACTGGGGGTTTCGTCACGGAGGCTTTAAGTAGGCGGAAGGGCAAGTCAAGAGGCGGCACGGGGGGCCCACACCATAGGCCGGCGCGGCCAGGGGTGGGGCCGCGCCACCCTAGGGTTTGTCCACCCCGTGGCCCCTCTTCGTCTCTCCTTCGGACTTCTGAAGCTTCGTGGAAAAATAGGCCCCCGGGCTTTGATTTCGTCCAATTCCGAGAATATTTCCTTACTAGGATTTCTGAAACCAAAAACAGCAGAAAACAGAATCGGCACTTCGGCATCTTGTTAATAGGTTAGTTCCATAAAATGCACGAATATGACATAAAGTGTGCATAAAACATGTAGGTATCATCAATAATATGGCATAGAACATAAGAAATTATCGATACGTCGGAGACGTATCAAGCATCCCCAAGCTTAGTTCTGCTCGTCCCGAGCGGTAAAACGATAACAAAGATAATTTCTGAAGTGATATGCCATCATAACCTTGATCATACTATTTGTAAACATATGTAGTGGATGCAGCGATCATAACAATGGTGATGACATGAGTAAACAGGTGAATCATAAAGCAAAGACTTTTCATGAATAGTACTTCAAGACAAGTATTAATAAGTCTTGCATAAGAGTTAACTCATAAAGCAATAAATCAAAGTAAAGGTATTGAAACAACACAAAGGAAGATTAAGTTTCAGCGGTTGCTTTCAACTTGTAACATGTATATCTCATGGATAATAGTCAACATAGAGTAATATAACAAGTACAATATGCAAGTATGTAGGAATCAATGCACGGTTCACACAAGTGTTTGCTTCTTGAGGTGGAGAGAGATAGGTGAACCGACTCAACATAAAAGTAAAGAGAATGGTCCTTCAAAGAGGAAAGCATCGATTGCTATATTTGTGCTAGAGCTTTTATTTTGAAAACATGAAACAATTTTGTCAACGGTAGTAATAAAGCATATGAGTTATGTACATTATATCTTACAAGTTGCAAGTCTCATGCATAATATGCTAATAGTGCCCGCACCTTGTCCTAATTAACTTGGACTACCGGATCTTTGCAATGCACATGTTTTGACCAAGTGTCACAATGGGGTACCTCCATGCCGCCTGTACAAAGGTCTAAGGAGAAAGCTCGCATTTTGGATTTCTCGCTTTTGATTATTCTCAACTTAGACATCCATACCGGGACAACATGGACAACAGATAATGGACTCCTCTTTTATGCATAAGCATGTGGCAACAATTATTATTCTCATATGAGATTGAGGATATGTGTCCAAACTGAAACTTCCACCATGAATCATGGCTTTAGTTAGCGGCCCAAAGTTCTTCTCTAACAATATGCATGCTCCAACCATGAAGTTGGTAGATCTCTCTTGCTTCAGACAAGACGGACATGCATAGCAACTCACATGATATCCAACAAAGAATAGTTGATGGCGTCCCCAGAAACATGGTTACCGCTCAACAAGCAACTTAATAAGAGATAAAGTGCATAAGTACATATTCAATACCACAATAGTTTTTTAAGCTATTTGTCCCATGAGCTATATATTGCAAAGGTGAATGATGGAATTTTAAAGGTAGCACTCAAGCAATTTACTTTGGAATGGCGGATAAATACCATGTAGTAGGTAGGTATGGTGGACACAAATGGCATAGTGGTTGGCTCAAGTATTTTGGATGCATGAGAAGTATTCCCTCTCGATACAAGGTTTAGGCTAGCAAGGTTATTTGAAACAAACACAAGGATGAACGGTACAGCAAAACTCACATAAAAGACATATGGTAAACATTATAAGACTCCATACCGTCTTCCTTGTTGTTCAAAACTCAATACTAGATGTTATCTAGACTCTAGAGAAACCAAATATGCAAACCAAATTAGCAAGCTCTAAGTATTTCTTCATTAATGGGTGCAAAGTATATGATGCAAGAGCTTAAACATGAGCACAACAATTGCCAAGTATCAAATTATCCAAGACATTTTAGAGTTACTACATGTAGCATTTTCCAATTCCAACCATATAACAATTTAACGAAGGAGAAACTTCGCCATGAATACTATGAGTAGAACCTAAGGACATATTTGTCCATATGCAACAGCGGAGCGTGTCTCTCTCCCATAAAGTGAATGCTAGGATCCATTTTATTCAAACAAAACAAAAAACAAAAACAAACCGACGCTCCAAGCAAAGTGCATAAGATGTGGCCGAATAAAAATATAGTTTCGGGGGAGGAACCTCGATAATGTTGTCGATGAAGAAGGGGATGCCTTGGGCATCCCCAAGCTTAGACGCTTGAGTCTTCTTAATATATGCAGGGGTGAACCACCGGGGCATCCCCAAGCTTAGAGCTTTCACTCTCCTTAATCATATTGCATCATACTCCTCTCTTGATCCTTGAAAACTTCCTCCACACCAAACTCGAAACAACTCATTAGAGGGTTAGTGCATAATAAAAATTCACATGTTCAGAGGTGACACAATCATTCTTAACACTTCTGGACATTGCATAAAGCTACTGGACATTAATGGATCAAAGAAATTCATCCAACATAGCAAAAGAGGCAATGCGAAATAAAAGACAGAATCTGTCAAAACAGAACAGTCCGTAAAGATGGATTTTATTAGGCCACCAGACTTGCTCAAACGAAAATGCTCAAATTGAATGAAAGTTGCGTACATATCTGAGGATCATGCTCGTAAATTGGCGTAATTTTCTGAGCTACCTACAGGGAGATAGACCCAGATTCGTGACAGCAAAGAATTCTGGAACTGCGCAGTAATCCAAATCTAGTACTTACTTTTCTATCAAAGACTTTACTTGGCACAACAAAACATAAAACTAAGATAAGGAGAGGTTGCTACAGTAGTAAACAACTTCCAAGACACAAATATAAAACAAAATACTGTAGTAAAAACATGGGTTGTCTCCCATAAGCGCTTTTCTTTAACGCCTTTCAGCTAGGCGCAGAAAGTGTGTATCAAGTATTATCGAAGGGTGGTGCACCTACAGCGGGGTTTGGAGTTTTCTCAACCATGCATAGTATATTGGATACATATGTTTCAGCATCTCCCTTCTCATTAATCTTGGGCTTGCTACTCTCATCGAACAAATTTTCAGGAACAAGCCAAGCATAGTTATGTTCTAGTGCATCATTCATAGCTAGGAGTTTACATGGTATTGGTGCTTTGATCTCCCCACCAGCATTAGCATTATTAGTGTACCTTATCCTATCCATATCCATTTTTTCAAGAAGGCTAACAAAATTAGTATGAGAACCAAGCATATTAAATTTAGCGAAGACTTTTCTAGCCTCTCTTGCTAGACCACCAAATTCTCTAAGAAGGGTTTCTAAAATAAAATCTTTCTTTTCCCCTCTTCCATATCACCAAGTGTAAGAAACATGTGTTGGATTATAGGATTGAGATTAACAAATTTAGTTTCCAACAGAGCGAACTAAAGCAGCAGCAGCAATTTCATAAGTGGGAGGAAGGTCTACCAAGTGTCTATCTTCAAAATCTTCAACGGTACTAACATGGGTGAAAAATTCTTCTATATTGTTCCTCCCAATTATAGACCCTTGTCCTACCGGTATGTTATTTGTGGTAAAATTAAAAGGAAACATGATGAATTAAGTAAAGTAAATGCAAGTAACTAATTTTTTTTGTGTTTTTAATATAGCAAACAAGACAGTAAATAAAGTAAAGCTAGCAACTAATTTTTTTGTGTTTTGATATAAGTGCAGCAAACAAAGTAGTAAATAAAATAAAGCAAGACAAAAACAAATTAAAGAGATTGAGAAGTGGAGACTCCCCTTGCAGCGTGTCTTGATCTCCCCGGCAACGGCGCCGGAAAATATGCTTGATGGCGTGTATTTCACACGTTCGTTGGGCAACCCCAAGAGGAAGGTATGATGCGCACAGCAGCAAGTTTTCCCTCGTAAAGAAACCAAGGTTTATCGAACCAGGAGGAGCCAAGAAGCACGTTGAAGGTTGATGGCGGCGGAATGTAGTGCGGCGCAACACCGGAGATTCCGGCGCCAACGTGGAACCTGCACAACACAACCAAAGTACTTTGCCCCAACGAAACAATGAGGTTGTCAATCTCACCGGCTTGCTGTAACAAAGGATTAACCGTATTGTGTGGAAGATGATTGTTTGCAGAGAAAACAGTAAAAATAAGTATTGCAGCTGATTTGTATTTCAGTATTAAAGAATGGACCGGGGTCCACAGTTCACTAGAGGTGTCTCTCCCATAAGATAAAAGCATGTTGGGTGAACAAATTACAGTCGGGCAATTGACAAATAGAGAGAGCATAACAATGCACATACATGACATGATAAGTATAGTGAGATTTAATTGGGCATTACGACAAAGTACATAGACCGCCATCCAACCGCATCTATGCCTAAAAAGTCCACCTTCGAGGTTATCGTCCGAACCCCCTCCAGTATTAAGTTGCTAACAACAGGCAATTGCATTAAGTATGGTGCGTAATGTAATCAACAACTACATCCTCGGACATAGCGCCAATGTTTTATCCCTAGTGGCAACAGCACAACACAACCTTAGAACTTTCTGTCACTGTCCCAGGTGTCAATGCAGGCATGAACCCACTATCGAGCATAAATACTCCCTCTTGGAGTTAAAAGTAAAAACTTGGCCAGAGCCTCTACTAGAAACGGAGAGAATGCAAGATCATAAACAAAACATGTATAATAACTTGATAATTAACATGACATAGTATTCTCTATCCATCGGATCCCGACAAACACAACATATAGAATTACAGATAGATGATCTTGATCATGTTAGGCAGCTCACAAGATCCAACAATGATAGCACAATGGGGAGAAGACAACCATCTAGCTACTGCTATGGACCCATAGTCCAGGGGTAGACTACTCACTCATCACTCCGGAGGCGACCATGGCGGTGTAGAGTCCTCCGGGAGATGATTCCCCTCTCCGGCAGGGTGCCGGAGGCGATCTCCCGGATCCCCCGTGATGGGATCGGCGGCGACGGCGTCTCCGGAAGGTTTTCCGTATCGTGGCTCTCGGCATCGGGGGTTTCGTCACGGAGGCTTTAAGTAGGCGGAAGGGCAAGTCAAGAGGCGGCACGGGGGCCCACACCATAGGCCGGCGCGGCCGGGGTGGGGCCGCGCCGCCCTAGGGTTTGGCCACCCCGTGGCCCCTCTTCGTCTCTCCTTCGGACTTCCGGAAGCTTCGTGGAAAAATAGGCCCCTGGGCTTTGATTTCGTCCAATTCCGAGAATATTTCCTTACTAGGATTTCTGAAACCAAAAACAGCAGTAAAACAAGAATCGGCACTTCGGCATCTTGTTAATAGGTTAGTTCCGTGAAAATGCACGAATATGACATAAAGTGTGCATAAAACATGTAGGTATCATCAATAATATGGCATAGAACATAAGAAATTATCGATACGTCGGAGACGTATCAGGCACTACACTACACTTTGTTCTTGAGCTCTCTCTAATACTCCATTGTTGCAAACACCAAAAGCCTCAGATCTCCCTTCTCCTCCACCCAAACTCAAATCCCTCCAGGGAAAAGCTAGAGGAGGTCTTGATCTATAGTTCCACCGATCCAAATCTTGTTCCCCCTTGTATTCTTCGAGATACCCGCTCTCTAGGGTTTCTTGGAAACCCCTAGGTGGGTAAAATCGTCCGGGCTGTGGATTTGCTCCTGACAAGATTGTGAAGGTTTGGAGGCTTGATACGCCTGAAACGTATATGTAATTTTTGATGCTCCATGCTTGTTTTACACCAATTCATATATGTTTTTTTTACCATTTGTTGCACTTTTACATGATTTCTGGCACTAACCTATTAACAAGATGTCATAGT